>NW_027363060.1:1792500-2197500 GCF_046119375.1 Phyllobates terribilis | reverse complement strand
TGGGTCCCAGTATGTACTGTATGGAGCAATATTTGGGGCCCAGTATATACTGTATGGAGCAATATTTGGGGCCCAGTATATACTGTATGGAGCAATATATGGGGCCCAGTATATACAGTATGGAGTAAAAAATGTGGCCCTTTATAAATTATAAGGGGCCATTATACTGTGGAGCAATATATTGGGCTCGGTATATACTATATGGAGCAATATATGGGGCCCGATATATACTGTATGGAGCAATATATGGGGCCCAGTATATACTGTTTGGAGCAATATATGGGGCCTATTATATACTATATGGGGCCTTTTTACTGTATGGAGCAATATATGGGGCCCAGTATATACAGTATGGATTAATATATGGGGCCCATTATATACTGTATGGAGCAATATATGGGGCCTATTATATACTATATGGGGCCTTTATATTGTTTGGAGCAATATATGGGGCCTATTATATACTATTTCAAGCCATTATACTATATGGAGCAATATATGGGGCCCAATATATACTATATGGGGCCATTATACTGTGCAGCAATATATGGGGCCCAGTATATACTGTATGGATCAATATTTGAGGCCCAGTATATACAGTATGGAGCAAAAAATGTGGCCCTCTATATATTATATGGGGTCATATACTGTGCAGCAATATACGGGGCCTAGTATATACTATATGGAGCAATATATGGGGCCCATTATATACTATATGTGGCCATTACACTGTATGGATCAATATATGGGGCCCATTATATACTGTATGGAGCAATATATGTGGCCTATTATATACTATATGAGGCCATTATTCTGTATGGAGCAATATATGTGGCTAATTATATACTATATGGGGTCAATATACTGTATGAAGCAATATATGGGGCCCATTATACACTACATAGGGCCATTATTCTGTGGAGCAATATATGGGACCCATGATATACAGTACTGTATGGAGCAATATATGGGGCCCAGTATATACTGTATGTAGCAATATATGGGGTCCAGTATATAAAATACGCAGGGGTGGATTAAGAGTAGCCAGGGCCCCGGGCAGTTTAGAAGGCGCGGGCCCCCCACACACACCTGATGTATCACATGTCACATGATCCCCTGTGATAGATCATGTGATAGTTCACGTGAAATTAATTTGGCACAATATTAATATATTAATTATAATAATTTTTTTAGGCTGTGTGCCCACTATGCGTTTTTTAAGCGTTTCCGCAGCGGCAATTCCGCTGCAGAAACGCTTAAAAAACGCTTGGTAGAAGGTCTGCCATGTTCCCCAATGATAATCCGCATGAACTGTGCACATGCTGCGGAAATTTCCGCTGCGGATTATCATTGCGGAAAAATCCACAGCACTACCAATTATTTTGCGGAAGCGCTGCGTTTTCGCCGCCATTGACTTGGATTGGAACGCATGAAATCCGCATCACTGCATCTGTACATGCGGAATCCAACTGTTTCAATGTGCGGATGGACTCTCCTCCGGACCCGGGTACCATAGAACCTGTAAAAAAAAGAATAAAATAAAAAATAAATATTATACTTACCTTCTGATGGCCCCCGGTGTCTTTATCCGATGCGTCCTGGCTTGCTGGCAGCTCGCGGTAGACTAAAGGACCTGTGGTGACGTCATTTAGCCATGTGACAGGTCACGCGACCGCTGATGTCGGCAGGCCATCAGAAGGTAAGTATATATTTATTTTTTATTTTTTACCATTTACCACTGATTTATATAGTGTGACCAAGTTGTCAAGCACTTTTCCAAGTGATGCTAAAATCGTTTGGAAAGCGCTTGACAACCCGCATGCGGAAATGCATGTGAAGAACGCTTCACATCCGCATGTCCCTGGCAGGAAAAACGCATGTACAATCCGCATGCGTTTTTTCTGCCAGAGAGAGCAGAAACACTCAAAAGAAATCCGGAGCATTTCTGTATCGTGGGCACATAGCCTTTCATTAATTGTACGGCTTAATATTGAGCACACGTAGCCATCTATACACAGCAGGAGGCCGCACGTAGCCATCTATACACAGCAGGAGGTCGCAAGTAACCATCTATGCACAGCAGGGGGCCGCACATTGCCATCTGTACACAGTGGGAGGCCGCACTTAGCCATCTATACACAGCGGGAGGCCGCACGTAGCCATCTATACACAGCAGGAGGCTTCACGGTGCCATCAATACACAGCAGGAGGCCGCACATAGCCATCTGTACACAGCGGGAGGCCGCACATAGCCATCTATATACAGCGGGAGGCCGTACGTAGCCATCTCTACACAGCAGGGGGCCGCACGGTGCCATCAATACACAGCAGGAGGCCGCACGGTGCCATCAATACACAGCAGGAGGCCGCACATAGCCATCTGTACACAGCGGGAGGCCGCACATAGCCATCTATACACAGCGGGAGGCCGCACCTAGCCATCTATACACAGCGGGAGGCCACACGTAGCCATCTATACACTGCAGGAGGCCGCACATAGCCATCTATACACAGCGGGGGGCCTCATGTAGCCATCTATACACAGCGGGAGGCCGCACATAGCCATCTATACACAGCGGGAGTCCGCACATAGCCATCTATACACAGCGGGGGGCCGCATGTAGCCATCTATACACAGCGGGAGGCCGCACATAGCCATCTATACAGAGCGGGAGGCCGCACATAGCCATCTATACACAGCGGGAGGCCACACATAACCATCTATACACAGCGGGAGGCCGCACGCAGTCACGCACACACAGAAACACATACAGACATATACATACACGCATAAACACATTTGCAACACAAAAAAAACATATAAACAGACATCACACAATGATATCTGCCTGCACACACAGACACACGCTCACACATACTCACCATACCCCGGCTCGGCTCCTCTCCGGTGCAGCAGTGCAGCGTGCACTGCGTGACATCACACTAGCAGACACGGCCGAAGAAGAAGTAGCGGCCATGCATAGCTGCTGGGGGAGCAGTCCGGGGGCCCCCCGCCTCTGACTGCCGGTATGTGCCGTGGCGCCGCACATATTATAATGAGGGCAATCTAGCCATGGACGCCCCAGGCCCCCTGGAGCCCCGGGGCCCCGGGCGGAGGTCCAGATTGCCCTCATTATAATCTGCCTATGAATATATGGGGCCATTATAGTGTATGGAACAATATATGGGGCCCAGTATACAGTGCCTACAAGTAGTATTCAACCCCCTGCAGATTTAGCTGGTTGACACATGTGGAATTAACTTGACATTGTGACATTTGTACTGTAGATCAACCTGGAAGTGGGAAATGCACTGCAGCAAATTTTATTTTTTTTAATTTTTTTTATTTTTTTTAAAACGATAAAAGTTAATTCAGAGTGTCATTTATTATTCAACCCCTCAAACCACAAGCAATATAATGCAATCCCTATGGTCCTCCATACAATATAATGCACCCCCATGGTCTTCCATACAATATAATTCACCCCCCATGGTCTTCCATACAATATAATGCACCCCTCATGGTCCTCCATACAGTATAATGCACCCCTCATGGTCCTCCATACAATATAATGCACCTCCCATGGTCCTTCATACAATATAATGCAATCCCTATGGTCCTCCAGACAATATAATGCACCCCCATGGTCTTCCATACAATATAATTCACCCCCCATGGTCTTCCATACAATATAATGCACTCCTCATGGTCTTCCATACAATATAATGCACCCCTCATGGTCCTCCATACAGTATAATGCACCCTCCATGGTCCTCCATACAGTGTAATGCACCCCTCATGGTCCTCCATACAATATAATGCACCTCCCATGGTCCTCCATACAATATAATGCAATCCCTATGGTCCTCCATACAATATAATGCACCCCCATGGTCTTCTATACAATATAATTCACCCCCCATGGTCTTCCATACAATATAATGTACTCCTCATGGTCTTCCATACAATATAATGCACTCCTCATGGTCTTCCATACAATATAATGCACCACCCATGGTCCGCTATACCATATAATGCACCCCCATGGTCCTCCATACAATATAATGCACCCCCATGGTCCTCCATACAATATAATGCACCCCCCATGGTCCTTCATGCAATGTAACGCACACCCCATGGTCCTACATACAATATAATGCACCCCCCATGATCCTCCATACTCTTTTGTCACTGTTTTAAAAAAATAAACACAGTACTCACCTCTCCTTATTCCTTGTTCCACCAGATGCTCTGATCTGCTGAGCCTTTGGTGTGAAGTGCTGCACATATCAGAACAGCGGGCGCCCTGAAATGACGTCATCGATGCCGCTGCTCTGACACGTCAGACGTCGAGGAAGACTGATGGGGGTGGAAGCGTCTGCTGACACTCCCTCCTCCATCCTCATTGCTCGCGTTGATGGCTAGAGCCCCCCTCTGGTCGTCAGCACAAGCAATGATGATGAAGGAGTAAGCATCAGCAGACGCTTCCGCCCCATCATTGTGTGTGGGCAGTGTGGGCGCAGATGGGCGGAGGGGGGGCCCGGTGTCAGTGCCGGTTCACGGGCCCCATAGCAGTGGCGTGGCCTGATGTCTTATAGTCCAAGTGGGTGAGGATATAAAAGACAGATGTATTGCAGCCATATTGTTATGCTGTTTACCTGAAGCATATACTGCTGATTGATCCCCTAGAGACAAGGCTGAGACAGACCTGATACGACCAGGCTAGTAGTGAAGGACAATCGAACTTGAATTTTTCTGTAATTCTGTAGCCTGCATAATAATAGGTCACCAAGTATACTGCTCTCTATACATGCAAGAACCATGAGATAAGGATTATTGGCCATGTTTCCTCTATCTAGCGTTTGCATTCTTGCTTTGTTAGAAAATCTGGTCTCGAAGGGCATGTTGACATCAAGTTTTTTGAGGAGTCTGAAAAATTGCTCAAAAAACGCTTTGAAGACTCTTCCTATCCAGTCTTTTAAGCATATTTTTCAATTTCAGGATTCGAAGCAAAACACAATGTGGGCAAAAAAAGAAAAAGTGTACCGTATGTTAGTTATTTCCAGATGAAAAACATTCGAAACTAGACACCATCCAATGAAAGGGTTACAAGAAAACGCTCCAGAAAAAAATCTCTTCCGAAAATGAAAAAAAAAAATCCTACAAAAACTTCCCAGACAAGGAACATTTCCTGCTGCGGTTTCCACTAGAAATATCATCACTTCCCCGCATGTTTACCACCGGGAGCTTGGCACAGCTACAACCGAGCTCCTGTGGTAACAGTCAGGGACAATGGCCGCACTGCCCCAGGCTGATTAACTGTCTTGTGTTGTAGACAAGTATTTCACATTTTGACTCATCGGTGCTGAGCACCTGCTGCCATTTTTCTGCACCCCGTCACTATGCTTTCATGCATTGTTAAATCTCTTGACCTTGTTTCCGTGTCGAATGCATTCGTTTTTGCTTTCAATTCGTCCATAAGGATCAGTTCTGGCCAGACTTCTCCAAACAGTACATGGGGGTAGCTGAGTCCCACTGGTCGCTGCCAGTTCTGAGCTGATAGCACTGCTAGACATCTTCTGATTTCAAGTGGAAGTAAGCATGCTGTGTCTTTCATCTGCTGTACTAAGTTTCCATGGCCGATCACTGCGTCTATGATCTCCAACTTTGCCCATTTCTTGGAGTTCTCAATGATGAGAAATATAGGTAACTACTTATCCATGAAGAAGAACAAGAAGTCCTGGAAGTGATGATCCAGACCCCACAGAACCCTGATCTTACATCACTAAGTCTGTTTAGGATTACATGAAGAGAGAGAAGCATTTGCACAAACGACATCTTCAGAAGATCTGTGGTTACTTCTCCAAGATGTTTGGAACAACCTCCTGCCGAGTTCTGTAAAAAACTATATACAAATGTAGCTAGAAGAATTGATGCTTTGAAGCTCTTATTGAAGGCAAGAGGCAGTCAAACCAAATGTTGATGTGATTTCGATTTCTTTTTTGCTCATTAACTTTGCATTTGTTTGCTAAAAAATAAATTATTCCCTCTTCTATTTTTTAAAGCATTCTTACTTTGCAGCATTTTTTCAACACCTGTCACAAATTATACAGTAATATATATAAAGAAATCTCTGTGTGTCTCAATATCTCACCCATGTTCCCATTCTTCTACTTACTTTTCTGTGTGTTGATGTAAGACAAGTGTCTGCAGCAGGAGCCTCCCCCCTCTGCCCTGTTTGTAGTAGGACAAAACATCACACCATCTCGTTGTCCAAGGGTCAGGGCTTCAGCAGCCAAAGATGGAACTGATTGACAAGAGATTGATGCTTGTGTTCTCTGCAGGATTTCTACAAGACAGTTTCATGATCAGGCCGGAAATGCTGCAGACTAACAAGCGGAGAGGACAATTATTTTCTTATTTTATTTGAACATTTATTTTTAGGATTAGTGTTAATTTAAAGCAAAGCTATCAGCAGAAAATGTCTGACTGTATGTTTCAGATGTGTTACATTATTTTTGTTTAAATTGTTGGCATTTTTTTTTTCATATGATGATCTTTAATACAAAAGAAAAAAAATCACAATGGCCACTTGGGCTTTTTTTAGACTCATACTTTCTGTCTTTTCAGGAAGAGTTTTCAGCAGGCTCCTTATCAGCAGAGGCAGGATTGCAATGAGAGGTAACATCTCTGAAACACAGCTGATAACACAGGATCCAGCAATCACAACAGGTAATGTTACAGCTTTCCCTGCTCCCTCTTCCTTCACAATGACCTTTGCATATGCTCATTAGATGCTTTAATATAAAAGATAGGATCTTTTCATTGTGGTTAATATACATGTGTTGTTTCCTGAAACAACAGGAAACTAAAGTTAAAAAAAAGCCCAAGTGGTCGGTTTGAAAATTGCAAGATTTGTGGTTTTTATTTATAGTACACACTGTGATATGGAAAAAAATTGCCCCCAAACAATAAGTTTAACACAAAAACCCGATTTAAACAATAGTTCATATTCTGATAGCTTCACTTTAAGTAAAAGAAGTTGAGTTTTAATACCAGACAGTTTCAATACTCAGCTTATATGGGAGAGAAATGATTGCAAATAGTCTGACATACAAGGACTAGCCCACCGGGAAAGCGGTGAATCCTCTGGTGGGCCCTGATGCAGGGCCAGCTCTGACTGCGTTAGAAGGCTCCTCCCCCACATACCCTAGCAAAGGGATGCACTGCCCGGCTAATGGCATTCATAGCAGCAGGCTCCCTCCTTCCCTTGCTGTGCTGGCGCTAGGTGTTGGAGTCAGACTAACATCTGTGCAGGAGAGGTGTCACTGACAGTAACAGCTCTCCGGAATCAGTGTCATTCTGACTGGACACATAGCAGGAGCACCGCAGGGGAGGGAGGGAGCCTGCTGCTATGGGAGCAGATTAGCTGGGCAGCGCATAGCTAATGAGTGTGGTAAGTGACACCTCTCCTGCAGAGGAGCAATCTGACCAGCTTCCATAGCCTCGCCCCTCCCCCACAGCACGGGTACGGCTGGGGAGATGACTCCCCCAGCAGTCTGAGCGCCATCACCCCTCTCTTGCAGAAGGAGTTTGATGAGGCTAGGCTGTCATTGGTGCGGTGCCACTGCCCAGCATGCAGCAGCTGCCCGGACTTCCTCCATCTTCTGCAGCTAATGCCATCAGACTCTTTCCTGGATCTCAGAAGACTGTGAGTGGCAGCAGTTTTCATTTTTAAATATTATTTCATATGAAATTGATATGTGTGTAATACGACAGTATATATACAAGTGCATCTCACAAAATTAGAATATCATCAAAAAGTTAATTTATTTCTGTTCTTCAATACAAAAAGTGAATCTCATATATTATATAGAGTCATTACAAACAGAGTGATCTATTTCAAGTGTTTATTTCTGTTAAACACAAACACAAAAGTCATTATCTCAGTAAATAAGAATAATTAACAAAAAACACCTGCAAAGGCTTCCTAAGCATTTACAAAAGATTCCTTAGTCTGTTTCAGTAGGCTCCACAATCTTGGGGAAGACTGATGACAGATGTCCGGAGGGCAGTCGTGTCTGCGTATTGTATCAAACGCTTTATATCTGTGTACCATGTCTGCGTAATGTATGCATGTCTGCATATCGTGTGTGTGCGCATATCTGCGTACTGTGTGTGTGCGCATGTCTGCATACCCTGTGCATACGAATGTCTGCGTACCGTGTGTGCGCGAGCGCATGTCTGCATATCATGTGTGTGTGCGCATATCTGCGTACCGCGTGTGTGCGTGTGCATGTCTGTGTTCCGTGTGTGCGTGCGCATGTCTGCATATCGTGTGTGCGCATATCTGCATACCGTGTGTGTACGTGTGCATGTCTGCGTTCCGTGTGTGTGCGTGCGCATGTCTGCTTACCATGAGTGTGTGCGCATGTCTGCGTACTGTGTATGTGTGTGTGTGCATGTCTGCCTACTGTGCATGTGCATGTCTGCTTCCTGTGCGTGCATATCTGCCTCCTGTGTGTGTGCATGTTTGCATATGTGAAGGATGAGGGGACAGGCTGGGCCCTGTGTTGTATACCTATATTTCTCCGCTGTATCTGTGCATAAATGATGTTAGGTGCTAAAGGGGCCCACTGAGACTCTTTCGCCCAAAGCCCACGAAAACCTGGAGCCGGCCCTGGATATAGGCTATAAATAGAGGAAGGAGACTTGACTATATATGCTATATTTGGGGGAGGGGGACTTGACTGTATATGCTATATGCTATATGTGGGAGAGGGGAACTTGGCTATATATGTTATATGTGGGGGAGGAGGACATGCCGGATCAGACTGGCCCACCAGAGGCATACTGACCGCTCTGTTACTTACAAATAGTGAGCCGCAGTCTGATACGCTCACTGCTGTCTTGGGTTGTCTAACTCTGGGAGGAGCTGCAAGCAGGACATTCTCCCAGCCTCTACGTCACTACTCCTTGCAGCTCCTCCCAGAGTTAGACAACCCAGGAGAGCATTGCACGCGTCACTGACGGCATTGATGACACTCTCGCCTGCTGCAAACTGCGGCTCACTATAAGTAACAAAGTGTTTTTGTGTCCTGATTACTTTTTATGTCACCGCTCTTCCCTGCGTTGAACAAGCAGGGCAGCCAATCAATGTGAGCTTTCGTTGTGTCCTCTTCTCCTCGGCTGTACAGCACAGCTCAGGTAATGAGCTGTGCTGTCATCCATAACACGCTCTCCTCTTCCCCACAATGTAAGCAGCAGAGGGAGTTATAGGACTCCCTACTACAGCTGCAATGATTGAAGGAGGGTTCCCTGAAGCCTAGCAGTGAGTAAGCCCTGACTGACTGAGCATCTTCTCCCTGTATCACCCCTGACTGACTGCACCCATTCCCTGTGTATCATCTTTGACTGACTGTGCCCCCTCCCCCTGTTTTGCTCTTGACTGACTGTGCCCCCTCCTCTTGCATCACCCCTGACTGACTGAGCCCCATCTCCCTATATCACCCCTGACTGACTGAGCCTCCTCTCTCCCTGTATCACCCCTGACTGACTATGCCCCCTCCTGTATCACCCCTGACTGACTGAGCCCCCTCTCCCTGTATCACCCCTGACTTACTGAGCCCTCACCCTCTGTATCACCCCTGACTGACTGAGCCCTCACCCTCTGTATCACCCCTGATTGACTGAGCCCCCTCTCCCTGTATCACCCCTGACTTACTGAGCCCTCACCCTCTGTATCACCCCTGACTAACTGAGCCCCCCCTCGCTGTATCACCCCTGATTCACTGTGCCCCCTCCCACTCTTTCTCCGCTGACTGACTACACCCCTTCCCCCTATATCACCCCTCACTGAGCCCCCTCTCCCTGTATCACTCAGTTTTCTTCTTCCACTACTAACAATATGAGGCCCTTCATAAAAAGTTATGGCCTTATAGGTGGCAGAAAGATTTCCGTAAAAAGCGTACAAGGGATGTGAGGGAAAGCTATTTTGCTATCACTCCATTGTCATACATAACTGAATTAGGACCCCCGCCACTATTAGTGGCTCTATTCACATAATGTATTTGCTGCTTAATTTCTACAATGGAATTCCCACAGCAAATGAACAGTGGTAATATCCACCCAGATATTGTGCAGATATTGCTGCTTTTACTATTACGCAATGATGCACCTTTACCATTGACCTGTTCCTTTGTATTGCAAAGGATGAAATCGAAGGTGAATATCCACAGCATAAATTGACACGTGATGTCAAATCCGCAGCGCCGGTCAATTCACGTCGTGGATTTTCTCAGCGTATGGATGAGATATCATAAAATCCCTTCCACTCCGCTGGTGCAATAAAACATTGGTTTAGTGGTTAGTAAACACCAGGGTACATTTATCATTGAGTTTGCACCAAAAATGTGACGCAAGCTCTTTCTATAACATTAAGTGTACTATCTTATATTATACGCTGATATTAGCGTGTTTTACCATACAATTGGTGGTCTTGTATTTACAGTTGTGCTCAAAAGTTTACATACCCCGGCAGAATTTTTCCTTTCTTGTTTCAGAGAATGTGAATGATAACAAAAAACTTTTTCTCCACTCATGGTTATTGGTTGGGTGAAGCCATTTATTGTCAAACTACTGTGTTTTCTCTTTTTAAATCTTAATGACAACCAAAAACATCCAAATGACCCTGACCAAAAGTTCACATACCCTGGTGATTTTGGCCTGATAGCATGCACAGAATTTGACACAAATGGGTTTGAATGACTACTAAAGGTAACAGCCTCACCTGTGACCTGTTTCCTTGTAATCAGTATGTGTGCATAAAAGCTGAGTGAGTTTCTGGGATCCAGACAGACTCTTGCATCTTTCATCCAGCCACTGATTTCTGGATTGTGAGTCATGGGGAAGGCAAAAGAATTGTCAACGGATCTACGGGAAAAGGTAGTTGAACTGTATAACACAGGAAAGGGATACAAAAACATACCCAAGGAAATGATAATGCCAGTCAGCAGCGTTCAAACTTTGATTAACAAATGGAAAATCAGGGGCTCTGTAAAAACCAAACCACGGTCAGGTAGACCATCAAAGATTTCGGCCACAACTGCCAGGAAAATTGTTCGAGATGCAAAGAAAAACCCACAAATAACATCAGCTGAAATTCAGGACTCTATGAAAACTAGCGGTGTGGCTGTTTCAAGATGCACAATAAGGAGGCTCTTGAAGAAAAATGGGCTGTATGGTCGAGTCGCCAGAAGAAAGCCATTACTGCGCAAATGCCACAAAGTATCTCACCTACAATGTGTCAAACAGCACAGACACAAGCCTCAAAACTTCTGAAACAAGGTAATTTGGAGTGATGAAACCAAAATCAAACTTTTTGGCCACAACCATAAACGTTACATTTGGAGAGAGGTCAACAAGGCCTATGGTGAAAGGAACACCATTCCTACAGTAAAGCACGGAGGTGGATCGCTGATGTTTTGGGGATGTGTGAGCTACAAAGGCACAGGAAACTTGGTAAAAGTTGAAGGAAAGATGAATGCAGCACGTTATCAGCAAATACTGGAGGCAAATTTGCACTCATCAGCCCGGAAGCTGCGCATGGGACATACTTGGACGTTCCAACATGACAACGATCCAAAACACAAGGCCAAGTCGACCTGTCTTTGGCTACAGCAAAACAAAGTGAAGGTTCTGTAGTGGCCACCTCAGTAGTCTCCTGACCTCAATATCATTGAGCCACTCTGGGGAGATCTCAAGCGCGCAGTTCATGCAAGACAGCCCAGGAATTTACAGGAACTGGAGGCTTTTTACCAAGAAGAATGGGCAGCTTTACCATCTGAGGAAATACAAAACCTCATCCACAACTACCACAAAAGACTTCAAGCTGTCATTGATGTTAGAGGGGGAATACACGGTATTAAGAACTGGGGTATGTGAAATTTTCATGAGGGTCATTTGGATGTTTTTGGTTGTCATTAAGATTTATGTAACGGGTCTGGGAGGCGGAACCTCTGAGCTACGATACAAAGGGGCAGTCCTTGTAAGGAAGCGGGTGGCTCCCAGGGTAGGCGGGCAGGTAGGCACGGCAAGTGACGGGGACAGTCTCTGGGTAGAAGGGCAGGAGGTCACGGCAAGTGACGGGGACAGTCTCTGGGTAGGGGGGCAGGAGGTCACGGCAAGTGACGGGAACAGTCTCTTGACAGGCGGGTGGTCACGGCAAGTGACGGCGAAGCCTCCAGATAGGCTAGCAGGCGGGTAGCAGGTGGACGCTCCCAGGTGAGCGGGCAAGAGTCTCTGGACAGGGAGGTGGTCACAGCAAGTGACGGCAGAGCCTCCAGGTAGGCTAGCAGGCAGGTAGCAGGCGGACGCTCCCAGGTGGGCGGGCAAGAGTCTCTGGACAGGCAGGTGGTCACAGCAGGTGACGGCAGAGCCTCCAGGTAGGCTAGCAGGCAGGTAGCAGGCGGACGCTCCCAGGTGAGCGGGTAAGAGTCTCTGGACAGGCAGGTGGTCACAGCACGTGACGGCAGAGCCTCCAGGTAGGCTAGCAGGCAGGTAGCAGGCGGACACTCCCAGGTGAGCGGGTAAGAGTCTCTGGGCAGGCAGGTGGTCACAGAACGTGACGGCAGAGCCTCCAGGTAGGCTAGCAGGCAGGTAGCAGATGAGCGCTCCCAGGTAAGCGGGCAATCAGATCCATAGACAGACTGGCAGGGCTGGTAGGCAGACTGTCGGACCGCAGGAATGCAAGTAGATATACAAGTATCAGGCAGGTATCAAGCAGGAATCTGGCAGGTAACTGGCAGGTAACTGGTAACGGGACCTGAGGGCTGAAGCAAAGTGATAGACTATGCAACAATATTGCTCGGGCACCTCCATTTTGGAGGAGGTGCCTTATATATGGTGAGGTCCTCCGGCCATTGGCCGGGGACTACTTAGGACGGCGCGCGCGGCCCCTTTAAGAGAGGGGGAGCGCGCGCCCTAAGCACAGTGGCCGGGAAGCAGCGCGCGCTGCCAGCAGAGCGGGAGGAGGACGCTGGGCACGGCACGGAGCGGAGAGGTGAGGGGAACAGCGTCCCTGCCTATCAGGAGGCAGGGACGCCGACGCTACAATTTAAATAGAAAAAACACAGTAGTTTGACAATAAATGGCTTCACCAAACCAATAACCATGAGTGGAGAAAAAGTTTTTTTATTATCATTCATATTCTCTGAAACAAGGCAAGGAAGGAAAAATTCTGCCGGGGTATGTAAACTTTTGAGCACAACTGCATTTCTATGTAGCTACACAGTGGGCCCCAAGAATGATTTTCTCTGGTGGGCCCAATGTACTCTAGTCCAACGCTGCATACAAGTGCCAGAGATAAGGTGTTCAAAAATATCCTAGAAAGGACTCCTAGACAAAGAAATGCTTTTCATTGAAAATGCTCAAATTTTTGTGGCGTTTTTGGATAATTCTGTGTATTAGGTAGCCCCTCAGAGTAAGACAATTGTGAATGCAGGTTGTTCTAGGCGTATCATGTTGATGGATAATGTTATTCATATTAATAGAAGCCAAGAAGAAGTAGAAAGAGTTACCATATTTTTCGGACTATAAGACGCACTTTTTCCTCCAAAATTTTGGGGGCCCGCCAGTAACTATGATCTTTCTGACCACGGGCCGCAGCACGCTCAGCGCTGCGCATACCTTCCCCTTGATGGCCGCCTCCAGGAAAATCTACTCTCTGCTATGCGCTGCGCACAGACTGCACATAGCAGTGACATTCAAAGGCCGCCAGTCAATCAAGGCTGCGCGCGTCAGCCTTCGTCCTCTGATAGGCTGGTGGACAATGAACGTCACTGCTATGCGCCGGACGGTGACGTCAGTGCACAGTGCATAGCAGTGATCTGAAAAGGCCTCCGGCCGGCGGGCTGCTGTCTGCGCGCAGCCTCTGATCGGTCGGCGGAGACCACAGGGGCCCATGATGAGGATGAACCTGCAGAGGACGCCGCCGGGGGTGTGCAGAAAGATAAGAAGATTTTTTTTCCTTTATGAACAGGCAGGGTAGTGAAGGAATGGGGGGGAAAGAGGATGCTATATATGGTCACATGAAGGGGGAGAGGATGCTATATAGGGACACATGATGGGGGAGAGGATGCTATATATGGGCACATGATGGGGAGAGGATGCTATATATGGGCACATGATGGGGAAGAGGATTCTATATATGGGCACATGATGGGGGAGATGATGCTATGTATGGGCACATGATGGGGAGTGGATGCTATATATGGGCACATGAAGGGGGAGAGGATGCTATATATGAGCACATGATGTGGGAGAGGATGCTATGTATGGGCACATGATGGGGAAGAGGATTCTATATATGGGCACATGATGAGGGAGAGGATGCTATGTAGTGGCACATGAAGGGGGAGCGGATGCTATATATGGACACATGAAGGGGGAGAGGATGCTATATATGGGCACATGATGTGGGAGAGGATGCTATGTATGGGCACATGATGGGGGAGAGGATGCTATATATGGGCACATGATGGGGGAGAGGATGCTATATAGGGGCACATGATGGGGGAGAGGATGCTATGTATGGGCACATGATGGGGGAGAGGATGCTATATATGGGCACATGATGGGGGAGAGGATGCTATGTATGGGCACATGATGGGGAGAGGATGCTATATATGGGCACATGAAGGGGGAGAGGATGCTATATATGGGCACATGATGGGGGAGAGGATGCTATATATGGGCACATGATGGGGGAGAGGATGCTATGTATGGGCACATGATGGGGGTGAGGATGCTATATAGGGGCACATAATGTGGGAGAGGATGCTATATAGGGCCACATGATGAGGGGGGAGAGGATGCTATATAGGGGCACATGAAGGGGTGAGGATGCTATATATGGGCACATGATGGGGAGAGGATGCTATATAGGGACACATGATAGGGTGATCATGCTATATTTGGGCACATGATGGGGGATAGGATGCTATATAGGGCCACATGATGAGAGGGGAGAGGATGCTTTATAGGGGCACATGATGGTGTGATCATGCTATATTTGGGCACATGATGGGGGATAGGATGCTATATAGGGACACATGATGGGGGAGAGGATGCTATATAGGGCGACATGATGAGTGGGGAGAGGATGCCTTATAGGTGCGCATGATGGGGGAGAGGATGATACATAGGGGCCCATGATGGTTAGGGAGAGGATGTTACATAGGGGCCCATGATGGGGGGGGGAGAGGATGATACATACAGGCCCAGGATGGGTGGAGGAGATACATGAGAACCAAGGATGGGGAATATTATTAAATAAAGGTGGCCAGGATGGGTGACAATTACAGTATGGGGGTCAGAATGTGGTATTAATTTATGGTGGCAAATGGGGACATTATTGCTGTAGGGGACAATATTGCTGTACTTTAATTTACTTTTGAGGATACTGTTGTCCATGGGGGAGTAACAAAAGTGAGGTCCTGTTACTGTGCAGGGCGGCACTATGTCACTTTTTTTCTTCACCTGCTGTAGTGTAGAAATCAGGAAATAAGTGGGGAATGTGCTCTAGAAGTGATCAGCTATTGATAACTGTGGGTTATTTTCTGCAGTGACAAGTCCTGGAAGGAAGAAGTAATGGCGGTCTGTGCTAGATGAAGCACTTCAACTAGAGACGTCACTGGTGAGTCAGTTTATTACATGTAAATGCACACTATACACTATATACAGAGCTCCTGTATATAATATCACTGGTGATAACTGCATTACCAGTACACTATACACTATATACAGAGCTCCTGTGTATAATGTCACTGGTGATCACTGCATTACCAGTACCCTATACACTATATACAGAGCTCCTGTGTATAATGTCACTGGTGATCACTGCATTACCAGTACCCTATACACTATATACAGAGCTCCTGTGTATTAGTATTGTGTTTTTTCTTCATCTGCTGTAGTGTAGAAATCAGGAAATAAGTGGGGAATGTGCTCTAGAAGTGATCAGCTATTGATAACTGTGGGTTATTTTCTGCAGTGACAAGTCTTGGATGGAAGAAGTAATGGCGGTCTGTGCTAGATGAAGCACTTCAACTAGAGACGTCACTGGTGAGTCAGTGTATTACATGTAAATGCACACTATACACTATATACAGAGCTCCTGTGTATAATGTCACTGGTGATCACTACATTACCACTACCCTACACACTATATACAGAGCTCCAGTGTATTAGTATTGTGTTTTTTATTCATGATCCTTATTGTAGCATTATTCGGTGACTATGTAATGGTAACGTGTAGTCTTGTCATAGTATAGTGGTATTTGCCACTTATATTTGGTGGTAATATGTGATCTGGTCATTCTGTGGCGGTATTTGTTCCTTGTATGTGGTATTATTCAGTCAATATGTGGTCTGGTCATGTTGTGGCGGTATTTGTCACTTGTATGTGGTGATAATTTGTGGTCTGATCATGGTGTGGCGGTATTTGTCCCTTGTATGTGGTATTATTCTGCTATTATGTGGTGGTAATATGTGGTCTGGTCATGGTGTGGCGGTTTTTGGTCCCTTGTATGTGGTATTATCCGGTTACTATGTGGTGGTAATATGTGGTCTGATCATGATGTGGCTGTATTTGTCCCTTGTATGTGGTATTATTTGGTTACTATGTGGTGGTAATATGTGGTCTGATCATGGTGTGGCAGTATTTGTCCCTTGTATGTGGTATTATTCGGTTACTATGTGGTGGTAATATGTGGTCTGATCATGGTGTGGCGGTATTTGTTCCTTGTATGTGGTATTATTCGGTTACTATGTGGTGGTAATATGTGGTCTGGTCATGATGTGACGGTATTTGTTCCTTGTATGTGGTATTATTGGTGTTTGTATAGGAGATTACGTTGTGTATGGAGGTCACTTGTTCTCTCTGATATCAATAACTAGAAGATTCTTTATTAAAGATTAATTACGTTGACGTTTAACCCTTCCCTGCCCTGTGTCTATTACACAGTAGCAAATATGCACTTAGAGAGGTTCTCCGGTGAAAACAAGTAATCGCCTATCCTAAGGCCACATTCACTCGATCAGCATTTGGTCAGTATTTTACATCAGTATTTGTAAGCCAAAACCAGGGGTGGGTGATAAATACAGAAGTGGTGACGTGTTTCTATTATACTTTTCCTCTGATTGTCCCACACCTGATTTTGGCTTACAAATAAGTGATGTAAAATACTCACCAAATACTGATGTGTGAACGTGGCCTAAGGATAACTTATTGATTGGTGGGGGTCTGACTGCTGGGACCCGTGCGATCGGCAGACTGTGGAGCTTTTATCCCCATTAGACTGGAGCTCATGTGCGACTTGACCACTGATCCATACATTCCCTCAGTGGCTGCTCTTGCTTTTTTTCTGGAAGCCTCAAAGAGGATGAATGGAGCTGCGGTCAGACGTCCCACCTGCTGCTGCATTTTAAAATGTGGATAAGTGTCCTGACAGGAATAAAAGTTCCCCATTCTTCTGATCGGTGCGGTTTCCAATGGTCAGATTACACCGATCAATAAGATATTGTGGCGCCCCTGCAGGTTCAGTCGCCACAGAGGTACTGCATCTCACCCAGAGGTGTGGTATCTCACTCTCGGGTAAGGATAGAGTGCTGCCCGGGACCCTAACACCTGCATCCAACACATTCCACTTCAGTGGGGGCAGGGTGAGATTGCTCCTAAGGGAGAGCACAGTCCCTGGTCCCTAGCTGAAGGGTGGAACTATGTAGTGGGTGTGGGTGGAGGACGTAGTACAGGGGAGCACAGGAATGGAAGTGATATAAAAGAGGGAACCATCTTGGAAAGGGAGTGGAGTTCAGTCAGAGGAGGAGAGTGTGTGGAGTAGGAGCTCTGCAGGAGCTCTGCTCAGGCGGAGCGGGCCTAGTCTGAGAGGCCCAGGAGGTGAGACCAACTGAGGAGAGGAGCAGGAAGGAAGGCTACAGGAGGAACGAGGGGATCCTAGGGGTACGGGCAGTGCTGGAGGCCACCCGTATGCCCGAATCTACCAGGACATGGAAGGATCAAGCCGCAGAGGGGACCGGCCCCTAACTAGTGAGAATTGCAACGTTCAGCTAGATAACCGGAGGCTACTGTACTTTCAAGGTGCATCTGCCAACTACCACAATTATATCGCCGAAAAGGTGGCGGCATAGGGTCCAGGGGACTGCACGTCGCCCGACAAGATCCGAGGCTACCGGCTTGGGACACTGATTGTGAGGCGCAGGGCAGGAGGGTGAGAGCAAGCACAGGAAGACGACCGAGGAAGGAACATAAAACGGGGTACCGTTTAAGTACTCCTGAAATACTTGAGAGCTGCTGAACCCCTTTCTTGGTGAACGCAGGACGACGTGGGAGGTTATAATCTGGCAGTTGCAACCAGGAGCAGTGTGATAACAGTGAGTAAAACCTTGAAGACTGCACCCCACAGTGTCCTAGAATTATTGCTGCATCATCACCTGCCCTGCACTACACAGCACCAGCAACATCTACCTCATAGCATCACTATATCCTGCCCTGGGGCTAAGCTCTGCCTGTGGAGAGCTGAACCAACTCTGCTGCATCATCATCAGCTCTAGAGGATCTGCACCGCAGTGGCGGCCCCATATAGCCGCATACCACAGGTGGCGTCACGAACATTATTTCTATAAAAACTTTATTCCCTTTTACTTTTCCCCTTTTATTGACCAACCTGGGTCACGGACTGGGTCATTGCCACCGTAACATCCCCCAGCATCGACCGGCCCGGCCGAGCACCCCACGGCCCAGGGGGCGCGTCACATACCAGGATGAGGATGAAGTGGCCAAGTATATCAGTAGGGGGATGAGGGGACCATGCATACCAGGATGGGGAGGATGGGGCCATGAATAGCAGGATTGGGATGAACGGGCCATGAATACCAGGATAGGGAGGATGCGGCTATGCATACCAGAATGGGGATGAGGGGGCCATGCATACCAGGATGGGGAAGATGGGGCCGTGCATATCAGGATGGCGATGAGGGGATCATGCACACCAGGATAGGGAGGATGCGGCTATGCATACCAGGATGGGGATGAGGGGGCCATACATACCAGGATTAGGATGGGGGCCATATATACCTGGATTCGGGGCCATATACAAGTGCTTCTCACTAAATTTGAATATCATCAAAAAGTTAATTTATTTCAGTTCTTCAATACAAAAAGTGAAACTCATATATTATATAGTCATTACAGAGTGATCTATTTCAAGTGTTTAGTTCTGTTAATGTTGATGATTATGGCTTACAGTCAATGAAAACACAAAGTCTAGTGTATTGAAGAACTGAAATAAATTAACTTTTTGATGATATTCTAATTTTGTGAGAAGCACTTGTATATCTGGATTGAGGGACATATATATATACCAGGATGGGGGATATTAGTATAGAATTGGGGTATATTTCCCCTATAACAGTGTCAGCAGAAGACCCCTACCTCCATAACAGTACATCATGATCACATTTTGTGCTTAAATTTTTATTTTCCTATTTTCCTCCTCTAAAACCTAGGTGCGTCTTATAGTCTGAAATATACGTTAACTATCATGATTTACACATTAGAGTGAAATTGTCCTTTCAGGAGAACTTGCAGTAGAATGTTTGTGTCCGCCTCTAACTCCACCCTACTCCCTCCATAGAACTTTTTGAGCACCAACTGTTATCTTCTATCTCAGTAATTGGAAAATCTGTATTCACTAAAGATTTTACCCAAGAATTAAGGACATTGAGAATGAATGATCAGCCCAGGAGGAGAAAAAAACAGATCTCTTTAATAAAATATATTACAAAGTTTCTAATTTTCACGTGTACTATTGGTTTATGAAATAAATTAATACATTTTACTTTAATACATTTTATGCTAGGGTTACATGGTGGCATGTGTCAGTTGACGTTTACATTGTGCGCCTCATTGCAAAATAGAATCTAACAATTTCTTATGCTGTCGCATTGCGTTTTTAACCAGCTATGATTACGACACAGAGATACAAATATCTAAAATGTTCTGGATTTGCTGATTTTCTTCATTACAGGAAAATAATGTGGCAAGACAAAGTTATATTTATAATCTTGTGTATTTTATTACTTCCTTATTCTTTAAACTTATAAATTTGAGGTTCTTAGTGCACATTTTGATCAAATTGTGCAAGCCGATCTGCCAACGACAAGACGACCTCATCAGATGGGGCCCTACACTAACAAACTAACCTATTTATTGTATCTATCTTATTCTTATCCTCACAATCTATTGATTATTATTACAACATTATTATACTTATTATTGCTATTATTACTCTAGTACTATGAGATTCCTAGAATTAAAGCTGTTGATCCAGAAGAAGGCAAAAACCCCTGGACACATTCAGCCAATTTGTGTCAAGGGGAAAAACTCCTTCTCGACCCCGGGAAAAAGCGATCAGTCCTAGAACCCTGAATCAAAACCCTAATATATATTAATTATTTACTAATTATTATAATCATTACCTTAGATACTATTTTTTGTATTACTATTATTTGTGTTATTTTTAGTTTCCTGCTATTTTACTGATATTACTAATATTCTACTATTTTATGCTAGATAATTTTGTATTATTGCTATTTTATTCTTACCATTATTGCTAACATTTGTATTGATATTTTACTAAAATTAAAAATTAGATCCTAATTCCTAAAGATGTTGATCCAGAAGAAGGCAAAAAACCGCGGACACGTTCGGCCAATTTGTGTCTTGGTGGAAAAATTCCTTCTTGACCCCGGGAAAAGGCGATCAGTCCTAGAACCCTGGATCAAATCTCCTAATACTTATTCAAATTTGAATAATTAATATTTAATTTAATTAATAATTAATCATTTAACAAATATTATTAATATTTTATTTTTAATATTATAGTATAAATTTATTATTACTTTACTAGTGAAATTATTCTTGTTTTATGGTCACTAATATTACGCTATATACTATATTATATTACTACTCCACTATTGCTGATTCTACTATAATCTTACTAATTCGCAGGTCCTTATTTCTAAAGCTGTTGATCCAGAAGAAGGCAAAAACCCCTGGACACATTCAGCCAATTGTTGTCTCAGGGGGGAAATTCCTTCTTGACCCCGGGAAAAGGCGATCAGTCCTACAACCCTGGATCAAACCTGCTGATGTTATTTTTATGTCTCTACCATTATTACACAAATTAATATTCTATTACTGCTATTATTACTGCTCCTAATATTATTAAAGTCTTTATTATGATTTTACTACATTTTTAAGCTTTCTTAATCTAATAATAACTATTTTATGTCTATTATTTTTATTATTTTTAGATTTGTAGCTGTTGATGTTCCTTCAGCTGGAATGTTGGTGCCTTAGAGTCCATCAACGTCTCGCTGATTTGAGGAGGATGGTCCAGATGATGTTCCTCCTTCCTCTGAGGTTGGTATTCACGTATTTAAGGATGGACTGCTGGCGGATCTTGTGTCTTCCTGCTGGCTGGTTCTCAACTCTTCTGGCCCAGGTGTTGTTCTTTTCTTCTTTTGCTTTTGACTTTTTAGCATCTTCTTCTTTTTTCCCCTTGGTATCTCCTGCCTTATCTTCTTCTTTTTTCCCCTTGGTATCTTCTGCCTTATCTTGTTGTTTTTTCCCCTTGGTATCTTCTGCCTTATCTTCTTTTTTCCCCTTGGTATCTTCTGCCTTATCTTGTTTTTTCCCCTTGGTATCTTCTACCTTATCTTGTTTTTTCCCCTTGGTATCTTCTGCCTTATCTTGTTTTTTCCCCTTGGTATCTTCTGCCTTATCTTGTTTTTTCCCCTTGCTTTCTTCTGCCTTATCTTCTTCTTTCGCCTTGGTGTCTTCTGCCTCATCTACTTCCATTTTTTCTACCTCCCAATACTTCATTGCCTCCTTCATCTCCTCTTCTTTCGGCTCTTCTGGCATCACTGATGTTGGCTCAGGTTTTTCTTCATCCAAAGGAAATGGTAGATATTTCTTCTGAGCTTCCCGGTTGGTCGGCATGAGGCGCTAATAAAAGAAGATATTCATTCAGTTGACTATTGAGACGTTCCTTTTAGTGATGAGTGAGTATGTTCTATTAACCCTTTCGCCGAGTACGCTCGGGCCGAGCTCCGATTATTTATAGCTGCTCGGTGATATGGTTGAATCGCTCCCGTGTGCATGATTTGCGACTGTTTGACAGTTTTATTACATGTGAGGAATGTCTATTTCTTACACATTCCTCCCATGTAATAAAACTGTCAAACAGTTGCAAATGATGCACACGGGAGCGATTCAACCATATCACCGAGCAGCTATAAATACTTGGAGCTCGGCCCGAGCATACTCGGACAGAACATACTCGCTCAACCCTAGTTCCTTTACATCTATGGAGAAAACATGGAAAACATATTCGGCGGTGTGATCAGTGACCTCCATGTTGAAGATCGGAGACGGCAGGAATCTGGTGCAGTATATCAGAAGTTGTAGATCCCTTTCTTCTTTTGTTCTTGGACAAGCTGGAAAGAAAAAACAAGCACATAATGAGATCAATCATACAAAGCCCAGAGGTATCAAACCTTTAAATTACAGGTAAATTTATTTAATCCAGCATCCAGTTTCGGCCCACCAGTAGCCAACTCCAGGACCCCACTTTTCAATTAACGTAACATTATCCTCAGTCATAAATCTACATAACAATGAACTGGATAGATTGTTAAGTGAATAAGATGCTGACTTTGTCTGTACATAGAGATTCAAGTATATTGTGCCAAGTACTGTTCATATCAGAGGGTGGTGGCCCACCGGAGGATTCTCCCGTTTTCCTGTTGGCCAGTCCAAACCTGTTAACATCAACGTGACCTGCTGAATTCGGAATTATTCCCGGCATAGAAAGCCAACAATCTACTATTGGAAACTGTCTTCTAACTGACTTTCTGCTCAATCTACATTGTGTTTCAATTCTGTACTGAACTAATAGATGGTCTGCATTATCAAATGCTGGATTAACCCCTTTAAAGCCTGGGGCGTATTAGTACGCCCCAGGCTATCATCCCCGGTTCAGTAAGGGCTCCGGCGGTGAGCCCCCACTGAACCGAGCACATGTCAGCTGATTATTACAGCTGACATGTGCCCGCAACAGCTGCGGATGAAATCGCGATCCACCCGTGGCTGTTAACCAGTTAAATGCCGCTGTCAATCTCTAACAGCGGCATTTAACAGCGCCGCGTCAGAGGCGCGTCACTTATCCCACCTATCGGTGACCCTGTCACGTGATCGCGGGTCACTGATGGGTGGGCATGACAACCCTAGGTCTGCAGCAGACCCCAGTGGTTGTCATGTAAAGATCACTATGAGCGCCACCTAGTGGTCGGCGCTCATAATACAGGAGCATTTCTGCTGCATAAAGGTGATCTGTTCTATGTAGCAGAGGCGATCAGACAGTTGCTGCTTCTAGTCTCCTATGGAGACTGTAGAAGCAAGCAAAAAGTGCAAAAAAAATGTTTTAAAAATATGAAAAAAATTAAAAAAATATAAAAATTTAAATCACCCCCCTTTCACCCCATTGAAAATAAAATAATAAAAAAAAAACCCACATACACATATTTAGTATCGCCGTGTTCAGAATCGCCATATCTATCAATATAAAAAAAGAATTAATCTGATCGGTAATCGGCGTAACAAGAAAAAAATTCAAAAAGCCAGAATTACGTTTTTTGGTCGCTGCAACATTGCAATAAAATGCAATAATGGGCGATCAAAACATCGGATCTACCTCAAAATGGTATCAATAAAAACGTCAGCTCGGTCCGCAAAAAATAAGCCCTCACACAGACCCAGATCCCGAAAAATGGAGACGCTACGGGTCTCGGAAAATGGCGCCATTTTTTTTTTTTTTTTAAGCAAACTTTGGATATTTTTTCACCACTTAAATAAGAGTGAACCTATACATGTTTGGTGTCTACGAACTCATAATGACCTGGGGAATAATAATGGCAGGTCAGGTTTAGCATTCAGTGAACGTGGTAAAAAAACAAAAAAATAACATCTGTGGTATTGTAGCACCCTGAGGATTCGGCTGCTACAGGGGTATTACACCTCAAGCCAGAGGTGTGGTATTCCACTCCCGGGTAAGGATGGAGTGTGGAACTGAGCTCAGTAGGCTGCATGCACTACATACATCCCATTTCCGGGGGACAGACCAATGGTACTCCCACTAGAGAAATGTGCAGGTACGACAGTGTCTGTCCCTGGCTGGAGTGGGAGGGGGGTGGAACATCCCAGTAGTGTAGGGGCAGATAGGGGGAGCAGTCTGGGTAGTGCTAGGAGCTCATTGGGTGCTGGTCACCTGAGCTCACACATAGAGGGAGTATATAAGGTGGGAACCATCTTAGATCAGGGTCAGTCAGTCTGTCAGTCTTTTGTAGAGTGAGTCAGAGGAAGAGAGCAGAGGAGAAGAGCAGCTCCAAGGCCCAGAGAGAGAGAGGAGAAAGAAGGACCCAGAGGGGGAGAAGAGAGAACTCCAAGAACCCAAGATTAGATCAGCGGGTGAAGAGTTGGCACAAGGGTACCGGATCCCAAGCTGGTGGAGGGCCCTAATCCTTAGCCAGAGACCGGAGGTCGTGGGCAGGATCTGCCACGACCACCCACTAAATCCACCCGGAAGGCAAACCAAGAATAGGGTCAGGGAACCCAGAGACAAGGGTTTACCAACAAGAGGCCCGAGGGAGCCGGACTTAGGTGGATCCCTGGTGGGGAAGGCCAGAGAGAAGGAACGTCAGAAAGGGAGCTCAGGATCACGCTCCAGAATTACTTGGGAGTTGGCCGAGTCCAGGACCTGGTGGACGCAGCACGGCTCGGGCGGTCACTCAAGGCCGGAGTGACCAGCATAACAGCAGTAAGTAAAGACCCTGAACTGCACAGCCCGACTCTGAGTCTCATTACCATCCTCACTGCACCTCCACAACCACCATCCTCTACACCTGACCCCCTGTGGCTATACCCCTCCCGTTGGGGGTTATACTACCTGAGCTGCACACACATCACCAGCCTCAGCGGACCCTGCTGCAGCGGCGGCCGTATTGACCGCAATTCAACGGGTGGCGTAGTCGACATAAAAGAACATCTAGTAACATCTATAAGGACTGCCACACACTGAGCTTGACACCCTGGGCATGGACCGGGTCACCGCCACTCGGAGACTACAAACCCCCCCCCTACCTGATCCGGCTCCGGGTAATCCCCCAAACAACACTGGCCCAGGGGGCGCGTCAACTTTGGCGTAGTCGGCAGGATTACGTGCCCGCAACAACCGGGTACTGCGTGCCTGAAGAAAAGTTCACCGTTACCTTAAAAAGAAGTCTCCCGCCGGTTCCGGAGGGTCCCCGCCAACGGACCCCATCACAGGTCGTTTCCCGCCGGTTGTCCGCCATTTGCAGCTTTTTCCCGCCATCCATGGAGTTTCCCGCCACTGGGAGACGATTCCCGCCATTTCCAAAGATTTCCTGCCTTGGAAGAGCGGACGCCATTATGGGCGTGCCAGAGGGTGGCAAAAGGCCACCTCCCATCGTGGGCCAGGTCGAAGAATGGCGCCAAAAGCGGAAACCGCGCCCACCAACAGAGACTGTGATGCTGGAAGTGTCCATCAGCGTAAGAGAACTGCCCCTGGAACTGACAATCACAAAGTTGCCCCGGGACCACCCTAAATGTGGGCGGAGACAGAACAAGAGAGCAAAGATGGGTGTCGCCTGGAGCAGTCTGGAGAGAGCGCACCCGGAGACAAGAAGTCTGGAGAGGAGTCCAGAGAGAGCCTACCCGGAGATGGAGGGAGAGTCAGGCAGCACCGACCCAGTGGTCAGGAGCCTGCTACAAGCCACAACTCCACTAGGCCTAGTGGAGGTCCTGGCACAGCTCCCCCGAGACCGGGAGTGTGCACAGACTGCGCTGGAGAGCCTCGCACGGAGGATGGCCCGGGTACAGCGAGAGACGTTGGCGGAGTGGAGCCGAGAGATGGCCCAGCAGACCGAAACCCGACAGCGGAGCACGCCACCCGAGACGAGGAGACAGACCGCCTCTGAGGATGGTGCAGGAGGACTGAAGGCCGGAGACGGCGCCGAGAAGGGAGCTGAACGGACGGAGGCAGGTAAAGGGGACGTCTCTACCCCGAGCCGGGAAACCGCGTGCCTGCCCCAGCTCCCCGTCGCAGAGCCCGAAGTTTCCCCTGCCGTGCCCGTCGCTGCATCGTCACCGCCGCCGACTAGGCCTCAACCGGAAACCGCGGCCGCGAGCCCTGTGACGTCACACGCCTCGACCTCGAGCGTGGCCAAGCAGGAAATACCATCAGCCTGGTCGCAAGGCCTAGTACCCCCGGGCGCCGCAATTCCAACAGCGCCCCCTACCTCCGCAGAGCCACCGGCCTGGTCGCAGGGCCGAGTAACCCAGGGCGCCGCCGTTCTTACGGTGCCCTTTGCCTTTAGGGTGCCCCAAGCCTGGTCGCAAAGCCTGGTCAACCCGGGCGCCGCTACCATCAACGCGCCCTCAACATCTAGAGTGCCGCACCTGGGTGAAAATCTATTTGCCCAGCATACGTGCCCGGATGGGCAGCCCTTTGTATGGCCCCAGGAGTACATTCAGCTGGAACTCCAGAGAGCAAGGCCCATGTGCGAGCCCCTGATTCCGGCTCCGAAGCCTGTAAAGAGGACCTCACCCCCGCTGGAGGAGGCACAGTTTGAGTGCGACCCCACCGGAGAAGACCTCAGGGGGTTCACTCAGGAGACTCGGGCGGCCGCAGCGGAGCGTGCAGAGTGCTGCCGGCAGCAGCTCGAAGTCTTCGAGAGGGAGCGGAGAGAGAGGCGGGTCCGGGAACAGCAAGCACAGATAAGGAGCGCGGAGCAGAAGAGCCGGACCAGGAGGAATCCCCGTGCAGCTCATGGTCCCCCTTCCACCGAGACTGTGATAAAATTCAACATGCAGCATGGGTGGGGCTTCATTAGAGACCATCATACCCCCGGCGACGTCTTTGTCACACGCAGAGACGTAGAAAGCCATCTGCCGGAGGGACACAGAGGTCGTGACCTGTATGTAGGGGACGAGGTCACCTTCACCCGGCACAAGTGTGCCAAAGGGCCCTACGCCCTCCATGTGCATCGCCTGACGGAGGAGGAGCTGCGGTGTGAGGAGGAGCAAGAGGGCCCGGACGGGTCTGAAACTGAAACCAACCAACAAGAAAGAGCAGGAGGACGCCGTCGTTGAAGTACGGTAGAGAGAGACTGTATAAAGTTGCCCGTCGGGGTACCAAGAACTGTTACTTATTTAAAATATGTTCCCCGTTGGGACAAAGTGTGAACTGATGCCCGTGTGTCCCTAGTTCCTAATACCTGGCCGAGGACTGAGAGCGGCCATATCCCCTTTGTATATAGTTGCGCTTCCTAAAGCGCCCCCTACTGGTTTTATGGGAAAACCATTTTTCTTCAAGAGACTGTCGCACTTTACCCGGTCACAAGTTGCACCGTGACCGGAGGAACCAGAGACAGGAATGTTTACAAGAATGTTATTTATGAAAACGTTTTATTGCTGATATATATATGATGTTTTATATGTTTATATGTTGATGTTTATGAAAAATAATTGTATGTTTTGGATGTTTTTATCTTTGACAGCCCGAGGACGTGCTGTGATTTACCAGGGGGGAATGTAGCACCCTGAGGATTCGGCTGCTACAGGGGTATTACACCTCAAGCCAGAGGTGTGGTATTCCACTCCCGGGTAAGGATGGAGTGTGGAACTGAGCTCAGTAGGCTGCATGCACTACATACATCCCATTTCCGGGGGACAGACCAATGGTACTCCCACTAGAGAAATGTGCAGGTACGACAGTGTCTGTCCCTGGCTGGAGTGGGAGGGGGGTGGAACATCCCAGTAGTGTATGGGCAGATAGGGGGAGCAGTCTGGGTAGTTCTAGGAGCTCATTGGGTGCTGGTCACCTGAGCTCACACATAGAGGGAGTATATAAGGTGGGAACCATCTTAGATCAGGGTCAGTCAGTCTGTCAGTCTTTTGTAGAGTGAGTCAGAGGAAGAGAGCAGAGGAGAAGAGCAGCTCCAAGGCCCAGAGAGAGAGAGGAGAAAGAAGGACCCAGAGGGGGAGAAGAGAGAACTCCAAGAACCCAAGATTAGATCAGCGGGTGAAGAGTTGGCACAAGGGTACCGGATCCCAAGCTGGTGGAGGGCCCTAATCCTTAGCCAGAGACCGGAGGTCGTGGGCAGGATCTGCCACGACCACCCACTAAATCCACCCGGAAGGCAAACCAAGAATAGGGTCAGGGAACCCAGAGACAAGGGTTTACCAACAAGAGGCCCGAGGGAGCCGGACTTAGGTGGATCCCTGGTGGGGAAGGCCAGAGAGAAGGAACGTCAGAAAGGGAGCTCAGGATCACGCTCCAGAATTACTTGGGAGTTGGCCGAGTCCAGAACCTGGTGGACGCAGCACGGCTCGGGCGGTCACTCAAGGCCGGAGTGACCAGCATAACAGCAGTAAGTAAAGACCCTGAACTGCACAGCCCGACTCTGAGTCTCATTACCATCCTCACTGCACCTCCACAACCACCATCCTCTACACCTGACCCCCTGAGGCTATACCCCTCCCGTTGGGGGTTATACTACCTGAGCTGCACACACATCACCAGCCTCAGCGGACCCTGCTGCAGCGGCGGCCGTATTGACCGCAATTCAACGGGTGGCGTAGTCGACATAAAAGAACATCTAGTAACATCTATAAGGACTGCCACACACTGAGCTTGACACCCTGGGCACGGACCGGGTCACCGCCACTCGGAGACTACAAACCCCCCCCCCATCTGATCCGGCTCCGGGTAATCCCCCAAACAACACTGGCCCAGGGGGCGCGTCAGTATTGCACTTTTTTTGCAATTTCACCGCACTTGGAATTTTTTTCCTGTTTTCCCATACACGATATGGTAAAACCAGTGATGGCGTTTAAAAGTACAACTCGTCCCGCAAAAAATAAGCCCTCACATGGCCATATTGACCAAAAAATAAAAACACTATGACTTTGGGAACAAGGGGAGCAAAAAACGAAAATGCAAAAACGGAAAATCCCGGGGTCCTTAAGGGGTTAATGGCACAATATTTTCAGATTAATGGAAAAAAAAATATTTTAAAAAATAATCTCACATGAGAAGAGTCCAGGTCCGAAGACACATTCCTGTTGGAGGTAGACGTCCTAAAGAAAACAGAATCTGATGAGTGTCCACTTATCATTCACCAGGGATGAAGAATAGGATAAGGGGTCCGGTTATAATAAAGCTGCTGACCCCCCAAGATCTGCGGCTCGCGGCCATCCTGTATCTATTCTCTTCTGCAGTAGTCATAGGAAAAGCTGTGAATCCAAAAAAGACTAAAGGCCCCGTCACACTAAGCGATGCAGCAGCGATCCCGACAACGATACGACCTGTCAGGGATCGTTGCTGCGTTGCTAATACATCGCTGGTGAGCTGTCAAACAGGCAGGCTCACCAGCGATCAGGGGAGCAGCGATATTGTGGAAAGAATCGTTCCACGATGTCCTGCTCCCGTTACCAGCCTGCTGCTGAAGCAGGAGAAGGCTGGTAACTATGGTAAACATCGGGTTACTAAGTGCGCGTGTGCCCCTAGTAACCCGCTGTTTACCATGGATACCACTCTGCTACGTGCGCGGGAGGTTACCGTTCACCTTAGCAGAGCGGTATCCATGGTAAACAGCGGGTTACTAAGTGTGCGCGTGCCCCTAGTAACCCGATGTTTACCATGGTTACCAGCCAGATCGTTGGTCCCGCTGGTCACACACAGTGATGTGTGCTGGCCAGCGGGAGGCCAACGACCAAAAAATGGTCCAGGACACTTTGCAGCGATCAGCGACCTCACAGCAGGGGCCTGATCGTTGCAAAGTGTCACACATAGCGACATCGCTGGTGAGGTCGCTGGTGAGTCACCAAAACCGTGACACAGCAGCAATCTCGCTAGCGAGCTCGCTATGTGAGACTGGGGCTTTAGTCACAGACCTGATAAAGACACAAACAGCTTTCCACATTTATTCGTAGTGAACGTCCCCCTGGTATAGGACCCCCATTACACACATACACTCATATGACCACATGGAGCATAGCCTTTACTGGGTGTAAATAAAGATATATGACATTCATGTATTTCTATGTTCTTCATTCCCATAAGTACAGGAAACCCCCTAAAAACAACTGCCAAAGTGACTTCATTAACAGCGGATAAAGCCTAACCCCCATTATCAGTGCCAGCACACTCATCCCATTGACAACAGTGGCATAAACCCCTCAATAAATAATACTGGCAGCAGAGTGTCCTGTGTGACCTAATGATACAATTCTGCTTTCCTGCAGCCACTAGGGGGAGCACAGTGCACCAGTAGATATATATTGTACTGATAGCTCCCCCTAGTGGCAGGTGACAGCAGCCGTTCTCTCCTATATTGAATTTAGGTGAGATCAGTGACATCAGATGATGGGATGGGAGCACTCACCGACATCCATCTTCACCGCTCACTGTCCTGTAACAGACTGAGGATGAATGACAGTTTGCTTTATTTTCAAATTCAAATCCAGCGATCCTATTGGCTGAGCAGTGTTATGTAACACACTGAATTTAAAGGGACAGAACGCTCTTATTTCTCTTCAGTGTATTTCATGTGTGCGTGTTGTAATTCTGCTTATAATATGAAGCTGTGGAGATAATCTGAGCTTTAATTTACATACAGAGGGACTGAAATCTCATTAGATATCATATCAGGACATTCATTAAAGGGAATGTGCCATCAAAATTTTATTTTCGGCAATTGAAAACATGTAAACTGTTATTTTTTTTTTTTTAATATTAACATTTGTTTTTAACCCCTTCACGACCTTGCGATTTTCCATTTTCGCTCTTTGGTTTTCTGCTCCCCTTTTTCCCAGAGCCATAACTTATTTATTCTTCCGTCAATATGGCCGTACGAGGGCTTGTTTTTTGGGGGACGAGTTGTGTTTTTGAATGACACCATTGATTTTACCATATAGTGTACTGGAAACCGGGAAAAGAATTCAAAATGCTGTGAAATTGAAAAAAAAGTTCATTTCCACAATTTTTTTTGATCATGTTCTCTAAATGGTAAAACTGCCCTCCATTATGATTCTCCAGGTCATTACGAGCTCGCAGATACCAAACATGGAGAGGTTCTTCTTAATCTAAGTGGTGAAACAAAATCTGAAATTTGTAAGGAAAAAAAATTAGCTTATGTCGCCATTTTCCGAGACCCGTAGCGTCTCCATGTTTTGGGATCTGGGGCCGGTTGAGGGCTTATTTTTTGCGCAACAAGCTGATGTTTTTATTGATACGATTTTGGGGTAGATCTGATGTTTTGATCGCCCTTTTTTGCATTTTATTACAACGTTGAGGCGATCAAAAAACGTAATTCTGGCTTTTCGATGTTTTTCTCGTTACTCCGTTTACAGATAGGATTAATTTACTTTATATTTTTATAGATCGGGAGATTCTGAACAGAGCGATACCAAATATGTTTATTTTATTTTTTTGTTATTGTTTTATTTTCTATGGGGCAAAAGGGGGATGATTTGAACGTTTGTTTTTTTTATTGTTAAAATATATTTTTAAACTTTTTTTTTACTTGCTTCAATTTTCTTCTTATGGGACCTGAAGCTTCGATCATCTAATCGCTTGTGCTACACATAGCAGGGCTTCAGCACTGCTATTTGTAGCAAAAATCACGATCTCCCACGAATGCCGGCCACACGCCGGCGTTCATAGAAGATTCCCAATGACAAGCACAGGGGTCTTCTGCAGAGCCCTTGGCTGTCATGACAATCCATGGGCGGGACATATGATGCGCTTTCGGCTGACGCTTATTTTAAATGCCACTGTCAGTGATTGACAGCAGCATTTAACTGGTTAACAACTACGGGTGGATCTCGGATCCTTCCGCAGTTGTTAGAGGCACATGATAGCTGATCAGATCAGCTGTCATGTGCATGTATTTAGACATGTGACTGTACTTACCCCTCCCTCTGCACTTGGTGCCATTTTTTTTTTCTGCATTTAAACCATGTATGCCTGTAACTGGTTATGTATGGTTGTCCTGAGGAAGGAGTCTGTGGACTCTGAAACGCATTGACAATAAACCTACAATTCTATTACCAACATTTGTCTCTTTGGAGAGCGCGGAAATACTTCCTATCCTGCTATATAAGTCTACTGAACACTGCGATACTCATGTCATCCTGGACCTCCGCTCAGCATTCACCGCATCCCTGCGCCTCCTGTCACTGCTCGCACTGAGCTGTGTGAATGGTGACAGGGGGAAAGTGTAGCTCACAGTACAGCTATGGGCTTCAAAAAACATGGTGCCGATCTCCTCCCACAGTTGTGACCTGGACAGCCCAGGAGGCGTGCCTAGGTCACAGCAGCAGGCAGCCACAATGTGTCACGGGTGTGTCAGAGGTGACAGTCGCCCTGCAGTGGGTTGCAGGAGATCTCTACGTTTGGCATTGCAGACAGCTTCTTAGATAAGAGGCTGTCTTTAGGACCGAGCGGCTACCTCTCTCTTGCTAATTAGCTCTCTGGCCTGGGTTTATATATATCTGGTGTGTCTGAGAGGGAGTCGCTGGCAATATTCACTTCTACTTGTGAGGCTTAGACGGAGCAGTACTTTGTCCTCTCTGGAGCTTGAGGCCGTGTGCATATTTGGACTCATCTAAAGCTAAGCAATTTCCCCGTGTTTTGTCTTCCCTTGTTGTCTATAGTGTTTAGTGGAGGTTGACTAGTGCTCATCTCCTTCCATCCCTAGCCGTAGCCATGCGCCAGGGAAAGTAGGGCGAGGCACGTGTGCGGCGATTGCTGAAGAGGCAATATAGGGATGGTAGTTGAAACAGGGTGACGCTAGACCAGACTAGGAGGTCTCCACTTCCCCCTTTCCCTAGTGTCTGGGCTCCCTTTCCCTCTGTGTTGCACTAACACCTGGTGTGACACAATGCAGGAAATGCAGGAGGACACAGTACACAGAGGCTGCCATATTTGAAGTGTGTAAGCTTCGTGCTCAGACAATTACACATCAGCAAACTTATATGGCCGCCCACTGTGGCTGTAGATAGAGTTAATAAATTCAAAAATATTAAACCAGTGCATTTAATTTTGTATTAAAAATAATTGATTATATACTCAATAATTATTAATACAAAAATAAAAATCACGGCACCTTCCATTTAAGATTGACATTGTATACCCCAATTTTAATGATGGAGTATTTTATAGTTGGATGCATCAAATTCATTAAGGGGCGCACACCACTTAATCAATAAAACACATCTTCTCAGTGGTGTAATCTCTGTGTATTTTGCCAACTATTTAATTTTTCAGTCTGCCTTTAAATGACTGAATATTTTATTCTATAGAGTGTTTATTTTTCTCTCTTTTAATGTTTACTTTGTTGTGTTGCAATGTATTACTGTGACCTCTAGATGGCTCTGGTGCAGCAATGATATATAGCAGATTACTGACAGAGTACTGAGCGGTGTGAGGTGTGAGCCACATGGAGTGCTGGGGGAACCTGTTACCTCCTACCACAAAGCTGAAGGACCTGGAATAGATAATATTGTGATCAGTCAGAGAAGGAGGAGAGCAGCGACTGAGAAAAACAAGCTGTGGGTCCTGCAGAAATCATCGGCATACCTCACAACCGTCCCGGATCCAGTGGGGCTATGATTTGGACGTCACAGATGAAGCACACATTGTTTAGTTCCACTTTGGAGGAAGGGCCGGCATATGTCTGTGCTCTGTACAACATTACATTCACACAGGGTCGGACTGGCCTGGCAGGGCACCGGTGAAATTCCCGATGGGCCCCAGAGAGGAGGAGGAAAAGGGCACTGGCTTTTTAAAAGCGGAGGATGCAGGAGTGCTCGCATGCAGAACTGACCTACCATGACAACAATGGCTGGCGACACCACCCCATGCACGCAGGCAAGTACTGTGGCCCAGGGAGGGGGAAACGATGGCGCGCTATGGGGCCCGTGCAGCCACCGGGGTCCTCCCCACCCTCAGCCCCTCCCCCATCTCTCCTCGTTCCGAACAGCTCCAGTGTCTTCTAACTCTGATGTGTCAGGGCAGAGGGCGCAATGACGTCACCACAGCGCGCCCTCTGACCTGAGCACTCCAGAGTTAGAAGATGCGCTGGGTATACCGGACCTGCGGGGAACGGGAGAGGTGAGTAATTGATATTTTGTTTTATGTATGCAGCATCATATGGGGCCATTATACTGCATGGAGCAATATATGGGGCCCAGTATATACTGTATGGGGCCATTATACTGTATGGAGCAATATATGGGGCCCCGTATATACTATATGAAGCCATTATACTGTATGTCGCAAAATATGAGGGTGGCCCATTATATACTACGAGCTATTGAACCCGTTCTACGCCCAGGTGGCGAGCATTTTTATTGGTATATGGTCTCCCATGCTGGTATGTGCTGCCCCCCCTCCTGGTATTTGTGCTGCCTCCATCCTGTCCCCACCATCCTATCTTGGTATGCATGGCACTCCTCATCCCCCAATCCTGGTATGCATGGCACCCCTCATCCCCAATCCTGGTATGCATGGCACCCCTCATCCCCAATCCTGGTATGCATGGTGTGTCACCCTGGCCTGGATGCCACAAAGTGTAATAAAACTGTGTCTGAGAGCAAGGGGTAGGTTATCTGGTTAGGGGAACATTAGCATGCAATGCCTCCTGTCTCAGGCCAGTAGGGGGAGCTGGCTGCCCCTATAAAAGCTGGTACTGGGGGCAGGGTTAGGGAGAACTGGACGACCTGTCTCAGGATTCAGGTCCCAGAGCAGAGAGGGACAGTTGTATTGCACCCTAAGAGGAAGTGTGGCAGTAGGAGAGCCACAAGCCAGAGACAAGAGGCGAAGAGAGCCTGTCTTGGCAGATAACGGACTTAATTTACCAGACTTTGGTGTCTGAGGCTGGGAGGATTCCACATTCTCCAGCAGATAACCAGTCCGCAGGGGACTGTATATTCCTTGGCCTAAGAAGCCTGGAGGCCCTGCCACAACCGAAGGGACCAGTAAAGCCGTACAAGGCTGGGAGCAGAAAGGAACCCACGTCGCAGGCCATACAGGCGAGAATACACGGAGAGCTCGGAAGCGTGGGCTGTTACCCTATAAAGAGGAGATAGCCAGAAGGAGCACAGAAAGCACGGTAGGCCTACACCCTCACCCTGACCAGGGCCAATTTCCCCGTTGCTCTCAGACATCCAGGTCCCCTCCTAGCCGGGACTGTTTGTGGGTCAGTTTACTTGTTTTAGTAAAGACCCTGGACTGCAACCTGTTGTCTGTGTGCTCCTTGCTCCTCCAGCACTATCAGCACTGGGACTCTCACTACCATCACTCCCACCATCCATTATACTGCCCTGGGGCCGCACTCTTCCCGTGGGGAGTCACACTACCCCAGCTGCACACATCATCAGCCCCAGCAGTCTGCATGCAGCGGCGGTTCCTAACAACCGCAATCCACGGGTGGCGTAGTCGGACATAATCATCAGCACATAACGGACTACCACTGTCCTGACCACCCTGAGCCACGGAACCGGGTTGCCACTACTACTCCCACCGTTTCCCTATTGCCCGGATCCGAGTGCCCCACGACCCAGCTTTAGCGTAGTCGGCAGGATTGAAACCAACCCGCCACAAACGGGTATTGCGTGCCTAGAAAAGACTTTGCACTTACCTGAAAAGAGGTTTCCCGCCATCCGGAGCCGTTTCCCGCCATTTCCAGCCGTCTCCCGCCATCTTCCGCCGGTTCCCGCCATCTCCAGCCGTTTTCCCGCCATCGGACGCCATCTTCAGGACACTGCACGGGAAGAAGAGGGGCGTGGACGTCCAAACCGCGCGAGACCCGAAGCTCCGCCCCACGCACCGACGCTGCGCAAGGTCCTGGAAGGGAGAGAGAGCGACGCTGACGTCATCAGGACGCGACGCAAGGTCCTCATCCAGAGCAGCAGCAGCGGAGCCGCGGCCTACAGAAGAGGATCGTCGGAAGGTAGGCCACGCTTAACTAGGGGGGAGGAAGATGTCGGACACAGAGGCGCCCACTACCACCAACGCAGCTGCAGCAGCGGTGATGCCCTTTTCCCTGCCCTACATCCCTGGAGCGGCCTGGCTGCGCAAGTACTCAGGGGAGCCCCATGCCCTAACTGACTTTAAGGAAAGGCTGTACAGTTTGTTCCAAGTCTACCCCCTGACAGAGGAACAGAAGGTCAGCATACTAACAGGGCAGTTAACTGGCGCAGCCCAAAGGGAGGTAAAATCATGGCCCACTGAGGAGAAAAGGAATGTGAAGGGTATTCTGGCCCAGCTGCAGGGTACCTTTGACACACGTACCGCCGCTGAAATTAAAATGAGGTTCTATGGATGTAAGCAGCGGGCTCAGGACAGCATCAGAGACTATGCCCTAAATCTGCAGGAAGCCTTGAGGGCTATCCAACAAACTGACCCTGGCAGTGTGCAGGAAACAGATAAACTGCTAACAGAACAATTCATAGAAGGTCTGCTGTCCAGCGCCCACAGGGCCCAGCTGCGCCTCATGTTCTTTCAGAACCCCGACCTGACTTTTGCCCAATTTAAGGACAGGGCCATAAGGGTGCTCCGTGAATCTGCAACCAGTGGCGCTATAAACCCCCGGCGCCCTGCTCTCACCTACCACCAGGAGGCGGCGCCCTCCTCTATGGACCCCGTGGGGGCTGATGCACAGGCCCTGAACCAAGCCCCGTCGAAAGACCTGCACCACCAAGTCCAGTAGCTGACCAGGAGCGTCGCGGCGTTGACCAGGACCGTCCAGGCGTTACAAGTGGACCCGTCAAGACCCATCGAGCTGGCTTCAAGTCCGGAGGATGTCCCGTGGCGTCGACAGAGGAGGATCCCGTCGTTCCGAGGGAGGCCCACAGACCGCTGCGCAGAGGATGGACAGCCCATTTGCCGTCGAAGTAACCGGCCCGGACACATTTCCAGGTACTGTAATTTAAACGGGTCCAACCTGGGGCAGAGGGCCAACCCCCAGGCATAAGATCACCAGGCCCTTATAATTGGCGTGATAAGTACGTTGGGGGGCGCCCGGTTTTACCCGTGGTGCTGGACGGTATCCCCATGAGCGCCTTGCTGGATACTGGGTCGCAATAACCACTATCCCTTATGTACTTTTTAAGCAGTATTGGACTGATGCTGATATCACACGGTATCCAGACAGTAACTTGAGCATCATCGCCAGTAATGGCTTACCCGTGCCGCAGATGGGGTTCAAGGAGATGACCATTAAAATTGGTAAAGTTGAACTACCGGCACAGGGAGTAATTATTGTGGACATTGACCGTCGTGAAAGTCACCCTAAAATAACTGTGGGTACTAACGTAATTGAAAATTGTCTTTCAGAGGTAATTGTAATTCTACAACAGGTGGCGGTGAATGCTAGTTCCAGCCAACAGAGAGACCTCAACAAGGAGATAAAAGCCCTGATGAGACGGCAGCAGGTAGAACTGTCTGGTGGTGAGATCGGTAGCGTAAGACTGAGTGACCCATTCCCCATTTCCATGCCTCCCAAAAGTGAAATGATGATCTGGTGTCGGACTGCAATCGGGTTGAGAGGTAGAGACTACCAAGCCATGGTAGAACCCGTGTACTCAGACAGCAGGCCCACCATTTTGACAGCCCGGGGGGTGGTTGATGTCCGTCATGGGAGGGTGCCCGTCCGCATCCTCAACATTGGGGAGAGGGAAGTACACTTACCCAGGTACGCTACACTCGCCAAACTGTTTGTTGTCGAACACAAGGCTATCAGGGCCGTGGAACCCTTGCCTCCATCTCCTCAGGCGGAGGGTAATGGCTCCCAGAAACAAAAGGAGGACTGGTGCCAGAAACTCCACGTGGGTGCTGACTCCACTCCCCTGCACCAAAAACAAGGAGTCTACCGGGTGGTACAGGGGTACGAGAGAGTCTTTAGTAAGCACCCGCTAGACTTCGGCAGAGTAAAAGGGATAGAACACCACATCCCCACAGGGAGCCACCCACCAATAAAAGAGAGACACAGACCTGTACCCCCTGCACATTATCAGAACGCAAAGGGCATGCTAAGAGAGATGAAAGAAGCTGGGGTTATTAGAGACAGCTGTAACCCCTGGGCAGCCCCCTTGGTTCTGGTCAAAAAGAAAGACGGCACCATGAGAATGTGCGTGGACTATAGACAAATCAACCGTATCACCCACAAAGACGCATATCCGCTGCCTAGAATAGAGGAGTCTTTAGCCGCACTAAAATCTGCTAACTTCTTTTCTACTTTTACCTTACTAGCGGGTACTGGCAGGTTCCTGTGGCAGAGGCTGACAAGGAGAAGACCGCCTTCACCACCCCGATGGGACTGAGCGAATTCAACTGTATGCCTTTTGGGCTCTGCAATGCACCAGGGACCTTCCAGCGGCTGATGGAATGCTGTCTAGGGCACCAAAACTTCGAGACGGTCCTCCTTTACCTGGACGACGTGATAGTCTATTCGAAGACCTACGAGGACCATCTCAAGCACCTGGCCGAGGTGTTCGAAGCCCTGGCAGGCTACGGCCTGAAGGTGAAACCATCGAAGTGTCACTTGTTGAAACCAAAGGTCCAGTACCTAGGGCACGTGGTAAGCGCGGAAGGAGTGGCCCCCGACCCTGACAAGGTCACGGCAATCAAGAGCTGGCCAAGCCCCTCGAACATCAAAGAGGTGAGACAGTTTCTCGGGTTGGTAGGCTACTACCGAAGGTTCATCCCCGGGTTCACTAAGATGGCAGCTCCTATGCAGGACCTCCTGATCGGACAGTCTAAGTCCAGAAGTCAAAAGCCACCCTTCAAGTGGGATAAACCGGAAGAGGAGTGCTTCTGCCAGCTAAAGATGGCCCTCACGGGGGATGAGATCCTGGCCTACCCTGATTATGGCCAGCCTTTCATTCTCCACACAGACGCCAGTAATGTGGGACTGGGAGCCGTACTGTCCCAAAACCAACAGGGCAGAGAACGGGTGATCGCATTCGCCAGCCGGAAGCTGAGGCCCACCGAGAGGAACCCGGAGAATTACAGCTCCTTCAAGCTAGAATTCTTGGCGGTGGTGTGGGCCGTGACGGAACGCTTCAAGCATTACCTGGCCTCCGCGAAGTTCACCGTGTACATGGACAACAACCCGTTGACACACCTGGACAATGCAAGACTGGGTGCCCTGGAACAGCGGTGGATGGCCCGTCTCTCCAACTATGACTTCGTGATCAAGTACCGGGCAGGCAAAACCAATGCCAACTCGGACGCCCTATCAAGAATGCCTCACTTACCTGAAGGTGACGAAGACCCAGAAGAGCTGGAGGAGGTAGAACTCCCCGCGTTTCACCAGTATGGAGCCGCTCAATACTCCCACCGCGTGAAGGAGGAGGATCTAACAACCGTGATAATCAATCCCCTACCTCACCACAGCTGGGCCGAGACCCAAGATAGTGACCCTGCCATCCGCCTGGTGAAAGATCTGTTGACACAGGAAGACGCCCGCATGGATCCGGATGCCCCAGAGGAAGCCAAACTATGGAAGGAGATGAGAAAACTGTTCCTCTATGAAGGCAAGTTGTGCAGAAGGATTGTCAACCACCGGACGCACGAGCTGACCTGGCAAGTCGTGGTCCCAAGGCGGGATGCAGCTATGGTCCTGGGGGCTTACCATGACAGAGCGGGGCACTTCGGTTGGAAGAAACTGGAGTTCCTGCTAAGAGGAAGGTTCTTTTGGGTCGGCATGAGAGGAGCTGTAGAAAAATGGTGCAGAGACTGTGGCCCTTGTCACCTAAGGAGGAAGGACCGCACCAGCCAGAAGACACCCTTGAGGCCCATCGTCACCCAGCAGCCTCTTGAGCTGGTAGCTCTGGACCATGTCAAATTGGCTCCCAGCCGGTCAGGATACATCTATGCCCTGACAATCGTGGACCACTATTCCCGTTTTCTAGTGGTGGTCCCGGTAAAGGACTTGACAGCCCAAACAGCGGCCAGAGCCTTCCAGCAATACTTCTGCCGTCCACACGGGTATCCGGAACAGGTCCTGACAGACCAGGGTCCAGTGTTCGAGGCTGAAATCTTCCAGGAGTTCTGCAACCTCTATGGCTGTAAGAAAATTCGTACAACGCCTTACCACCCACAAACCAACGGGATGTGTGAGAAGATGAACAATATAATCATTGATCTCCTGAAGACGTTGCCCCTGGAGGAACGCAGCCTGTGGCCAGAAAAACTGCCGGACCTGATAGACTTATACAATCATATCCCGGTGAACGCTACCAACTGCACCCCGGCTTACCTGATGCGAGCCAGACCAGGTAAGCTGCCTGTAGACCTGGAGATGGGAGTCCTAACACCTGAGGACACCTCCCCGGATGCAGACTGGGATACGGAAAGGCAACTGGAGTACAAGAAGGTACAGGAGAGTGTGGAGAAAAGCCTGGCCCAGGTGAGAGAGAGGCAAGAAAAACTCTTCAACCAACACGCCCCTGCTGGTCCCCTAGAACCTGGTGAGCAAGTCCTGAAGCGGAAGAGAAGGCTACATAAGTTGGACGACCAGTGGGAAAGGGAACCCTACACCGTACTGCAGTCTGACCACGACAACCCAAAGGTGTGCGTAATCACCAAGGACAGAGGAGAAACCACTAGTGTCGTCTCCAGGGACCACCTCAAAAGATGCCCCGAGCAACTCCGTAGTGCAGAAGAGGATCAGAGTGACCTTGAACCTGCAGAGGACAAGGAAGAAATGATCAGCACCGTTCTCGGAGAGTTCCCTCAGTCCTGGACTCGCATAAATGATGCCATAGTGGTACCCGTCCTGCATTTCCTGCAACCGGCACAGCAACAACCAACACCAGAGCCGGAAGGTGAAGAGGAGTAAGCGGTTCCAGAGGCAGAAGAGCCTGTACCAGCAGCCCAGGAGAGTCAACCCTCTGCTGACAGTGAGCCTGCTATGCCTGCGGTAAGCCAAAGGACCCGCAGACAGCTGCCTGCCCTACCTGTACACCCAGCTGGTAGCTGCACCCCTAACGCTAGTGGGGAAAGCCAAGTCAGTCCACCACCAGACAATAAGTTAAGGAGGTCAACCAGGAGCACAAAGGGGCAGATACCCGCTCGCTGGAGAATATAGAGCGCGCTAAAATTGTAAATAACCCTGTTGCCAAATGTTGAATTGTTTGCCAAGTTACATGCGAGATTAGTAATTGTGTGTTTCAGTTCCTTACAGTTGCCGCACAGACTCGAAGGTTATGGACTTTTAATAACCGGGACCTTGTATGGACTGCGTTTGGAGCCTAACCCAGGAATGAACTAAGACTGTAAAGGACTTGGGATAGGACAGACCCCCACCTGGTTAAGGCTCCCCGTTGTGTTGGTGATATGGACACCTGGTCACAGACCACACTGTGACCTTAAGAACTCAATCTGTGCGTCGTCTGTCTGTTAATGTTTTATGGTTGTGCATATTGTCTTTGTTTATTGTTTAGTACTAAATTTCACTAGGGGGGAATGTGTCACCCTGGCCTGGATGCCACAAAGTGTAATAAAGCTGTGTCTGAGAGCAAGGGGGAGGATCTCTGGTCAGGGGAACATTAGCATGCAATGCCTCCTGTCTCAGGCCAGTAGGGGGAGCTGGCTGCCCCTATAAAAGCTGGTACTGGGGGCAGGGTTAGGGAGAACTGGACGACCTGTCTCAGGATTCAGGTCCCAGAGCAGAGAGGGACAGTTGTATTGCACCCTAAGAGGAAGTGTGGCAGTAGGAGAGCCACAAGCCAGAGACAACAGGCGAAGAGAGCCTGTCTTGGCAGATAACGGACTTAATTTACCAGACTTTGGTGTCTGAGGCTGGGAGGATTCCACATTCTCCAGCAGATAACCAGTCCCCAGGGGACTGTATATTCCTTGGCCTAAGAAGCCTGGAGGCCCTGCCACAACCGAAGGGACCAGTAAAGCCGTACAAGGCTGGGAGCAGAAAGGAACGCACGTCGCAGGCCATACAGGCGAGAATACACGGAGAGCTCGGAAGCGTGGGCTGTTACCCTATAAGGAGGAGATAGCCAGAAGGAGCACAGAAAGCACGGTAGGCCTACACCCTCACCCTGACCAGGGCCAATTTCCCCGTTGCTCTCAGACATCCAGGTCCCCTCCTAGCCGGGACTGTTTGTGGGTGAGTTTACCTGTTTTAGTAAAGACCCTGGACTGCAACCTGTTGTCTGTGTGCTCCTTGCTCCTCCAGCACTATCAGCACTGGGACTCTCACTACCATCACTCCCACCATCCATTATACTGCCCTGGGGCCGCACTCTTCCCGTGGGGAGTCACACTACCCCAGCTGCACACATCATCAGCCCCAGCGGTCTGCATGCAGCGGCGGTTCCTAACAACCGCAATCCACGGGAGGCGTAGTCGGACATAATCATCAGCACATAACGGACTACCACTGTCCTGACCACCCTGAGCCACGGAACCGGGTTGCCACTACTACTCCCACCGTTTCCCTATTGCCCGGATCCGAGTGCCCCACGGCCCAGGGGGCGAGTCACATGGCACCCCTCACCCCCAATCCTGGTATGCGTGGCCCCCTCATCCCAACCCTGGTATGTATGGTACTCCTCATCCCTATCCTGGCATGTGTGGTACTCCTCATCCCTATCCCGGTATGCATGGTACCCCATCCCTCATCCCTATCCTGGTTTGTATGGTATCCCTCATCCCGGTATGCTTGGCACCCCTCACCCCCAATCCCGGTATGCATGGCACCCCAAATCCCGGTATGCACGGCACCCCTCATCCCCATCCTGGTTTCCGATCTGACGCCTTACTCCTGCCCCGGTCTCCGGCATAGAGAGGCGCCGCGGCAACGCTCCTCCCGGTCAGGTAAGTATCTAAGTATGGCGCCAGAGATCGCGGTATACGTTCAGTGTCTACGTATACCGCGCCATACACTCCTCTTACCTGTAACGGCTGGATGCGTGATTCTGCCTGGAGCCAGACTGCGCGTCATGCATGCGTTGTCTATAAAGGCTTCAGATAGAGACACGCATCCCAGGTAATATTATAGATAAGGGGCCATTATACTGTATGGAGCAATATATGGGGCCGATTATATACTACAAGGGGCTATTATACTGTATGGAGCAATATATGGGGCCCATTATACACTGTATGGAGCAATATAAGGGGCCATTAAACTGTATGGAACAATATATGGGGCTCATTATATACTATATGGGGCCATTATACTTTATGGAGCAATATATGGGGTCCAGTATATACTGTATGGAGCAAAATATGAGGGTGGCCCATTATATACTACGAGCTATTGAACCCGTTCTACGCCCAGGTGGCGAGCATTTTTATTGGTATATGGTCTCCCATGCTGGTATGTGCTGCCCCCCCTCCTGGTATTTGTGCTGCCTCCATCCTGTCCCCACCATCCTATCCTGGTATGCATGGCACTCCTCATCCCCCAATCCTGGTATGCATGGCACCCCTCATCCCCAATCCTGGTATGCATGGCAACCCTCATCCCAATCCTGGTATGCATGGCACCCCTCATCCCCATCCTGGTATGCATGGCACCCCTCATCCCAATCCTGGCATGCATGGCACCCCTCATCCCAATCCTGGTATGCATGGCACTCCTCATCCCAATCCTGGCATGCATGGCACCCCTCATCCCCAATCCTGGTATACATGGCACCCCTCATCCCAATCCTGGCATGCATGGCACCCCTCATCCCAATCCTGGCATGCATGGCACCCCTCATCCCCAATCCTGGTATGCATGGTGTGTCTCCCTGGCCTGGATGCCACAAAGTGTAATAAAGCTGTGTCTGAGAGCAAGGGGGAGGTTCTCTGGTCAGGGGAATATTAGCATGCAATGCCTCCTGTCTCAGGCCAGTAGGGGGAGCTGGCTGCCCCTATAAAAGCTGGTACTGGGGGCAGGGTTAGGGAGAACTGGACGACCTGTCTCAGGATTCAGGTCCCAGAGCAGAGAGGGACAGTTGTATTGCACCCTAAGAGGAAGTGTGGCAGTAGGAGAGCCACAAGCCAGAGACAAGAGGCGAAGAGAGCCTGTCTTGGCAGATAACGGACTTAATTTACCAGACTTTGGTGTCTGAGGCTGGGAGGATTCCACATTCTCCAGCAGATAACCAGTCCGCAGGGGACTGTATATTCCTTGGCCTAAGAAGCCTGGAGGCCCTGCCACAACCGAAGGGACCAGTAAAGCCGTACAAGGCTGGGAGCAGAAAGGAACCCACGTCGCAGGCCATACAGGCGAGAATACACGGAGAGCTCAGAAGCGTGGGCTGTTACCCTATAAAGAGGAGATAGCCAGAAGGAGCACAGAAAGCACGGTAGGCCTACACCCTCACCCTGACCAGGGCCAATTTCCCCGTTGCTCTCAGACATCCAGGTCCCCTCCTAGCCGGGACTGTTTGTGGGTCAGTTTACTTGTTTTAGTAAAGACCCTGGACTGCAACCTGTTTTCTGTGTGCTCCTTGCTCCTCCAGCACTATCAGCACTGGGACTCTCACTAGCATCACTCCCACCATCCATTATACTGCCCTGCGGCCGCACTCTTCCCGTGGGGAGTCACACTACCCCAGCTGCACACATCATCAGTCCCAGCGGTCTGCATGCAGCGGCGGTTCCTAATAACCGCAATCCACGGGTGGCGTAGTCGGACATAATCAACAGCACATAACGGACTACCACTGTCCTGACCACCCTGAGCCACGGAACCGGGTTGCCACTACTACTCCCACCGTTTCCCTATTGCCCGGATCCGAGTGCCCCACGGCCCAAGGGGCGAGTCACATGGCACCCCTCACCCCCAATCCTGGTATGCGTGGCCCCCTCATCCCAACCCTGGTATGTATGGTACTCCTCATCCCTATCCTGGCATGTGTGGTACTCCTCATCCCTATCCCGGTATGCATGGTACCCCATCCCTCATCCCTATCCTGGTTTGTATGGTACTCCTCATCCCTATCCTGGTATGTGTGGTACTCCTCATCCCTATCCCGGTATGCATGGTACCCCATCCCTCATCCCTATCCTGGTTTGTATGGTATCCCTCATCCCGGTATGCTTGGCACCCCTCACCCCCAATCCCGGTATGCATGGCACCCCTCATCCCCAAATCCTGGTATGCATGGCACCCCTCACCCCCAATCCCGGTATGCATGGCACCCCTCACCCCCAATCCCGGTATGCTTGGCACCCCTCACCCCCAATCCCGGTATGCATGGCACCCCTCACCCCCAATCCCGGTATGCACGGCACCCCTCATCCCCATCCTGGTTTCCGATCCGACGCCTTACTCCTGCCCCGGTCTCCGGCATAGAGAGGCGCCGCGGCAACGCTCCTCCCGGTCAGGTAAGTATCTAAGTATGGCGCCGGAGATCGCGGTATACGTTCAGTGTCTACGTATACCGCGCCATACACTCCTCTTACCTGTAACGGCTGGATGCGTGATTCTGCCTGGAGCCAGACTGCGCGTCATGCATGCGCAGTCTATAAAGGCTTCAGATACGCATCCCCGGTAATATTATAGATAAGGGGCCATTTTACTGTATGGAGCAATATATGGGGCCCATTATACACTGTATGGAGCAATATAAGGGGCCATTAAACTGTATGGAAAAATATATGGGGCTCATTATATACTATATGGGGCTATTATACTGTATGGAACTATATATGGGGCCCATTATATACTATATGGAGCCATTATACTGTATGAAGCAAAATAAAGCAAAATATGGGGCCCATTATACAGTATGGAGCACTATATGGGGCCTATTATATACTATATGTGGTCAATATACTGTATGGAGCACTATATGGGGCCATTATACTGTATGGAGCAATATATGGAGCCCATTATATATTATATGGGGCCATTATACTGTATTTAGCAATTTATGGAGCCAATTATAAACTATATGGGGCCATTATACTGTGCAGCAATATATGGGGCCCAGTATATACTGTATGGAGCATTATATGGGGCCCATTATATACTGTATGGAGCAAAATATGGGGCCCATTATATACTATATGGGGCCATTATACTGTATGGAGCAGTATATGGGGCCCAGTATATACTGTATGGAGCAATATATGGGGCCCATTATATACTGTATGGAGCAATATATGGGGCCTATTATATACTATATGGGGCCATTATACTGTATGGAGCAATATATGGGGCCCAGTATATACTATATGAAGCCATTATACTGTATGGAGCAATATATGGGGGACCAGTATATACTGTATGGACCAATATATGGGGCCCATTATATACTATATGGGGTCATTATACTGTATGGAGCAATATATTGGGCCCAGTATATCCAGTATGGAGCAAAAAAGTTTCTCTTTATATATTAAAAGGGGCCATTATGCTGTGGAGCAATATATGGGGCTCAGTATATACTGTATGGAGCCAGTATATATTGTATGGAGCAATATATGGGGCCCATTATATACTGTATGGAGCAATATATGGGGCCTATTATATACTATATGGGGCCATTATACGGTATGAAGCAATATATGAGGCCCATTATATACTACATGGGGCCATTATACTGTGGATCAATTTATGGGGCCCAGTATATACTGTATGTAGCAATATACGGGGCCCATTATATAATATATGGGACCATTATACTGTATGAAGCAATATACGAGGCCCAGTATATACTGTATGGAGCCATTATACTGTATGGAGCAATATATGGGGCCCATTATATACTATACGGGGCAATTATACTGTATGAAACAATTTATGGGGCCCAGTATATACTGTATGGGGCAATATATGGGGCACATTATACTGTATGGAGCACTATATGAGGCCTATGATATACTATATTTGGTCATTATACTGTATGGAGCACTATATGGCGCCATTATATTGTATGGAGCAATATATTGGGCCCATTATATATAATATAGGGCCATTATACTGTATGGAGCAATTTATGGAGCCCATTTTATACTATATGGGGCCATTATACCGTGCAGCAATATATGGCGCCCAGTATATACTGTATGGAGCAATATATGGGGCCCAGTATATACTGTATGGAGCAATATATGGGGCCCATTATATACTATATGGGGCCATTATACCGTATGGAACAATATATGGGGCCCATTATATACTATATGTTGCGATTACACTGTATGGAGCAATATATGGGGCAATTATACTGTATGGAGCAATGTATGGGGCCCATTATATATTATATAGGGCCATTATACTGTATTGAGCAATACATAGGGCCCATTATATACTATATGGGGCCATTATACTGTATGGATCAATGTATGGGGCCGAGTATATACTGTATGGAGCAATATATGAGGCCCAGTATATACGGTATGGAGCAAAAAATGTGGCCCTTTATGTATTATATGGGGCCATTATACTGTGCAGCAATATATGGGGCCCAGTATATATTGTATGGAGCAATATATGGGGCCCAGTATATACTGTACGGAGCCATTATACTGTATGGAGTAATATATGGGGCCCATTATATACTATACGGGGCAATTATACTGTGTGGAACAATTTATGGGGCCCAGTATATACTGTATGGAGTAATATATGGGGACCATTATACTGTATGGAGCACTATATGTGGTCATTATACTGTATGGAGCACTATATGGGGCCATTATATTGTATGTCGCAATATATGAGACCCATTATATATTATATGGGGCCATTATACTGTATGGAGCAATATATGGGGCCCATTATATACTATATGTTGCGATTACACTGTATGGAGCAATATATGGGGCAATTATACTGTATGAAGCAATTTATGAGGCCCAGTATATACAGTATGGAGCAAAAAATATGGCCCTTTATGTATTATATGGGGCCATTATACTGTGCAGCAATATATGGGGCCCATTATACTGTGCAGCAATTTATGGGGTCCAGTATATACTGTATGAAGCAATATATGGGGCCCATTATACTATATAGAGCACTATATGTGGTCATTACACTGTATGGAGCACTATATGGGGCCATTATATTGTATGGAGCAATATATGAGACGCATTATATATTATATGGGGCCATTACACTGTATGGAGCAATTAATGGAGCACATTATATACTATATGGGGCAATTATACTGTGCAGCAGTATATGGGGCCCAGTATATACTGTATGGAGCAATATATGGGGCCCATTATATATTATTAAGGTCCATTATACTGTATGGAGCAATACATAGGGCCCATTATATACTATTTGGGGCCATTATACTGTATGGATCAATTTATGGTGCCTAGTATATAATGTATGGAGAAATATATGAGGCCCAGTATATACAGTATGGAGCAAAAAATGTGGCCCTTTATTTATTATATGGGGCCATTATACTGTGCCGCAATATATGGGGCCCAGTATATACTGTATGGAGCAATATATGGGGCCCAGTATATACTGTATGTAGCCATTATACTGTATGGAGTAATATATAGGGCCCATTATATACTATGTGGGACAATTATACTGTGTGGAACTATTTATGGAGCCCAGTATATACTGTATAGAGCAATATATGGGGCCCTTTATACTGTATGGAGCACTATATGTAGTCATTATACTGTATGGAGCACTATATGGGGCCATTATATTGTATGGAGCAATATGTGGGACCCACTATATATTATATAGGGCCATTATACTGTATGGATCAATTTATGGAGCCCATTATATACTGTATGGGGCAATTATACTGTGCAGCAGTATATGGGGCCCAGTATATACTGTATGGAGCAATATATGGGGCACATCATATACTATATGTGACCATTATACTGTATAGATCAATTTATGGGGCCCAGTATATACAGTATGGAGCAAAATATGGGGCCTTTTATATAATATATGGGGCCATTATACTGTGTAGCAACATATGGGGCCCAGTATATACTGTATGGAGCAATATATGGGGCCCATTATATAGTATATATGTGGCCATTACACTGTATGGAGCAATAGATGGGACCTATTATATACTATATGTGGCCATTACACTGTATGGAGCAATATATGGGGCCTATTATATACTATATGTGGCCATTATACTGTATGGAGCAATATATGGGGCAAAGTATATACAGTATGGAGCAAAAATTGTGGCCCTTTATATATTATATGGGGCCATTATACTGTGCAGCAATATATGTGGCCCAGTATATACTGTATGGAGCAATATATTTGGCCCATTATATAATATGTGGTGCCATTATACTGTATGGAGCAATATATGGGGCAATTATACTGTATGGAGCAATACATAGGGCTCATTATATACTCTATGGGGCCATTATACTGTATGGATCAATTTATGGTGACCAGTATATACTGTATGGAGAAATATATGAGGCCCAGTATATACAGTATGAAGCAAAAAATGTGGCCCTTTATTTATTATATGGGGCCATTATACTGTGCAGCAATATATGGGGCCCAGTATATACTGTATGGAGCAATATATGGGGCCCAGTATATACTGTATATAGCCATTATACTGTATGGAGTAATATATGGGGCCCCTTATTTACTATATGGGGCAATCATACTGTGTGGAACAATTTATGGGGCCCAGTATATACTGTATGGAGCAATATATGGGGCCCTTTATACTGTATGGAGCACTATATGTGGTCATTATACTGTATGGAGCACTATATGGGGCCATTGTATTGTATGGAGCAATATATGAGACCCACTATATATTATATGGGGCCATTATACTGTATGGAGCAATTTATGGAGCCCATTATATACTATATGGGGCAACTATACTGTGCAGCAGTATATGGGGCCCAGTATATACTTTATGGAGCAATATATGGGGCACATCATATACTATATGTGACCATTATACTGTATGGATCAATTTATGGGGCCAAGTATATACTGTATGGAGAAATATATGGGGCCCAGTATATACAGTATGGAGCAAAATATGGGGCCTTTTATATAATATATGGGGCCATTATACTGTGTAGCAACATTTGGGGCCCAGTATATACTGTATGGAGCAATATATGGGGCCCATTATATAATATGTGGTGCCATTATACTGTATGGAGCAATATATGGGGCCCATCATATAATATATGGGGCCATTATACTGTATGGAGCAATATATGGGGCCTATTATATACTATATGTGGCCGTTATACTGTATGGACCAATATATGGGGCCCATTATATACTGTATGGATTAATTCATGGGGCCCATTATATACTATATGGGGCCATTATACTGTGGATCAATATATGGGGCCCAGTATATACTGTATGGAGCAATATATGGGGCCCATTATACTGTATGGAGCACTATATGGGGCCGATTATATACTATATGTGGTCATTATACTGTATGGAGCACTATATGGGGCCATTATGCTATATGGAGCACTACCCAGGGCCAATTATACTGTATGGAGCAATATATAGGGCTTATTATATACTATATGGTGCCATTATACTGTATGGAGCAATATATGGGGCCTATTATATTCTATATGTGGTCATTATACTGTATGGAGCAATATATCGGCCCCATTATGTATTGTATGGGGCCATTATACTGCATTTAGAAATGTATGGAGCCCATTATATACTATATGGGGCCATTATACTGTGCAGCAATATATGGGTCCCAGTATATACTGTATGGAGCAATATATGGGGCCCAGTATATACTGTATGGAGCAATATATGGGGCCCATTATATACTATATGTGGCCATTATATTATATGGAGCAATATATCGGGCCTATTTTGTGCTATATGGGGTCTATCATATACTATATGTGGCCATTTTACTGTATGGAGCAATATATGTGGGCCGTTAAATACTATATTTGGCCATTATACTGTATGAAGCAATATATGGGGCCCATTATATACTATATGTGGCCATTATACTGTGCAGCAATATATGGGGCCCAGTATGTACTGTATGGAGCAATAAATGGGGCCCAATATATACAGTAGGAGGAAAAAATGTGGCCCTTTATATATTATAAGGGGAAATTATACTGTGCAGCAATATATGGGGCTCAGTATATACTGTATGGAGCAATATATGGGGCCCATTATATACTGTGTGGAGCAATATATGGGGCCTATTATATACTATATGGGGCCATGATACTGTTTGGAGCAATATATGTCGACCATTATATACTATATGGGGCCAATATACTTTATGAAGCAATATATGGGGCCCATTATATACTATATCGGGCCATGATACTGTGGATTAATATATGGGGCCCAGTTTATACTGTATAGGCAATATATGGGGCCCATTATATAATATATGGGACCATTATGCTGTATGGAGCAATATATGGGGCCCATTATATAGTATATGGGGCCTTTATACTGTGGATCAATATATGGGGCCCAGTATATACTGTATGGAACAATTTATCGGGCCCAGTATATACTGTATGGAGCAATATATGGGGCCCATTATACTGGATGGAGTACTATATGGGGCCTATTATATACTACATGTGGTCATTTTACTGTATGGAGCTCTATATGGGGCCATTATGCTGTATGGAGCAATATATGGGGCCCATTATATATTATATGGAGCCATTATACTGTATTTAGCAATTTATGGAGCCCATTTTATACTATATGTGGCCATTATACTGTGCAGCATTATATGGGGCCCATTATATACTATATGTGACCATTATACTGTATGGAGCAATATATTGGGCCCATTATATACAGTATAGACCAATATATGGGGCCTATTATATACTATATGGGGCCATTATACTGTATGGAGCAACATATGGGGCTCAGTATATACTGTATGGAGCCATTATGCTGTATGAAGCAATATCTGGGGCCCATTATGTATTATATGGGGCCATTATACTGTATTTATCAATTTATGGAGCCCATTTTATACTAAATGGGGCCATTATACTGTGCAGCAATATATGGGTCCCATTATATACTATATGTGACCATTATACTGTATGGAGTAATATATTAGGCCCATTATATACAGTATGGAACAAAAAAGTTTCTCTTTATATATTATAAGGGGCCATTATACTGTGAAGCAATATATGGGACTCAGTATATACTGTATGGAACCCAGTATATACAGTATGGAGCAATATATGGGGCCCATTATATACTGTATGGAGCTATATATGGGGCATATTATATACTATTTTGGGCCATTATACTGTAGGAAGCAATGTGTGAGGCCCATTATATACTACATGGGGCCATTATACTGTGGATCAATATATGGGGCCCATTATATACTATATGTGGTCATTATACTGTATGGAGCAATATGTGGCCCATTATATACTGCATGGAGCAATATATGGGGCCCATTATATACTATATGGGGCCATTATACTGTATGGAGCAATACATAGGGCCCATTATATACTATATGGGGCCATTATACTGTATGGATCAATTTATGGGGTCCATTATATACTATATGGAGCAATATATGGGGCCCATTATATAATATATGGGGTCATTATAGTGTATGGAGCAATATATGGCGCCCAGTATATACTGTATGGAGCCATATATGGGGCCCATTATATAATACTTCACGTGGCAATTATAGTGTATGGAACAATTTATGGGGCCCAGTATATACTGCATGGAGCAATATATGGGGCCCATTATACTGTATGGAGCACTATATGTGGTCATTATACTGTATGGAGCACTATATGGGGCCATTATATAGTATGGAGCAATATATGAGGCTCATTATATATTATATGGGGCCATTTTACTGTATGGAGCAATTTATAGAGCCCATTATATACTATATGGGGCAATTATACCCTGCAGCAGTATATGGGGCCCAGTATATACTGTATGGAGAAATATATGGGGCACATCATATACTATATGTGACCCTTATACTGTATGGATCAATTCATGGGGCCCAGTATATACTCTATGTGGCCCAGTATATACAGTATGGAGCAAAAAATGTGGCCCATTATATATTATATGGGGCCATTATACTTTGCAGCAATATATGGGGCTCAGTATATACTGTATGGAGCAATATATGGGCCCATTATATACTATATGTGGCCATTATACTGTATGGAGCATTATCTAGGGCCCAGTATATACTGTATGGAGCAATATATTGGGCCCATTATATAATATATGGGGCCATTATACTGTATTGAGCAATTTATGGAGCCCATTATATACTATATGTGGCAATTATACTGTGCAGCATTATATGGGGCCCAGTATATACTGTATGGAGCAATATATTGGGCACATCATACACTATATGTGACCATTATACTGTATGGATCAATTTATGGGGCCCAGTATATACTGTATGGAGCCATATATGGGGCCCAGTATATATAGTATGGAGCAAAAAATGTGGCCCTTTATATATTATATGGGGCCATTATACTTTGCAGCAATATATGGGGCCCAGTATATACTGTATGGAGCAATATATGGGGCCCATATATACTATATGTGGCCATTACACTTTATGGAGCAATATATGGGGCCTATTATATACTATATGTGGCCATTATACTGTATGGAGCAGTATCTAGGGCCCAGTATATACTGTATGGAGCAATATATTGGGCCCATTATATAATATATGGGGCCATTATACTGTATGGGGCAATATATGGGCCCAGTATATACTGTATGGAGCAATATATTGTGCCCATTATATAATATATGTTGCCATTATACTGTATGGAGCATTATATGGGGTCCAGTATATACTGTATGGAGCAATATATGGGGCCTGTCATATACTGTATGAGGCCATTATACTGTATGGAGCAATATGTGGGGCCTATTATATACTATATGGGGCCATTATACTTTATGAAGTAATATATGGGGCCCATTATATACTATATAGGGCGATTATACTGTGAATCAATATATGGGGCCAATTATACAATATATGGGGCCATTATACTATATGGAGCAATATATGGGGCCCATTATATACTATATGGAGATATTATACTGTATGGAACAATTTATGTGGCCCAGTATATACTGTATAGAGCAATACATGGAGCCCATTATATACTATATGGGGCAATTATACTGTATGGAACAATTTATGGGGCCCAGTATATACTGTATGGAGCAATACATTTGGCCCATTATATACTACATGGGGCCTTTATATTGTTTGGAGCAATTTAGAGGACCCAGTATATGACGCGCCCCCTGGGCCAGTGTTGTGCAGGGGATACCCGGAGCCGGATCGCTGGGGGTTGTAGTCTCAGTGTGGCGGTGACCCGGTCCGTGCCCAGGGTGGTCAAACCAGTGGCAGTCTTAGGTAATAACAATGTCCGACTACGCCACCCGTGGATTGCGGTCAGTGGGGACCGCCGCTGCGCTGCAGACCGCTGAGGCTGATGTTGTTTGCGCAGCCGAGTATGGGATAACTGCCCACGGGAGAAGTATTGCCTCAGGGCAGCTAATGTGAGAGATGATGGGAGTGATGGTGTGAGCGTCCCAGTACTGATGGTGCTGGTGCGGCGATGAAACACAGAGACGTGTGGTGCAGTTCAGGGTCTTTACTGATGGTATAAAGCAGACCCTCCCGGGAGTACTGGTTAGCAGTAGGGGCCTGGTCAGTCTGTGAGCAAGCAGGATCTCCCCCTGGCCAGGTGGAGTTGTAGGCCTCCCCGTCTATCTGCACTCTTTCCTGGCTACCTTGCTCTATGCGGGTAGAAGTAGCCCACGTCCCTGAGTATACCGTGTGGTGCTCACCCGTATGGCCGGTGACTTGGGGCCTTCTGTTAGCCTCCGCTTCACAATGGCGTTGCTGGTCCCTTGCTTGTGACCGTGCCTCCGGGTTCTATGGCCAGAGGACATGGAATCCCCTGCCGGTTGGATTCTGCTGCTGGACCTGGATGTCCCCACAGCCTCGGACTCCATGTCCGGTATTAGTGTCTTCAACCAGGGCGAACTCTGCACAGCTCCAGCCCCTGGTATTCAGCTACTGTTCCTACAGAGCTCCTGGTTCTTACTTTCCCTCTCCAGGCTCTGACTCCCCTAATCCCGCCCCAGACCCAGTTTATAAGGGAAGATTCCTCCCCTCCCAGGTCTGGGCGGGCAGTGTTGCATGCTCAGGGCTCCTGACCAGAGAAACCTCCCACTTGCTCTCAGACATAATATTTCTATTACTGTGGCAACCAGACCCCTGTGGTGCCACATATATACTGTATGGAGCAATATATGGGGCCCATTATATACTGTATGGAGCAATATAAGGAACCTATTATATACTATATGGGGCCTTTATACTGCATAGAGCAATATATGGGACCTATTATATACTATATGGGGCCATTATAGTGTATGGAGCAATAAATGGGGCCCAGTATATACTGTATGGAGCAATAATGGGGCCCATTATATACTATATATGTTTTTGTTAGCCATGTTGGGACCATCCGGTCACTTGGAACCCATGGATAAACCCGGAGATATAAAGGTTGGAATCACCTGTTCACTTGGTTCAATAAAGTATTGCTACACTGTTTAACCCTAACCCTGTGTTTTCCTAGTAGTATTATGCCCATGGAAGACCCCGTGTCTTCACAATAGTCCCAACAGCTTTCTATAGACAGTATGATGAACCCAACATTGTATGATGGCCCCTTCAGCAGTCCTCACATAGTATAAAGCCACCCATACTATATTATCCCCCAACAGCTTATTGTACACAATATAATGCCCCCAACATTGGCCCGCACAGTAGCCCCCACGTTGCATGATATCCTTCAGTAGTCCCCACAGTATATGATGGCCCGTACAGCTTCCTATAAACAGTATGATGAACCCAACATTGTATGATGGCCCCCACAGTAGCACACACATTGTATGATACCCCCTCAGTAGTCCCCAACTGTATAATAGAACCCACAGCCTTTTATAAACAGTATGATGCACCCAACATTGTATGATGGCCCCCACATTAGTCCCTAAATTATATTATACACCCCCCAGTTATTATGGTCTTGTATGATGGCATTGTATGATGGCCCCCACATTAGTTCCCACACTGTATGATACCACCACATGAGTCCTCACACAATATAAAGCTCTCATACCATATGTTCCCCCCACAGCTTACTGTCCACAGTATAATGCCCCCCATATTGTATGATACTCCACACTAGTCCCCACACTGTATGATGCCACCACAGTCAGTCCAATTATAAGTATTAATAAAAAAACCATAAACATAATATACTTACCTAACACTGAATCCTAGTGAGTCCGCCGGCAGACAGTAGCTAGTCACAGGTAGACCAACATGGTGATCTCATCATGCAGAGGCACGCACGGGACATCAGAGTCACAGAGTGATGACTTCATCATGTCGCTCTATCCCCCTTATCCCTGCTATGGGGGTCTTTAGTGTGTCACCCTGGCATTCTGTATCAAGTCTTTCTGTATCAGCTTTACGCCCACACCGATATTGTTAAGCTTTGGGTGGGCTCCTCGGAGTGAGGGGCTTGAGGCGACTTGCCCTTCTACTTCTCCAGAAGTAATGCTTCTGGGGGAGCAGTAAGGCAAGTATATTTTTTACATTTTTATTTTTAACCTTTTGATGATTCTTTACAGTGTAGTAAAATAGAGGCCGGCTGTATCTGCACAGAAGTGAATTACAAAATAATACACATTTTAGTGAGTGAGGATTCTTTTACAGTTTGAGAAGATTAAATTCTCTCATCTCTTTTTTAAAACGTAAATATTTTACTCTATGCAGAAATGTTTGTGAGATATTCAACCCATCCACAATTACATTAGGTCATCATGATATTAATAAAAATACCAAAAAGCAGTTCTGTATATGAGAAGAATCTAACCAGAATCAACATAGATGTTCAATATATTTATTTGTGCATATAAGTTGTTAATTATATGCAAAGATGAAAAAAGAAAGTCTGTAGATACAGTCACTTTCTATAGAAAGGAGCAGATGATGATTCCGCTCTTCAGGCCTTTGGTTGCACTTGAGCTGCTTTTGGACATCCAGGTCTGGATCACACATGACGGAGAGGAGAAGAGCAGGAATGTGTGACGTGTGATGTGTGAAGTTGGAGTTTTCCTGGATTCCTAGAGCACCGCGATCAACCATATGGCCTTCTGTCTGACCATGGCTAGGTAGTAGAAGGAGCAGCCGCTACCTTCTGTCTGTCCATGGCCTGGTAGTAGAAGGAGCAGCCGCATCCTTCTGTCGCTACATGGCCAAGTGTGAGAAGGAGCAGCCGCTTCCACCTCTCTTTACTTGGCCAATTTTAAGAAGGAGCAGCCGCTGCCTTCTTTTTTTCCACATCTGGTGGAGAAGGAGCAGCCGCTGCCTTCTCTCTGTCCATATCCGGTGGAGAAGGAGCAGCCACTGCCTTCTTTTTTTCCATATCTGGCGGAGAAGGAGCAGCCGCTGCCTTCTCTCTGTCCATATCCGGTGGAGAAGGAGCAGCCACTGCCTTCTCTTTGTCCATATCCGGTGGAGAAGGAGCAGCCGCTGCCTTCTCTATGTCCATATCCGGTGGAGAAGGAGCAGCCACTGCCTTCTTTGTCCATATTCGGTAGTCGTCTTCTTACCACCACATTGTAGATGAGTCGTTCAGATGGTAACATAGCAAGTATGGCTGAAAGAAGTCCTTCAATTTCAGCCTTTAATTACTTGCTATGTTGATCCAGAGGAAGGCGAAAAATAACCCTGAGGACTAGTTGTTGTATAATCCTCATATCAGGGGAAAAAAATTCCTTCCTGACCCCAAATATGGCGATCGGACTAAATCCCTGGATGTTTGGTGCTCGAATCTACGTGGCTGTTATGTGGTGGAAGCTCGGTAGGTTTGTCAAAGTCCGGTAAATGAGAAAGTCCAGTTTAGTTGTCTCTTCCGAGTAATGGAAAGCTTCATTCCTAGATGTTACTGGAATGGGGCTGATTTATATCAGCCTAATCCTCCTGTAAGAAGAGAAATATATTCACAATAAAGAAAGTGAAGCGATTCTGCACTATCATAAAGTCTGGGAGGAGTTTACAATGTTGAAGGTTGCACATTTAAAAAAGGGTTCATGAACCACACGGGAGCTCAGCTAAATACACCCCAGACTGGGAAGCAATTGCAGTCAAAAAGAGAGAAAAGCGGCATTCTCTCCTTGCCGATATGTTTTACAGCAGATTAATAAAGAAGTAATGGTGAGTGCCACTTTGGGGTGAGTGCCGCTTTTCTCCATCTTAAGATGATAAATATACATGTCTGAGAATCGTCTCCTCACATATATAATGTATACTGGGGGATATAATGATAAGGTGTATAGTGGGTATGTGTGTTACTGGGCAGAGATAACACTATGGATGTCCCTATGTGCTATACTTACATTTTCATCAAATTTGAATGGTGGGTCGGCTTCGCCGGACTCCACGTCGCTCCAGTTTATGGAGAGGAAGAATGGGCGCTCTCGGATGAAGGATGATATAGCATACCGGGCAGATGGAGTTTTGCAGAGAAGCTGGAAAATGAGAGAGACCATTAATCATTATATTATATATTATTATTGATACGTTATTACACAATGTCCATGGACTGTCCGCATCTTATCTTCTAGCTTTCTTTATAGTCCCTCATCATCCTTCTTCTTCTGATCCTACTTACGCCTTCTAAGATGTCAAGTGCATCGCTGGGCATCCAGTCTGGAAAATCTGGGACGTCCACCTGCAGAGACCAGTGGTATTGATCCAGCAAACCACTGCTATAGAACGGCTTTTTCCCCACAATCATCATGTACAGGATGACACCAAATGAAAAGGAATCTGCCTTATGATTGAAGCTTTCTTCATCCATTATCTGTGGGAACATAAGATAGGAGATTACTATATCGGGGAGGGGATTTACACACAGAGGCCATGAGGACCCGTCTGTGATTAGATATGAGCAGGATCCTCAGATTAATACTCAGTCCTACTATCGGCATCAATCACACAGGGATGTTCCTTACCTCCGGTGCGATGTAACCATTCGTGCCAACAGTATCCTCCAATAGGACCTCATCGACCACATTCACGGCTGATAAGCCAAAGTCCGCGATCTTTATGTGTCCGGTGTCATGGATGAGGATGTTCTGAGGCTTCAGGTCACTGCAGGGAAAAATGATCAGACATGATTGTGAGGATAATTCATGAACAGAACTTTCTACAATAGATATGTAAGGAGACAACAGAGATTTATGAAGATAAACTGATTACCAATGTATCACGCCGTGTTCATGGAGGAACTGGAGTCCGCAAACCATTTCTGCCGCAAAGAGTCTGTGGAGTAGAAAGTAGAGGATGGATCAGTGGTTACATACACTCTAGGACCACAATGTATGGGCAGTAGAATATTATGATTCAGTCTAAGACATTTACCTTGATGTTTCCATATCAAATTTCATCGATTTTGCCATGTGGACAGACAGATCTCCTCCGGCAATATACTCCATGGCTATTATATATTCTGTTGGTACCTCCATAAACCCCCGCAGAGATGTTATGAAGCGGCAGTCGGTGGCCATACTCAGGACCTTTAACTCTTTAGAGATTGTGGCTTCATCACAATAATTCCTGTCTATGGCTTTAATAGCCAGCAGTTCTCCGCTGAACATATCTGATGCCAAGAGGACCTGGAGAAAAATCACAGGCGATCAGACCAAAATCCCATCTATTATAGGGATCTGTATAATGGATCACTGGTTTATCCCAATCACCATTACATATTAACATCCTGTAATGAATATGTATATCCTCCTGTGTATCTGGTGCAGGATACATTGGGGAGCATGGAGGAGGAGAAATTCACACTTACCTTTCCGAAATTTCCCTCTCCAACAACTTTGAGGATTTCAAGGTGGCGAAAGTTAATAGGATTTTCTATGTTAACCAATTCTCTCTGGGTTAAAGTAACGGGTCTGGCATCAGCAAGGTCTTGTGCTGGCATGTTCCCTACGTCAGAGGGCATCATAAGGCTTCCACCTGCTGAGATGATACAAGATTTGTTAATCTCTTTGAGAACACATAATGGAAATGTTTGTCATCTTGTGCGGTAAATGTATGGAGCGGATTCAGGAGCTGAGCCTGCATTTTACCAGGCTGATACTGACCGTATTGCATAGCTGCCACCTGCCTATAACAGCAGCAACTGGAGCACATGCTGATTACTGCAGTTTAACCATTTCAATGCTGACAGCGGTATTTAAATGAAGTGATTGCCGATTTATGCGCATCAGCACCCATTAGCCCCTACCAGGACACAATTGCAAGGGGTTAATTGGTTATAATGACTATCTGGGCCTGCTGAAAAACCTTGTGCTTCGCTTTCCTCCTCCTGTTCAGACCAGCCTGGTTTAATTTCTTATGACAACGTTAATAAAGCCATATACAGCGATACAGTTCCATCACTGTATATAGTGCAAGCGATCAGAAAATCACAGGTTCATGTCTTTTAAAGAGACTAAAAAATTAAATAAAAAATAATAAAAAAATAAAATAATAATTTGAAAAACATAATATAATTAGAATCACACAACTTTCCCAATTAATAATAATAATTAAAAAAATGAAAAATAAGCATAACTGGGATTACTATGTTAGTATAAGAGGGATATACAAAAATATAAAAATAATTATCCCAAACAGTAAATATTAAAATGAGAAAAAAATTGAAACATCAAAATTGGGTTTTTTAGAGGCGCCATATTTATCTAGAAATTGCAATAGAAAGATATCACCATGTCCTTTCTACCCAAGAAAGATCTAATAAAAGCTACAGCTTCCTCCACAATAAAGAAGCCCTTACACTGCGCCATCCAGGTATCAAAATCACAAAGTTACAATGTCTCAGAATATGGAGACTCAAATCAATGTTTTTTCTAATAAATTTCTAATTTTCACCACTTAAGTAAAAAGAAAACCTCTGCATGTTCAGCATTAGCACAATGGTCTCTGACATGGAGAATCACTTGATGGGGTCATTCTGACCACACAATGGACACAATAAAAAAACAATGTCGGAATCCCCCTTTTTTCCCCACAATTTTACCACACTTTGATTTTTTTCCCTGTTTTCTAAAACATTGAATGACAAAATAAATTGTGTCGTTCACAACCACAACTCGGCCCACTAAAAAAAATAAGCCCACGTGTGGCTATACTGGAAGACAAAGGGAAAAAAGTTATAGCTTTTGGAAGATGGGAGGAGAAAAATGAAAGATTGCCCGGTCAAGGAGGGGTTAATAGATATAGCGCCAGCGCATATATTATAATTTTAAACAGAACTATGTAAATGAGCAGGAAATGTCTAATATTTGGTCTCTCGTTTATCAAAACTGTCTAATAGCAAAAATGTCCCTGTTGCCCATAGCAACGATTCACAGCACAGATTCCATTTGTTAACATTCTATAGAACACTGAAAGGTGACTGGTTGCTACGGGCGACAAGGACAGTTCTTCCATTAGTCAGCATTGATAATTGAGGCCTGTACTTAATATTAGGAGGATAATCCCCCTCACCCACAGTCTTATTATACTGAGTAAGATTATTTCTTACCTGGTTCATCTATATCCATTGATCTCTCTGGTGAAGAAACACTCAGATGGAACAGAAAATCCGGGATGGAGATGGTTTTGGTTGATGAGTGGGATCTCCATAGGGCACCATTCCCATTAATGATGGGTTTGGCATAGGTCAGATGCCTCCTGCATTGGACAACCCAGTCTCTGCTGTTCCTCATTCTTTTCTGGGCTGCCGCTCTTTGCAGGTTCAGGGTGTCTTGTCTTTCAGATCTGGATGAGACCTGTCTTGGAGTTTCTTGGAGAACTTCCTCCAGCTCTAACTCTGCGCTGATGTTTCTCCGCTTATTGAGGATGGCTTCTTTATTCCTCTTCCTTATTTCAGGGACCAGATCTCCGATTTTTTTCAAGGAGATAAGAATGGCCCCCTGAAGCTCAGCGGAGGCAGCAGAGTCAGACTCCATGAGGTTCTCCATGTTCCTTCTCTGTGTAAGGATCTCATGTCTTTTGGACTTTCTCATTTTCTCTAGATTTTGTCGTTTGGACGCCATTTCTGAGGCGTCAGTGTCCATGTCCGGTAGATTAATGTCTTTTCGCCCTAAAGCGAACAACAATACCTGCTCTTCATTTATTCCTCTCCTCTCTCTCAGAACCCGATCTCTTTGGGCTCGTCTTCTCTCTTTATCCATTTTAGAATAAATTTTTGCTTCGTTTGTCACGAAAAACAAAAGGTACTCCCTCACCCCTGTAAGTCTGTGAGGCAGTGATTTCCCCTGGGCTGTAACACTGGGATATAGAATGTGATGATGTCATCACATCACTGTGACATAGAATGTATCGTGATGTCACAGTGACAGATAAGTAGATAGATGAGATAGATAGATGGATACATAGATAAATATAGATATGAAATAGATAGATATCAAATTAGGAGGATATTGAACCAATGTTTTGCTGATGTGTATATATATATATAGTTTGTGCACAATTTGTATTTTTGATGATTCATTTTATTATTGAACTTCTCCAGTGCTATCTGTCAATCCCAAAGGTTAATAGACCTGAACCCTGAATATTTTTGAAAAAAGTAAAAGTGAGGTTTTGTCTTTCTTAGGAGAATATCTGTGTGTGCAGAATTATTGGGCAACTAAATGAAAAACATAAATTTTCCCATCTCAATTATTTATTTTCATCCGTTAAAGTGAGAAAAATAACCGAACAGCTCATAATGTCTAAAAATACATTTCTGACATTTAAAAAAAATATCAGTGACCAATATAATAATATAGTCATCCATTTTTTCAATAACATCCATAAGCTCCATCCATGGAGTCTGTCAGTTTCTTCATATGTTGACAAAGAACTTTTTGGGCAACACCATCCACAGCCCCAGACACCATTCAGAAAAGTGTTTATTTTCCTTCACCGTAAATCCCCAATTTAAGAAAGGCCCACAATTTCTCATCAGGGCTTAGGTCCGTGTCCATATTTTTTCCTCTTTAAGGCCTTTCCTGGCAGCCGAGCAGTGGAGACTTTGATGCTGAGCTGGAGCCTTGTCCTGCAGAACAATCATGGTTTTCTTGAAAGATGCAGAGACTAGTGTTGAGCGATCACTAAAATGCTCGGGTGCTCGAAGCTCGGGCCGAGCTCGCCGTGATACTCAGGTTCTCGACCCGAGCAACGAGCCCAATGTTAGTCTATGGCAGACCCGAGCATTTTTGGCGCGGCACCCCCGGCAGTCTTTTAAAAGCCTAATAAGTGCCCAAAACGATAGTGACAGTGCTCAAATGGCATGGGGACAGCATGGGGATCGCCCCAGGAAGCATTTCTGACCCCCAGGTCACTGCTGTCAACAACGTGGTCAGAGGTATTAAGCCACTTTTACGGGCTCACAAAACGTTCAAAAACGAAACTGAAAGTGCTTTCCTGTGAAATATGTTAAGGAACTTCCTTTCTAGGGTAAAGAAGACTTGTGTATAAGGTAAAATAAATACCCCCCCCCCCAAAAAAAAATAAAATACTCCTCCACACCTTGGGCTATGTTCACACGTAGCGTTTTTGATGCGTTTTTGCACTTTTGCATTGCTTTCAACCGTGACAAATGCATTCACCGGGAAATGTCATTTTAACATTTTACAACCTTATCTGGCCATGTGCTGTGTGACACATGCATACAGTGCTGAAAAGACATGGGAACAGCATGGGGAAGACCCCTGGAAGCATCTCTGACACCCAGGTCACTGCCTAAAAGTGTGCCCATCAGAAGTCATCCTTGCCGCATCAGAAGATGCAGACTTGCAACTATCCCCGTGACCAGGGCAGTGTTCAATTTGTACCTCCCCCATTCCTTGCAATGCAAGCGCAAATATGCAGCCAACCACCCACCCACCCCCAGGCTGCAATACCATACTGCTTGCTACCACTTGAAATTGGGCCTTTTAGGCTTGTGAAGGCGGAATCTGGCCACCACGTCATGGCTGCGTTGGCGGCCTGGAATCTATACTCAGTCCCCAGCCGCCCGGCGGCCGGGTGTCCACACTCGGTCCTCAGCCGCCAGGTGGCAGCCGGGTGTCCATACTGTTCAGCAATATATGGGGCTCAGTATATACTGTGTAGAGCAATATATTGGGCCCAGTATATACAGTATGAAGCAAAAAAATTGGCCCTTTATATATTATAAGGGGCCATTATACTGTGGAGCAATATCTGGGGCTCAGTATATACTGTATGGAGCAATATATGGGGCCCATTATATATCATATGGGGCCATTATACTGTATGGAGCAATATATGGGGACCATTATATACTATATGAGGCCATTAGAATGTATGGAGCAATATATGGGGCCCAGTATATACTATATGGAGCAATATATGGGGCCCAGTATATACTGTATGGAGCAATATATGGGGCCCAGTATATACTGTTTGGAGCAATATATGGGGCCTATTACATACTATATGGGGCCATTATACTGTATGGAGCAATATATGTGGGCCATTATATTCTATATGGGGCCATTATACTGTGGATCAATATATGGGGCCCCGTATATACTGTATGGAGCAATATATGGGGCCCATTATATATTATATGGGGCCATTATACTGTATGGAGCAATATATGGGGCCCAGTGTATATTTTATGGAGCCATTATACTATATGGAGCAATATATGGGGCCCATTATATACTATACGGGGCAATTATACTGTATGGAATAATTCATCTGGCCCAGTATATACTTTATGGAGCAATATATGGGGCCCATTATACTGTATGGAGCACTATATGGGGCCTATTATATACTATATGTGGTCATTATACTATATGGAGCACTATATGGGTCCACTATGCTGTATGGAGCAATATATGGGCCCATTATATATTATATGGGGCCATTATACTGTATTTAGCAATTTATGGAGCCCATTATATACTATATGGGGCCATTATACTGTGCAGCAATATATGGGGCCCAGTATATACTGTATGTAGCAATATATGGGGCCCGTTATATACTATATGTGGCCATTATACTGTATGGAGCAATTTATGGGGCCCAGTATATTCTGTAGAAAGCAATATATGGGGCCCATTATATACTATATGGGGACATTTTACTGTATGGATCAATATATGGGGCCCAGTATATACTGTATGGAGTAATATATGGGGCCCATTATATACTGTATGGAGCAATATATGGGGCCTATTATATACTATATGGGGCCATTATATTGTATGGATCAATATATTGGGCCTATTATATACTATTTCAAGCCATTATACTATATGGAGCAATATATGGGGCCCAATATATATTGTATGGACCAATATATGGGGCCCAATATATACTATATGGGGCCATTATACTGTGCAGCAATATATGGGGCCCAGTATATACTGTATGGATCAATATTTGAGACCCAGTATATACAGTATGGAGCAAAAAATGTGGCCCTTTATATATTATATGGGGCCATATACTGTGCAGCAATATACGGGGCCTAGTATATACTATATGGAGCAATATATGGGGCCCATTATATACTATATGTGGCCATTACACTGTATGGACCAATATATGGGGCCCATTCTATACTGTATGGAGCAATATATGTGGCCTATTATACACTATATGAGGCCATTATACTGTATGGAGCAATATATGTGGCTAATTATATACTATATGGGGTCAATATACTGTATGAAGCAATATATGGGGCCCATTATACACTACATAGGGCCATTTTTCTGTGGATCAATATATGGGACCCAGGATATACAGTACTGTATGGAGCAATATACAGGGCCCAGTATATACTGTATGTAGCAATATATGGGGTCCAGTATATAATATACGCATGGGTGGATTAAGAGTAGCCAGGGCCCCGGGCAGTTTAGAAGGCGCGGGCCCCCCACACACATACCTGATGTATCACATGTCACATGATCCCCTGTGATAGATCATGTGATAGTTCACGTGAAATTAATTTGTCACAATATTAATATATTAATTATAATAATTTTTTTTAGGCTGTGTGCCCACTATGCGTTTTTTAAGCGTTTCCGCAGCGGCAATTCCACTGCAGAAACGCTTAAAAAACGCTTGGTAGAAGGTCTGCCATGTTCCCCAATGATAATCCGCATGAACTGTGCACATGCTGCGGAAATTTCCGCTGCGGATTATCATTGCGGAAAAATCCACAGCACTACCAATTATTTTGCGGAAGCGCGGCGTTTTCGCCGCCTTTGACTTGGATTGGAACGCATGAAATCCGCATCACTGCATCTGTACATGCGGAATCCAACTGTTTCAATGTGCGGATGGACTCTCCTCCGGACCCGGGTACCATAGAACCTGTAAAAAAAAGAATAAAATAAAAAATAAATATTATACTTACCTTCTGATGGCCCCCGGTGTCTTTATCCGATGCGTCCTGGCTTGCTGGCAGCTCGCGGTAGACTAAAGGACCTGTGGTGACGTCATTTAGCCATGTGACGGGTCACGCGACCGCTGATGTCGGCAGGCCATCAGAAGGTAAGTATATTTTTATTTTTTATTTTTTGCCATTTACCACTGATTTATATAGTGTGACCAAGTTGTCAAGCACTTTTCCAAGTGATGCTAAAATCGCTTGGAAAGAGCTTGACAACCCGCATGCGGAAATGCATGTGAAGAACGCTTCACATCCGCATGTCCCTGGCAGGAAAAAAGCATGTACAATCCGCATGTACAATCCGCATGCGTTTTTTCTGCCAGAGAGAGCAGAAACACTCAAAAAAAATCCGGAGCATTTCTGTATCGTGGGCACATAGCCTTACATTAATTGTATGGCTTAATATTGAGCACATGTAGCCATCTATACACAGCAGGAGGCCGCACGTAGCCATCTATACACAGCAGGAGGCTGCACATAACCATCTATACACAGCAGGGGGCAGCAGGGCGCCATCTATACACATCAGGAGGCCGCACGTAGCCATCTATACACAGCGGGAGGCCGCACATAGCCATCTATACACAGCAGGAGGCTTCACGGTGCCATCAATACACAGCAGGAGGCCGCACATAGCCATCTGTACACAGCGGGAGGCCGCACATAGCCATCTGTATACAGCGGGAGGCCGTACGTAGCCATCTCTACACAGCAGGGGGCCGCACGGTGCCATCAATACACAGCAGGAGGCCGCACGGTGCCATCAATACACAGCAGGAGGCCGCACATAGCCATCTGTACACAGCGGGAGGCCGCACATAGCCATCTATACACAGCGGGAGGCCGCACCTAGCCATCTATACACAGCGGGAGGCCACACGTAGCCATCTATACACTGCAGGAGGCCGCACATAGCCATCTATACACAGCGGGGGGCCTCATGTAGCCATCTATACACAGCGGAAGGCCGCACATAGCCATCTATACACAGCGGGAGTCCGCACATAGCCATCTATACACAGCGGGGGGCCGCATGTAGCCATCTATACACAGCGGGAGGCCGCACATAGCCATCTATACACAGCGGGAGTCCGCACATAGCCATCTATACACAGCGGGGGGCCGCATGTAGCCATCTATACACAGCGGGAGGCCGCACATAGCCATCTATACAGAGCGGGAGGCCGCACATAGCCATCTATACACAGCGGGAGGCCACACATAACCATCTATACACAGCGGGAGGCCGCACGCAGTCACGCACACACAGAAACACATACAGACATATACATACACGCATAAACACATTTGCAACACAAAAAAAACATATAAACAGACATCACACAATGATATCTGCCTGCACACACAGACACACGCTGACACATACTCACCATACCCCGGCTCGGCTCCTCTCCGGTGCAGCAGTGCAGCGCGCACTGCGTGACATCACACTAGCAGACACGGCCGAAGAAGAAGTAGCGGCCATGCATAGCTGCTGGGGGAGCAGTCCGGGGGCCCCCCGCCTCTGACTGCCGGTATGTGCCGTGGCGCCGCACATATTATAATGAGGGCAATCTAGCCATGGACGCCCCGGGCCCCCTGGAGCCCCGGGGCCCCGGGCGGAGGTCCAGATTGCCCTCATTATAATCTGCCTATGAATATACGGGGCCATTATAGTGTATGGAACAATATATGGGGCCCAGTATACAGTGCCTACAAGTAGTATTCAACCCCCTGCAGATTTAGCTGGTTGACACATGTGGAATTAACTTGACATTGTGACATTTGTACTGTAGATCAGCCTGGAAGTGGGAAATGCACTGCAGCAAATTTTATTTTTTTTATTTTTTTTTATTTTTTTTAAAACGATAAAAGTTAATTCAGAGTGTCATTTATTATTCAACCCCTCAAACCACAAGCATTCTGTTTGGTCCCCCAAAAGTATTAAGAAGTAGTTCAGGCACCAAGAATAATGAGCTTCACATGTGTGGATTAAAGATCTCTTTTGCCAGCCTTTTCTAACTATTTAAGACCCTCCCCAAACTTGTGAACAGCACTCAGACATGGTCAACATGGGAAAGACAAAGGAGCATTCCAAGGCCATCAGAGACAAGATCGTGGAGGGTCACAAGGCTGGCAAGGGGTACAAAACCCTTTCCAAGGAGTTGGGCCTACCTGTCTCCACTGTTGGGAGCATCATCCGTAAGTGGAAGGCTTATGGAACTACTGTTAGCCTTCCACGGCCAGGACAGCCTTTGAAAGTGTCCTCCCGTGCCGAGGCCAGGCTTGTCCGAAGAGTCAAGGCTAACCCAAGGACAACAAGGAAGGAGCTCCGGGAAGATCTCATGGCAGTGGGGACATTGGTTTCAGTCAATACCATAAGTAACGTACTCCACCGCAATGGTCTCCGTTCCAGACGAGCCCGTAAGGTACCTTTACTTTCAAAGCGTCATGTCAAGGCTCGTCTACAGTTTGCTTATAATCACTTGGAGGACTCTGAGACAGACTGGTTCAAGGTTCTATGGTCTGATGAGACCAAGATCGAGATCTTTGGTGCCAACCACACACGTGACGTTTGGAGACTGGATGGCACTGCATACGACCCCAAGAATACCATCCCTACAGTCAAGCATAGTGGTGGCAGCATCATGCTGTGGGGCTGTTTCTCTGCCAAGGGGCCTGGCCATCTGGTCCGCATCCATGGGAAGATGGATAGCACGGCCTACCTGGAGATTTTGGCCAAGAACTTCCGCTCCTCCATCAAGGATCTTAAGATGGGTCGTAATTTCATCTTCCAACAAGACAACGACCCAAAGCACACAGCCAAGAAAACCAAGGCCTGGTTCAAGAGGGAAAAAGTCAAGGTGTTGGAGTGGCCTAGTCAGTCTCCTGACCTTAACCCAACTGAAAACTTGTGGAAGGAGCTCAAGAATAAAGTCCACATGAGACACCCAAAGAACCTAGATAACTTGGAGAAGATCTGCATGGAGGAGTGGGCCAAGATAACTCCACAGACCTGTGCCGGCCTGATCAGGTCTTATAAAAGACGATTATTAGCTGTAATTGCAAACAAGGGTTATTCCACAAAATATTAAACTTAGGGGTTGTATAATAATTGACCCACACTTTTATGTTTAAAATTTTATTAAATTCAACTGAGCAACATAACTTTTTGGTTTGTAAGATTTATGCTTCTGTTCATAAAACTTACTCTCGTTTGCAGTTTGAAGGCTCTAACTTATTTGCATCTTATCAAACCAGCTAAATCTGCAAGGGGTTGAATACTACTTGTAGGCACTGTATAGTGTATGGAGCCATTAAACTGTATGGAGCAATGTATGGGGCCCATTATATATTATATAGAGAAATGATACTGTATGGAACAATTTATGGGGCCCATTATATACTGTTTAGAGCAATACATGGAGCCCATTATATGCTATATTGGGCAATTATACTGTATGGAACAATCTATGGGGCCCAGTATATACTGTATGGAACAATTTATGGGGCCCAGTATATACTGTATGGAGCAATACATTGGGCCCATTATATACTACATGGGTCCTTTACATTGTATGGAGCAATTTAGAGGACCCAGTGTATACTGTATGGAGCAATATATGGGGCCCATTATATACTATATGGGGCCATTATACTGTAAGGAGCAATACATGGGGCCAATTATAGACTATTTGGGGCCATTATACTGTATGGAGCAATACATGGCGCCCATTACATACTATATGGGGCCATTATACTGTATGGAGCAATATATGGGGCCCATTATAAACTGTATGGAGCAATATAAGGGGCCTATTATATACTATATGGGGCCATTATACTGTATGAAGTAATATATGAGGCCCATTATATACTATATGGGGCCATATAAGGGGCCAATTATATACTATATGGGGCCATTATACTGTATGGAACAATATATGGGGCCCATTATATACTGTATGGAGCCATATAGGGGGCCAATTATATACTATATGGGGCCATTATACTGTATGGAGCAATACATGGGGCCCATTACATACTATATGGGGCCATTGTATTGTATGGAGCAATAAATGGGGCCCAGAATATACTGTATGTAGCAATATATGGGGCCCATTATATACTGTATGGAGCAATGTATGGGGTCCATTATATACTGTACTAGATGGTGGCCCGATTCTAACTTATCGGGTATTCTAGAATATGTATGCGGCCGACCGGGCGCAATCAGCAAAGCGGTGTTTAAATTTGGCGCCAAAATGGCTTTTTGGTCGCGGCCGGCGACCGCGACCAATCAGCCAAACGGTGTTTAAATTTGGCTGCAATATCGCTGATTGGTCGCGTCCGGCGACCGCGACCAATCAGCCAAGCGGTGTTTAAATTTGGCGGCGGCTGCGACCAATCACCGAACCGTGTTAGGGAGGACCGGAGAGCGTGTTTAAATTTGGCGCCAAAATCGCTGATTGGTCGCGACCGGCGACTGCGACCAATCAGCCAAGCGGTGTTTAAATTTGGCTGCAATATCGCTGATTGGTCGCGGTCGCCGGCCGCGACCAATTAGCAAAGCAGTGTTTAAATTTGGCGCCAATATCGCTGATTGGTCACGGGCCACTGATCTCTTGACGGTAGCCGCATGGAGGTCAGCAGCGCCGCTGGTCGGGATCCTTCTGCTGCGCCGGTCATCTCCCTGCTGCATCGCCGCTGACCTCCGTGCGGCAGATGAGCCGCTAACGGCCGCCATCTTTTTCTGAAATCCTGCGTCGCTGATTGGCCGCGGCCAGACCAATCAGCGACGCGGGTTTGCTGGACAAGCGGTCCTCTACTGTCGGGGAGTTGAGGCAGATCTTAGGATTCCTCGCCTACTATCATACTTATTTCAGAACTTCTCCAGGATTGCCACCTCGCTATACCTCTCCTTGGGGGATACGACAGAGTAAACAACACCCATGGAGAAAAAGAAGAACGCGAGTAGGACAGGGCTTAAAAGAAACAATGACGTTTCATCCCAACAACCCATTCTGTGGACAGTAGACCACCTGGAGGTATTGGAAGAACTAGTAGACTACCTGATAAAACCACCCATCTTGGGATATCCTGATTTCAACTTACCATTTGTTCTTCATTGTGACGCTTCTCAAGTTGGACTGGGAGCTTCCCTGTATCAGCATCAAGATGGAAAATTGAGAGTCATCAGTTACGGTTCTAGAACGTTGACAGACGCCGAGAAGAATAACCATCTACATTCCGGAAAATTGGAGTTCCAGACATTGAAATGGGCTATCTGTGAACGATTTAGAGATTATCTCTACTACAGCAAAGAGTTTGAGGTATACACTGACAACAACTCTTTGACCTATGTCCTTACTATTACTACAGCCAAACTGAATGCAACGGGTCAGAGATGGGTCGCTAAACTATCTGACTTCAATTTCAGCATTAAGTACAGGCCAGGAAAATACAATGCGGATGCTGACGGATTGTCGAGAATGCCACCAGAGCCTGAGGAGTTCATGCAAGAATGCTCGGAGGAAGTCAATCTGGAAGCAATTGAGAGCACTACCCAAGCAGTGCAAGCTTATCAAGAGGTAGACACACCACTGTGGTGTCTGTTGACGGTGGAAAACACCATAAAAGCGAGAGAACAAGATCACCCCCTGTCCATTCAACAACTACCAAAATGAAAAATCTGTAGAGCACAACAGGAATATCAGATAATTGGTAGAATACTACTTTATGTGGATCAAAATTGGTTTCCAAGTAGACGGGAGTATCTGTTTTAGTTAAAGAATGGACGAAGCTCTACCTCAGTGGAGACGGTATCCTGTATCGTAAAGGAGGGCAAAACTGGCAGTTGGTACTACCCAGAGTATTCCGTAGGTTGGTCTTCAAAGAACTCCATGAAAACATGGGACACCTGGGAGTGGAAAGGACAACCAACTTGATCCGTGAACGTTTCTTCTGGCCGTACATGCAGAGAAATATTGAGAGGTACGTGACCAGGGAGTGTGGGTGTCTGAAAGATAAACATCCCAACACATCAACCCTGGTACCTATTGGCAACATTCAAACTACCTATCCGTGTGAGATGGTCTCAATAGACTTTCTACATCTTCAGACGTGAAAGGGTGGTTACGAATACATATTGGTGGTGATGGACCATTTTACTCAATTTGCCCAATCATATGCCACCGCCAATAAAGCTGGTCGAACAGTGACAGGGAAGATCTTCAATGATTTTGCTTTGAGGTTTGGGTTCCCTACGAGTTTACACCATGACCAAGGACGAGAATTTGAGAACCAGCTCTTTGCCAAGCTAGGAAAGTACTGTAGAATTCAGAGATCCCACACAACGTCCTATCACCCAGAGGGTAATGGACAAGTGGAATGTTTTAACCGGACATTATTGTTGATGTTGCGCACTTTAACAGCTGACGAGAAGAAAGACTGGAAGAGTTCTCTGTCAAAAGTGGTACATGCCTATAACTGTACAAAGAGCGATGCAACGGGTTACTCACCCTTCTTCCTATTGTATGGACAATCGCCAAGACTGCCAGTCGACATCATGTTCGATACTCCGGTGTCAGAGACTTACAGAACATATCTGGAGTACGTTCGGAAATGGAAGGAATGGATGGCAGAGGCATACAACATAGCGTCCAAAGTGGTTACGCAAGGACAGAGCAAGAGTAAGGAGTACTAAGATCAAAAATGTTATGGAGCAGAAATGGAACTTTGTTCGTACTGGGAGGACAAGGTGTATGTGGTCGTAAAGAGGAAAGCTGATGACATTCCAGTGTATGAAATCTGATTGGAAAGAGGAGACAAGAAAACCAGAATAGTCCATCGGAATTTGTTACTACCCTTGTGATTATCTCCCACCACAACAAAACTTTCCAGAAGCAGACCGACATCGACCGAGATCAACTAAGGGACCTCCACAGACTCAAGCTCCGGAGGTGGATAGTGACCTTGAAAGTGCCGATGAGCAAGAGCACACCGTTGTATTTCTCGGATCGGCAAGGAGAGGGACGTACCATCCTCAAGAGAGTGAACTAAGTCCTGAGGCTCCAAAGTTTGTACCAAAGAGTACAGATGAAGTCCAATTCAGATCTGATGATCGAATACTGATCACTGAAGAGACTGATCGACTCTCAGGAGGAGTGGAATTACCAGGGGATTGTGGGGAAGTTGTTTACTGTCTGGCTGGAGCCAAAGAGAAATGTGGTGTGTGTGTTCTGCTTCTGACAGAAGCGCCCCTGCAAGTGAAAAGGACTCAAGTCAGAAGTGAAGCTAAGCACAGGTCAGGTAGAGTTCCTAAACTAGCAGTGCAGAGTATTGTCAAGCAGAAAGATAAGGACTGGAAAAAATGGTGTCACCGGGATCATCTCCCTCAGCAATCCCTCCCCCATCCTCCATCTCACTGTACTGTAAAGAATGCTGTGTTCATTAATGTGCCTTTTCATTAGAACTGTGCTGTCCTGTACTACTGGGAAGACTGTGAACTGCTGTGCTGCTAAAGAAACTGTACTGTTTGTCACTAGAGCCTGTTGCTCATCAGACTTAGCTTGCACTGGCTATGTGGCTTCTTATTAAATGCTACTGTTCTACCGTTTATGAGGACTCTTGTCAAGTGTGTCTGGTCAGCAAGTGAAACAACCTACTTGTCTATGCCTGAAGGTCAATACCCCTGTGAGAAGCTACAGCACACGGTCTATGGTCGCCTGAGTAACGGTTCCCCCAGGATTCCAAAGAATTCATGTAACCTGTCTCGACCCTATCTGAACCTAGCGGCGTGCGTGTAACACGTACACAGAAATCATCGGGCCCCATGGCAACATTTTTAATTCCCCCACCCCCCCAAAAAAAATTTTTTATATTTGTCGGGGGTCACAGAACAGCAGATCTCACAACTTTCCAGCCTTTACATAGTAATTTTCCTCCTGCTGAAGTCCTAGATTCCTCTTTCATTGTCCCCATAAAGTATCATACCAACAAAAGTGCCCCTAAACACTGTATGATACCCCAATGGTGAATTCCTCTACATTAATAGTATAATGATGCTACTGTACCCAACTTCAACTCCCAAAGCAAAGTATGGTGACCCCAGCACAGTTTGATTCCTTACACAGCCCTCCATACAGTATAATAGCCCCACAATGTATAATGGCCCGCACACCTCCCCACATTGTATAATGGCCCACTCTAGCCCTCATCACAGTATAATGGTCCCCACACAGCCCTCCACATAGTATGATGGACTCCACTCAAACCTTCACACTGTATAATTGCTTGCATACAGTATAATGACCCCACATAGCCTTCCATATAATATAATGCGCCCCTCATAATCCTTCATATAGTATAATAGACTTCCCATGGTGCTCCATAGAATATAATGCACTCATCATGGTCCTCCATATAGTATAATGCACACCCATGGTCCTCCATACAATATAATGCACCTCCCATGGTCCTCCATACAATATAATGCACCCCCCATGGTCATCCATACAATATAATGCATCCCCCATGGTCCTCCATACAATATAATGCAACCCCTATGGTCCTAAATACAATATAATGCACCCCCATGGTCTTCCGTATAATATAATGCATCCCCCATGGTCCTTCATACAATATAATGCACCCCTCATGGTCCTACATACAGTATAATGCACCCTCCATGTTCCTCCATACAATATAATGCACCCTCCATGGTCCTCCATACAGTGTAATGCACCCCTCACGGTCCTCCATACAATATAATGCACCTCCCATGGTCCTCCATACAATATAATTCAATCCCTATGGTCCTCCATACAATATAATGCACCCCCATGGTCTTCCATACAATATAATTCACCCCCCATGGTCTTCCATACAATATAATGCACCCCTCATGGTCCTCCATACAGTATAATGCACCCTCCATGGTCCTCCATACAGTGTAATGCACCCCTCATGGTCCTCCATACAATATAATGCACCTCCCATGGTCCTTCATACAATATAATGCAATCCCTATGGTCCTCCAGACAATATAATGCACCCCCATGGTCTTCCATACAATATAATTCACCCCCCATGGTCTTCCATACAATATAATGCACTCCTCATGGTCTTCCATACAATGTAATGCACCCCTCATGGTCCTCCATACAGTATAATGCACCCTCCATGGTCCTCCATACAGTGTAATGCTCCCCTCATGGTCCTCCATACAATATAATGCACCTCCCATGGTCCTCCATACAATATAATGCAATCCCTATGGTCCTCCATACAATATAATGCACCCCCATGGTCTTCCATACAATATAATGCATCCCCCATGGTCCTCCATACAATATAATGTGCTCCTCATGGTCTTCCATACAATATAATGCACTCCTCATGGTCTTCCATACAATATAATGCACCACCCATGGTCCGCTATACCATATCATGCACCCCCATGGTCCTCCATACAATATAATGCACCCCCATGGTCCTCCATACAATATAATGCACCCCCCATGGTCCTTCATGCAATGTAACGCACACCCCATGGTCCTACATACAATATAATGCACCCCCCATGATCCTCCATACTCTTTTGTCACTGATTTAAAAAAATAAACACAGTACTCACCTCTCCTTATTCCTTGTTCCACCAGATGCTCTGATCTGCTGAGCCTTTGGTGTGAAGTGCTGCACATATCAGAACAGCGGGCGCCCTGAAATGACGTCATCGATGCCGCTGCTCTGACACGTCAGACGTCGAGGAAGACTGATGGGGGTGGAAGCGTCTGCTGACACTCCCTCCTCCATCCTCATTGCTCGCGTTGATGGCTAGAGCCCCCCTCTGGTCGTCAGCACAAGCAATGATGATGAAGGAGTAAGCATCAGCAGACGCTTCCGCCCCATCATTGTGTGTGGGCAGTGTGGGCGCAGATGGGCGGAGGGGGGGCCCGGTGTCAGTGCCGGTTCACGGGCCCCATAGCAGTGGCGTGGCCTGATGTCTTATAGTCCAAGTGGGTGAGGATATAAAAGACAGATGTATTGCAGCCATATTGTTATGCTGTTTACCTGGAGCATATACTGCTGATTGATCCCCTAGAGACAAGGCTGAGACAGACCTGATACGACCAGGCTAGTAGTGAAGGACACTCGAACTTGAATTTTTCTGTAATTCAGTAGCCTGCATAATAATAGGTCACCAAGTATACTGCTCTCTATACATGCAAGAACCATGAGATAAGGATTATTGGCCATGTTTCCTCTATCTAGCGTTTGCATTCTTGCTTTGTTAGAAAATCTGGTCTCGAAGGGCATGTTGACATCAAGTTTTTTGAGGAGTCTGAAAAATTGCTCAAAAAACGCTTTAAAGACTCTTCCTATCCAGTCTTTTAAGCATATTTTTCAATTTCAGGATTCGAAGCAAAACACAATGTGGGCAAAAAAAGAAAAAGTGTACCGTATGTTAGTTATTTCCAGATGAAAAACGTTCGAAACTAGACACCATCCAATGAAAGGGTTACGAGAAAACGCTCCAGAAAAAAATCTCTTCCGAAAATGAAAAAAAATCCTACAAAAACTTCCCAGACAAGGAACATTTCCTGCTGCGGTTTCCACTAGAAATATCATCACTTCCCCGCACATTTACCACCGGGAGCTTGGCACAGCTACAACCGAGCTCCTGTGGTAACAGTCAGGGACAATGGCCGCACTGCCCCAGGCTGATTAACTGTCTTGTGTTGTAGACAAGTATTTCACATTTTGACTCATCGGTGCTGAGCACCTGCTGCCATTTTTCTGCACCCCGTCACTATGCTTTCATGCATTGTTAAATCTCTTGACCTTGTTTCCGTGTCGAATGCATTCGTTTTTGCTTTCAATTCGTCCATAAGGATCAGTTCTGGCCAGACTTCTCCAAACAGTACATGGGGGTAGCTGAGTCCCACTGGTCGCTGCCAGTTCTGAGCTGATAGCACTGCTGGACATCTTCTGATTTCAAGTGGAAGTAAGCATGCTGTGTCTTTCATCTGCTGTACTAAGTTTCCATGGCCGATCACTGCGTCTATGATCTCCAACTTTGCCCATTTCTTGGAGTTCTCAATGATGAGAAATATAGGTAACTACTTATCCATGAAGAAGAACAAGAAGTCCTGGAAGTGATGATCCGGACCCCACAGAACCCTGATCTTACATCACTAAGTCTGTTTAGGATTACATGAAGAGAGAGAAGCATTTGCACAAACGACATCTTCAGAAGATCTGTGGTTACTTCTCCAAGATGTTTGGAACAACCTCCTGCCGAGTTCTGTAAAAAACTATATACAAATGTAGCTAGAAGAATTGATGCTTTGAAGCTCTTATTGAAGGCAAGAGGCAGTCAAACCAAATGTTGATGTGATTTAGATTTCTTTTTTGCTCATTAACTTTGCATTTGTTTGCTAAAAAATAAATTATTCCCTCTTCTATTTTTTAAAGCATTCTTACTTTGCAGCATTTTTTCAACACCTGTCACAAATTATACAGTAATATATATAAAGAAATCTCTGTGTGTCTCAATATCTCACCCATGTTCCCATTCTTCTACTTACCTTTCTGTGTGTTGATGTAAGACAAGTGTCTGCAGCAGGAGCCTCCCCCCTCTGCCCTGTTTGTAGTAGGACAAAACATCACACCATCTCCTTGTCCAAGGGTCAGGGCTTCAGCAGCCAAAGATGGAACTGATTGACAAGAGATTGATCCTTGTGTTCTCTGCAGGATTTCTACAAGACAGTTTCATGATCAGGCCGGAAATGCTGCAGACTAACAAGCGGAGAGGACAATTATTTTCTTATTTTATTTGAACATTTATTTTTAGGATTAGTGTTAATTTAAAGCAAAGCTATCAGCAGAAAATGACTGATTGTATGTTTCAGAGGTTTGTGTTACATTATTTTTGTTTAAATTGTTGGCATTTTTTTTTTCATATGATGATCTTTAATACAAAAGAAAAAAAATCACAATGGCCACTTGGGCTTTTTTTAGACTCATACTTTCTGTCTTTTCAGGAAGAGTTTTCAGCAGGCTCCTTATCAGCAGAGGCAGGATTGCAATGAGAGGTAACATCTCTGAAACACAGCTGATAACACAGGATCCAGCAATCACAACAGGTAATGTAACAGCTTTCCCTGCTCCCTCTTCCTTCACAATGACCTTTGCATATGCTCATTAGATGCTTTAATATAAAAGATAGGATCTTTTCATTGTGGTTAATGTACATGTGTTGTTTCCTGAAACAACAGGAAGCTAAAGTTAAAAAAAAGCCCAAGTGGTCGGTTTGAAAATTGCAAGATTTGTGGTTTTTATTTATAGTACACACTGTGATATGGAAAAAAATTGCCCCCAAACAATAAGTTTAACACAAAAACCCGATTTAAACAATAGTTCATATTCTGATAGCTTCACTTTAAGTAAAAGAAGTTGAGTTTTAATACCAGACAGTTTCAATACTCAGCCTATATGGGAGAGAAATGATTGCAAATAGTCTGACATACAAGGACTAGCCCACCGGGAAATCGGTGAATCCTCTGGTGGGCCCTGATGCAGGGCCAGCTCTGACTGCGTTAGAAGGCTCCTCCCCCACATACCCTAGCAAAGGGATGCACTGCCCGGCTAATGGCATTCATAGCAGCACGCTCCCTCCTTCCCCTGCTGTGCTGGCGCTAGGTGTTGGAGTCAGACTAACATCTGTGCAGGAGAGGTGTCACTGACAGTAACAGCTCTCCGGAATCAGTGTCATTCTGACTGGACACATAGCAGGAGCACCGCAGGGGAGGGAGGGAGCCTGCTGCTATGGGAGCAGATTAGCTGGGCAGCGCATAGCTAATGAGTGTGGTAAGTGACACCTCTCCTGCAGAGGAGCAATCTGACCAGCTTCCATAGCCTCGCCCCTCCCCCACAGCACGGGTACGGCGGGGGAGATGACTACCACAGCATTCTGAGCGCCATCACCCCTCTCTTGCAGAAGGAGTTTGATGAGGCTAGGCTGTCATTGGTGCGGTGCCACTGCCCAGCATGCAGCAGCTGCCCGGACTTCCTCCATCTTCTGCAGCTAATGCCATCAGACTCTTTCCTGGATCTCAGAAGACTGTGAGTGGCAGCAGTTTTCATTTTTAAATATTATTTCATATGAAATTGATATGTGTGTAATACGACAGTATATATACAAGTGCATCTCACAAAATTAGAATATCATCAAAAAGTTAATTTATTTCTGTTCTTCAATACAAAAAGTGAATCTCATATATTATATAGAGTCATTACAAACAGAGTGATCTATTTCAAGTGTTTATTTCTGTTAAACACAAACACAAAAGTCATTATCTCAGTAAATAAGAATAATTAACAAAAAACACCTGCAAAGGCTTTCTAAGCATTTACAAAAGATTCCTTAGTCTGTTTCAGTAGGCTCCACAATCTTGGGGAAGACTGATGACAGATGTCCGGAGGGCAGTCGTGTCTGCGTATTGTATCAAACGCTTTATATCTGTGTACCATGTCTGCGTAACGTATGCATGTCTGCATATCGTGTGTGTGCGCATATCTGCGTACTGCGTGTGTGCGCATGTCTGCATACCCTGTGCATACGAATGTCTGCGTACCGTGTGTGCGCGAGCGCATGTCTGCATATCATGTGTGTGTGCGCATATCTGCGTACCGCGTGTGTGCATGTCTGTGTTCCGTGTGTGCGTGCGCATGTCTGCATATCGTGTGTGCGCATATCTGCGTACCGTGTGTGTACGTGTGCATGTCTGCGTTCCGTGTGTGTGCGTGCGCATGTCTGCTTACCATGAGTGTGTGCGCATGTCTGCGTACTGTGTATGTGTGTGTGTGCATGTCTGCCTACTGTGCGTGTGCATGTCTGCTTCCTGTGCGTGCATATCTGCCTCCTGTGTGTCTGTGCATGTTTGCATATGTGAAGGATGAGGGGACAGGCTGGGCCCTGTGTTGTATACCTATATTTCTCCGCTGTATCTGTGCATCAATGATGTTAGGTGCTAAAGGGGCCCACGGAGACTCTTTCGCCCAAAGCCCACGAAAACCTGGAGCCGGCCCTGGATATAGGCTATAAATAGAGGAAGGAGACTTGACTATATATGCTATATTTGGGGGAGGGGGACTTGACTGTATATGCTATATGCTATATGTGGGAGAGGGGAACTTGGCTATATATGTAATATGTGGGGGAGGAGGACATGCCGGATCAGACTGGCCCACCAGAGGCATACTAACCGCTCTGTTACTTACAAATAGTGAGCCGCAGTCTAATACGCTCACTGCTGTCTTGGGTTGTCTAACTCTGGGAGGAGCTGCAAGCAGGACATTCTCCCAGCCTCTACGTCACTACTCCTTGCAGCTCCTCCCAGAGTTAGACAACCCAGGAGAGCATTGCACGCGTCACTGACGGCATTGATGACACTCTCGCCTGCTGCAAACTGCGGCTCACTATAAGTAACAAAGTGTTGTTGCGCCCTGATTACTTTTTATGTCACCGCTCTTCCCTGCGTTGAACAAGCAGGGCAGCCAATCAATGTGAGCTTTCGTTGTGTCCTCTTCTCCTCGGCTGTACAGCACAGCTCAGGTAATGAGCTGTGCTGTCATCCATAACACGTGCTCCTCTTCCCCACAATGTAAGCAGCAGAGGGAGTTATAGGACTCCCTACTACAGCTGCAATGATTGAAGGAGGGTTCCCTCCAGCCTAGCAGTGAGTAAGCCCTGACTGACTGAGCCCCCTCTTCCTGCATTACCCCTGACTGACTGAGCATCTTCTCCCTGTATCACCCCTGACTGACTGCACCCATTCCCTGTGTATCATCTTTGACTGACTGTGCCCCCTCCCCCTGTATCGCTCCTGACTGACTGTGCCCCCTCCTCTTGTATCACCCCTGACTGACTGAGCCCCATCTCCCTATATCACCCCAGACTGACTGAGCCTCCTCTCTCCCTGTATCACCCCTGACTGACTATGCCCCCTCCTGTATCACCCCTGACTGACTGAGCCCCCTCTCCCTGTATCACCCCTGACTTACTGAGCCCTCACCCTCTGTATCACCCCTGACTGACTGAGCCCCCCCTCGCTGTATCACCCCTGATTGACTGCGCCCCCTCCCCCTCTTTCACCGCTGACTGACTGCACCCCTTCCCCCTATATCACCCCTCACTGAGCCCCCTCTCCCTGTATCACTCAGTTTTCTTCTTCCACTACTAACAAAATGAGGCCCATCATAAAAAGTTATGGCCTTATAGGTGGCAGAAAGATTTCCGTAAAAAGTGTACAAGGGATGTGAGGGAAAGCTATTTTGCTCTCACTCCAGTGTCATACATAACTGATTTAGGACCCCCACCACTATTAGTGGCTCTATTCACATAATGTATTTGCTGCTTAATTTCTACAATGGAATTCCCACAGCAAATGAACAGTGGTAATATCCACCCAGATATTGTGCAGATATTGCTGCTTTTACTATTACGCAATGATGCACCTTTACCATTGACCTGTTCCTTTGTATTGCAAAGGATGAAATCGAAGGTGAATATCCACAGCATAAATTGACACGTGATGTCAAATCCACAGCGCCGGTCAATTCACGTCGTGGATTTTCTCAGCATATGGATGAGATGTCATAAAATCCCTTCCACTCCGCTGGTGCAATAAAACATTGGTTTAGTGGTTAGTAAACACCAGGGTACATTTATCATTGAGTTTGCACCAAAAATGTGACGCAAGCTCTTTCTATAACATTAAGTGTACTATCTTATATTATACGCTGATATTGGCGTGTTTTACCATACAATTGGTGGTCTTGTATTTACAGTTGTGCTCAAAAGTTTACATACCCCGGCAGAATTTTTCCTTTCTTGTTTCAGAGAATGTGAATGATAACAAAAAACTTTTTCTCCACTCATGGTTATTGGTTGGGTGAAGCCATTTATTGTCAAACTACTGTGTTTTCTCTTTTTAAATCTTAATGACAACCAAAAACATCCAAATGACCCTGACCAAAAGTTCACATACCCTGGTGATTTTGGCCTGATAGCATGCACAGAATTTGACACAAATGGGTTTGAATGACTACTAAAGGTAACATCCTCACCTGTGACCTGTTTCCTTGTAATCAGTATGTGTGCATAAAAGCTGAGTGAGTTTCTGGGATCCAGACAGACTCTTGCATCTTTCATCCAGCCACTGATTTCTGGATTGTGAGTCATGGGGAAGGCAAAAGAATTGTCAACGGATCTACGGGAAAAGGTAGTTGAACTGTATAACACAGGAAAGGGATACAAAAACATACCCAAGGAAATGATAATGCCAGTCAGCAGCGTTCAAACTTTGATTAACAAATGGAAAATCAGGGGCTCTGTAAAAACCAAACCACGGTCAGGTAGACCATCAAAGATTTCGGCCACAACTGCCAGGAAAATTGTTCGAGATGGAAAGAAAAACCCACAAATAACATCAGCTGAAATTCAGGACTCTATGAAAACTAGCGGTGTGGCTGTTTCAAGATGCACAATAAGGAGGCTCTTGAAGAAAAATGGGCTGTATGGTCGAGTCGCCAGAAGAAAGCCATTACTGCGCAAATGCCACAAAGTATCTCACCTACAATGTGTCAAACAGCACAGACACAAGCCTCAAAACTTCTGAAACAAGGTAATTTGGAGTGATGAAACCAAAATCAAACTTTTTGGCCACAACCATAAACGTTACATTTGGAGAGAGGTCAACAAGGCCTATGGTGAAAGGAACACCATTCCTACAGTAAAGCACGGAGGTGGATCGCTGATGTTTTGGGGATGTGTGAGCTACAAAGGCACAGGAAACTTGGTAAAAGTTGAAGGAAAGATGAATGCAGCACGTTATCAGCAAATACTGGAGGCAAATTTGCACTCATCAGCCCGGAAGCTGCGCATGGGACATACTTGGACGTTCCAACATGACAACGATCCAAAACACAAGGCCAAGTCGACCTGTCTTTGGCTACAGCAAAACAAAGTGAAGGTTCTGTAGTGGCCACCTCAGTAGTCTCCTGACCTCAATATCATTGAGCCACTCTGGGGAGATCTCAAGCGCGCAGTTCATGCAAGACAGCCCAGGAATTTACAGGAACTGGAGGCTTTTTACCAAGAAGAATGGGCAGCTTTACCATCTGAGGAAATACAAAACCTCATCCACAACTACCACAAAAGACTTCAAGCTGTCATTGATGTTAGAGGGGGAATACACGGTATTAAGAACTGGGGTATGTGAAATTTTCATGAGGGTCATTTGGATGTTTTTGGTTGTCATTAAGATTTATGTAACGGGTCTGGGAGGTGGAACCTCTGAGCTACGATACAAAGGGGCAGTCCTTGTAAGGAAGCGGGTGGCTCCCAGGGTAGGCGGGCAGGTAGGCACGGCAAGTGACGGGGACAGTCTCTGGGTAGAAGGGCAGGAGGTCACGGCAAGTGACGGGGACAGTCTCTGGGTAGGGGGGCAGGAGGTCACGTCAAGTGACGGGAACAGTCTCTTGACAGGCGGGTGGTCACGGCAAGTGACGGCGAAGCCTCCAGATAGGCTAGCAGGCGGGTAGCAGGTGGACGCTCCCAGGTGAGCGGGCAAGAGTCTCTGGACAGGCAGGTGGTCACAGCAAGTGACGGCAGAGCCTCCAGGTAGGCTAGCAGGCAGGTAGCAGGCGGACGCTCCCAGGTGGGCGGGCAAGAGTCTCTGGACAGGCAGGTGGTCACAGCAGGTAACGGCAGAGCCTCCAGGTAGGCTAGCAGGCAGGTAGCAGGCGGACGCTCCCAGGTGAGCGGGTAAGAGTCTCTGGACAGGCAGGTGGTCACAGCACGTGACGGCAGAGCCTCCAGGTAGGCTAGCAGGCAGGTAGCAGGCGGACGCTCCCAGGTGAGCGGGTAAGAGTCTCTGGGCAGGCAGGTGGTCACAGCACGTGACGGCAGAGCCTCCAGGTAGGCTAGCAGGCAGTTAGCAGATGAGCGCTCCCAGGTGAGCGGGCAATCAGATCCATAGACAGACTGGCAGGGCTGGTAGGCAGACTGTCGGACCGCAGGAATGCAAGTAGATATACAAGTATTAGGCAGGTATCAAGCAGGAATCTGGCAGGTAACTGGCAGGTAACTGGTAACGGGACCTGAGGGCTGAAGCAAAGTGATAGACTATGCAACAACATTGCTCGGGCACCTCCATTTTGGAGGAGGTGCCTTATATATGGTGAGGTCCTCCGGCCATTGGCCGGGGACTCCTTAGGACGGCGCGCGCGGCCACTTTAAGAGAGGGGGAGCGCGCGCGCCCTAAGCACAGTGGCCGGGAAGCAGCGCGCGCTGCCAGCAGAGCGGGAGGAGGACGCCGGGCACGGCACGGAGCGGAGAGGTGAGGGGAACAGCGTCCCTGCCTATCAGGAGGCAGGGACGCCGACGCTACAATTTAAATAGAAAAAACACAGTAGTTTGACAATAAATGGCTTCACCAAACCAATAACCATGAGTGGAGAAAAAGGTTTTTTATTATCATTCATATTCTCTGAAACAAGGCAAGGAAGGAAAAATTCTGCCGGGGTATGTAAACTTTTGAGCACAACTGCATTTCTATGTAGCTACACAGTGGGCCCCAAGAATGATTTTCTCTGGTGGGCCCAATGTACTCCAGTCCAACGCTGCATACAAGTGCCAGAGATAAGGTGTTCAAAAATATCCTAGAAAGGACTCCTAGACAAAGAAATGCTTTTCATTGAAAATGCTCAAATTTTTGTGGCGTTTTTGGATAATTCTGTGTATTAGGTAGCCCCTCAGAGTAAGACAATTGTGAATGCAGGTTGTTCTAGGCGTATCATGTTGATGGATAATTTTATTCATATTAATAGAAGCCAAGAAGAAGTAGAAAGAGTTACCATATTTTTCGGACTATAAGACGCACTTTTTCCTCCAAAATTTTGGGGGCCCGCCAGTAACTATGATCTTTCTGACCACGGGCCGCAGCATGCTCAGCGCTGCGCATACCTTCCCCTTGATGGCCGCCTCCAGGAAAATCTACTCTCTGCTATGCGCTGCGCACAGACGGCGCATAGCAGTGACGTTCAAAGGCCGCCAGTCAATCAAGGCTGCGCGCGTCAGCCTTTGTCCTCTGATAGGCTGGTGGACAATGAACGTCACTGCTATGCGCCGGACGGTGACGTCAGTGCACAGTGCATAGCAGTGATCTGAAAAGGCATCCGGCCGGCGGGCTGCTGTCTGCGCGCAGCCTCTGATCGGTCGGCGGAGACCACAGGGGCCCATGATGAGGATGAACCTGCAGAGGACGCCGCCGGGGGTGTGCAGAAAGATAAGAAGATTTTTTTTCCTTTATGAACAGGCAGGGTAGTGAAGGAATGGGGGGGAAAGAGGATGCTATATATGGTCACATGAAGGGGGAGAGGATGCTATATAGGGACACATGATGGGGGAGAGGATGCTATATATGGGCACATGATGGGGAGAGGATGCTATATATGGGCACATGATGGGGAAGAGGATTCTATATATGGGCACATGATGGGGGAGATGATGCTATGTATGGGCACATGATGGGGAGTGGATGCTATATATGGGCACATGAAGGGGGAGAGGATGCTATATATGAGCACATGATGGGGGAGATGATGCTATATAGGGGCACATGATGTGGGAGAGGATGCTATGTATGGGCACATGATGGGGAAGAGGATTCTATATATGGGCACATGATGAGGGAGAGGATGCTATGTAGTAGCACATGAAGGGGGAGCGGATGCTATATATGGACACATGAAGGGGGAGAGGATGCTATATATGGTCACATGATGTGGGAGAGGATGCTATGTATGGGCACATGATGGGGGAGAGGATGCTATATATGGGCACATGATGGGGGAGAGGATGCTATATAGGGGCACATGATGGGGGAGAGGATGCTATGTATGGGCACATGATGGGGGAGAGGATGCTATATATGGGCACATGATGGGGGAGAGGATGCTATGTATGGGCACATGATGGGGAGAGGATGCTATATATGGGCACATGAAGGGGGAGAGGATGCTATATATGGGCACATGATGGGGGAGAGGATGCTATATATGGGCACATGATGGGGGAGAGGATGCTATGTATGGGCACATGATGGGGGTGAGGATGCTATATAGGGGCACATAGTGTGGGAGAGGATGCTATATAGGGCCACATGATGAGGGGGGAGAGGATGCTATATAGGGGCACATGAAGGGGGAGAGGATGCTATATATGGGCACATGATGGGGAGAGGATGCTATATAGGGACACATGATAGGGTGATCATGCTATATTTGGGCACATGATGGGGGATAGGATGCTATATAGGGCCACATGATGAGAGGGGAGAGGATGCTTTATAGGGGCACATGATGGTGTGATCATGCTATATTTGGGCACATGATGGGGGATAGGATGCTATATAGGGACACATGATGGGGGAGAGGATGCTATATAGGGCGACATGATGAGTGGGGAGAGGATGCCTTATAGGTGCGCATGATGGGGGAGAGGATGATACATAGGGGCCCATGATGGTTAGGGAGAGGATGTTACATAGGGGCCCATGATGGGGGGGAGAGAGGATGATACATACAGGCCCAGGATGGGTGGAGGAGATACATGAGAACCAAGGATGGGGAATATTATTAAATAAAGGTGGCCAGGATGGGTGACAATTACAGTATGGGGGTCAGAATGTGGTATTAATTTATGGTGGCAAATGGGGACATAATTACTGTAGGGGACATTATTGCTGTACTTTAATTTACTTTTGAGGATACTGTTGTCCATGGGGGAGTAACAAAAGTGAGGTCCTGTTACTGTGCAGGGCGGCACTATGTCACTTTTTTTCTTCACCTGCTGTAGTGTAGAAATCAGGAAATAAGTGGGGAATGTGCTCTAGAAGTGATCAGCTATTGATAACTGTGGGTTATTTTCTGCAGTGACAAGTCCTGGAAGGAAGAAGTAATGGCGGTCTGTGCTAGATGAAGCACTTCAACTAGAGACGTCACTGGTGAGTCAGTTTATTACATGTAAATGCACACTATACACTATATACAGAGCTCCTGTATATAATATCACTGGTGATAACTGCATTACCAGTACACTATACACTATATACAGAGCTCCTGTGTATAATGTCACTGGTGATCACTGCATTACCAGTACCCTATACACTATATACAGAGCTCCTGTGTATAATGTCACTGGTGATCACTGCATTACCAGTACCCTATACACTATATACAGAGCTCCTGTGTATTAGTATTGTGTTTTTTCTTCATCTGCTGTAGTGTAGAAATCAGGAAATAAGTGGGGAATGTGCTCTAGAAGTGATCAGCTATTGATAACTGTGGGTTATTTTCTGCAGTGACAAGTCTTGGATGGAAGAAGTAATGGCGGTCTGTGCTAGATGAAGCACTTCAACTAGAGACGTTACTGGTGAGTCAGTGTATTACATGTAAATGCACACTATACACTATATACAGAGCTCCTGTGTATAATGTCACTGGTGATCACTACATTACCACTACCCTACACACTATATACAGAGCTCCAGTGTATTAGTATTGTGTTTTTTATTCATGATCCTTATTGTAGCATTATTCGGTGACTATGTAATGGTAACGTGTAGTCTTGTCATAGTATAGTGGTATTTGCCACTTGTATTTGGTGGTAATATGTGATCTGGTCATTCTGTGGCGGTATTTGTTCCTTGTATGTGGTATTATTCAGTCAATATGTGGTCTGGTCATGTTGTGGCGGTATTTGTGACTTGTATGTGGTGATAATTTGTGGTCTGATCATGGTGTGGCGGTATTTGTCCCTTGTATGTGGTATTATTCTGCTTTTATGTGGTGGTAATATGTGGTCTGGTCATGGTGTGGCGGTTTTTGGTCCCTTGTATGTGGTATTATCCGGTTACTATGTGGTGGTAATATGTGGTCTGATCATGATGTGGCTGTATTTGTCCCTTGTATGTGGTATTATTTGGTTACTATGTGGTGGTAATATGTGGTCTGATCATGGTGTGGCAGTATTTGTCCCTTGTATGTGGTATTATTCGGTTACTATGTGGTGGTAATATGTGGTCTGATCATGGTGTGGCGGTATTTGTTCCTTGTATGTGGTATTATTCGGTTACTATGTGGTGGTAATATGTGGTCTGATCATGGTGTGGCAGTATTTGTCCCTTGTATGTGGTATTATTCGGTTACTATGTGGTGGTAATATGTGGTCTGATCATGGTGTGGCGGTATTTGTTCCTTGTATGTGGTATTATTCGGTTACTATGTGGTGGTAATATGTGGTCTGGTCATGATGTGACGGTATTTGTTCCTTGTATGTGGTATTATTGGTGTTTGTATAGGAGATTACGTTGTGTATGGAGGTCACTTGTTCTCTCTGATATCAATAACTAGAAGATTCTTTATTAAAGATTAATTACGTTGACGTTTAACCCTTCCCTGCCCTGTGTCTATTACACAGTAGCAAATATGCACTTAGAGAGGTTCTCCGGTGAAAACAAGTAATCGCCTATCCTAAGGCCACATTCACTCGATCAGCATTTGGTCAGTATTTTACATCAGTATTTGTAAGTCAAAACCAGGGGTGGGTGATAAATACAGAAGTGGTGACGTGTTTCTATTATACTTTTCCTCTGATTGTCCCACACCTGATTTTGGCTTACAAATAAGTGATGTAAAATACTCACCAAATACTGATGTGTGAACGTGGCCTAAGGATAACTTATTGATTGGTGGGGGTCTGACTGCTGGGACCCGTGCGATCGGCAGACTGTGGAGCTTTTATCCCCATTAGACTGGAGCTCATGTGCGACTTGATCACTGATCCATACATTCCCTCAGTGACTGCTCTTGCTTTTTTTCTGGAAGCCTCAAAGAGGATGAATGGAGCTGCGGTCAGACGTCCCACCTGCTGCTGCATTTTAAAATGTGGATAAGTGTCCTGACAGGAATAAAAGTTCCCCATTCTTCTGATCGGTGCGGTTTCCAATGGTCAGATTACACCGATCAATAAGATATTGTGGCGCCCCTGCAGGTTCAGTCGCCACAGAGGTACTGCATCTCACCCAGAGGTGTGGTATCTCACTCTCGGGTAAGGATAGAGTGCTGCCCGGGACCCTAACACCTGCATCCAACACATTCCACTTCAGTGGGGGCAGGGTGAGATTGCTCCTAAGGGAGAGCACAGTCCCTGGTCCCTAGCTGAAGGGTGGAACTATGTAGTGGGTGTGGGTGGAGGACGTAGTACAGGGGAGCACAGGAATGGAAGTGATATAAAAGAGGGAACCATCTTGGAAAGGGAGTGGAGTTCAGTCAGAGGAGGAGAGTGTGTGGAGTAGGAGCTCTGCAGGAGCTCTGCTCAGGCGGAGCGGGCCTAGTCTGAGAGGCCCAGGAGGTGAGACCAACTGAGGAGAGGAGCAGGAAGGAAGGCTACAGGAGGAACGAGGGGATCCTAGGGGTACGGAGAGTGCTGGAGGCCACCCGTATGCCCGAATCTACCAGGACATGGAAGGATCAAGCCGCAGAGGGGACCGGCGCCTAACTAGTGAGAATTGCAACGTTCACCTAGATAACCGGAGGCTACTGTACTTTCAAGGTGCATCTGCCAACTACCACAATTATATCGCCGAAAAGGTGGCCGCATAGGGTCCAGGGGACTGCACGTCGCCCGACAAGATCCGAGGCTACCGGCTTGGGACACTGATTGTGAGGCGCAGGGCAGGAGGGTGAGAGCAAGCACAGGAAGACGACCGAGGAAGGAACATAAAACGGGGTACCGTTTAAGTACTCCTGAAATACTTGAGAGCTGCTGAACCCCTTTCTTGGTGAACGCAGGACGACGTGGGAGGTTATAATCTGGCAGTTGTAACCAGGAGCAGTGTGATAACAGTGAGTAAAACCTTGAAGACTGCACCCCACAGTGTCCTAGAATTATTGCTGCATCATCACCTGCCCTGCACTACACAGCACCAGCAACATCTACCTCATAGCATCACTATATCCTGCCCTGGGGCTAAGCTCTGCCTGTGGAGAGCTGAACCAACTCTGCTGCATCATCATCAGCTCTAGAGGATCTGCACCGCAGTGGCGGCCCCATATAGCCGCATACCACAGGTGGCGTCACGAACATTATTTCTATAAAAACTTTATTCCCTTTTACTTTTCCCCTTTTATTGACCAACCTGGGTCACGGACTGGGTCATTGCCACCGTAACATCCCCCAGCATCGACCGGCCCGGCCGAGCACCCCACGGCCCAGGGGGCGCGTCACATACCAGGATGAGGATGAAGTGGCCAAGTATATCAGTAGGGGGATGAGGGGACCATGCATACCAGGATGGGGAGGATGGGGCCATGAATAGCAGGATTGGGATGAACGGGCCATGAATACCAGGATAGGGAGGATGCGGCTATGCATACCAGGATGGGGATGAGGGGGCCATGCATACCAGGATGGGGAAGATGGGGCCGTGCATATCAGGATGGCGATGAGGGGATCATGCACACCAGGATAGGGAGGATGCGGCTATGCATACCAGGATGGGGATGAGGGGGCCATACATACCAGGATTAGGATGGGGGCCATATATACCTGGATTCGGGGCCATATACAAGTGCTTCTCACTAAATTTGAATATCATCAAAAAGTTAATTTATTTCAGTTCTTCAATACAAAAAGTGAAACTCATATATTATATAGTCATTACAGAGTGATCTATTTCAAGTGTTTAGTTCTGTTAATGTTGATGATTATGGCTTACAGTCAATGAAAACACAAAGTCTAGTGTATTGAAGAACTGAAATAAATTAACTTTTTGATGATATTCTAATTTTGTGAGAAGCACTTGTATATCTGGATTGAGGGACATATATATACCAGGATGGGGGATATTAGTATAGAATTGGGGTATATTTCCCCTATAACAGTGTCAGCAGAAGACCCCTACCTCCATAACAGTACATCATGATCACATTTTGTGCTTAAATTTTTATTTTCCTATTTTCCTCCTCTAAAACCTAGGTGCGTCTTATAGTCTGAAATATACGTTAACTATCATGATTTACACATTAGAGTGAAATTGTCCTTTCAGGAGAACTTGCAGTAGAATGTTTGTGTCCGCCTCTAACTCCACCCTACTCCCTCCATAGAACTTTTTGAGCACCAACTGTTATCTTCTATCTCAGTAATTGGAAAATCTGTATTCACTAAAGATTTTACCCAAGAATTAAGGACATTGAGAATGAATGATCAGCCCAGGAGGAGAAAAAAACAGATCTCTTTAATAAAATATATTACAAAGTTTCTAATTTTCACGTGTACTATTGGTTTATGAAATAAATTAATACATTTTACTTTAATACATTTTATGCTAGGGTTACATGGTGGCATGTGTCAGTTGACGTTTACATTGTGCGCCTCATTGCAAAATAGAATCTAACAATTTCTTATGCTGTCGCATTGCGTTTTTAACCAGCTATGATTACGACACAGAGATACAAATATCTAAAATGTTCTGGATTTGCTGATTTTCTTCATTACAGGAAAATAATGTGGCAAGACAAAGTTATATTTATAATCTTGTGTATTTTATTACTTCCTTATTCTTTAAACTTATAAATTTGAGGTTCTTAGTGCACATTTTGATCAAATTGTGCAAGCCCATCTGCCAACGACAAGATGACCTCATCAGATGGGGCCCTACACTAACAAACTAACCTATTTATTGTATCTATCTTATTCTTATCCTCACAATCTATTGATTATTATTACAACATTATTATACTTATTATTGCTATTATTACTCTAGTACTATGAGATTCCTAGAATTAAAGCTGTTGATCCAGAAGAAGGCAAAAACCCCTGGACACATTCAGCCAATTTGTGTCAAGGGGAAAAACTCCTTCTCGACCCCGGGAAAAAGCGATCAGTCCTAGAACCCTGAATCAAAACCCTAATATATATTAATTATTTACTAATTATTATAATCATTACCTTAGATACTATTTTTTGTATTACTATTATTTGTGTTATTTTTAGTTTCCTGCTATTTTACTGATATTACTAATATTCTACTATTTTATGCTAGATAATTTTGTATTATTGCTATTTTATTCTTACCATTATTGCTAACATTTGTATTGATATTTTACTAAAATTAAAAATTAGATCCTAATTCCTAAAGATGTTGATCCAGAAGAAGGCAAAAAACCGCGGACACGTTTGGCCAATTTGTGTCTTGGTGGAAAAATTCCTTCTTGACCCCGGGAAAAGGCGATCAGTCCTAGAACCCTGGATCAAATCTCCTAATACTTATTCAAATTTTAATAATTAATATTTAATTTAATTAATAATTAATCATTTAACAAATATTATTAATATTTTATTTTTAATATTATAGTATAAATTTATTATTACTTTACTAGTGAAATTATTCTTGTTTTATGGTCACTAATATTACGCTATATACTATATTATATTACTACTCCACTATTGCTGATTCTACTATAATCTTACTAATTCGCAGGTCCTTATTTCTAAAGCTGTTGATCCAGAAGAAGGCAAAAACCCCTGGACACATTCAGCCAATTGTTGTCTCAGGGGGGAAATTCCTTCTTGACCCCGGGAAAAGGCGATCAGTCCTACAACCCTGGATCAAACCTGCTGATGTTATTTTTATGTCTCTACCATTATTACACAAATTAATATTATATTACTGCTATTATTACTGCTCCTAATATTATTAAAGTCTTTATTATGATTTTACTACATTTTTAAGCTTTCTTAATCTAATAATAACTATTTTATGTCTATTATTTTTAGATTTGTAGCTGTTGATGTTCCTTCAGCTGGAATGTTGGTGCCTTAGAGTCCATCAACGTCTCGCTGATTTGAGGATGGTCCAGATGATGTTCCTCCTTCCTCTGAGGTTGGTATTCACGTATTTAAGGATGGACTGCTGGCGGATCTTGTGTCTTCCTGCTGGCTGGTTCTCAACTCTTCTGGCCCAGGTGTTGTTCTTTTCTTCTTTTGCTTTTGACTTTTTAGCATCTTCTTCTTTTTTCCCCTTGGTATCTCCTGCCTTATCTTCTTCTTTTTTCCCCTTGGTATCTTCTGCCTTATCTTGTTGTTTTTTCCCCTTGGTATCTTCTGCCTTATCTTCTTTTTTCCCCTTGGTATTGACGCGCCCCCTGGGCCATATTCTTTAGGGGAATACCCGGAGCCGGATCAGATGGGGGTTGTAGTCTTCCGAGTGGCTGTGACCCGGTCCGTGCCCAGGGTGTCAAGCTCAGAGTATGTGGCAGTCCTACAGATGTTATAAAGTTCTTAATGTCGACTACGCCACCCGTTGTATTGCGGTCACTAGGGCCGCCGCTGCAGCAGGGTCCGCTGAGGCTGATGGTGTTGGTGCAGCTTTTGATAGTATAACCCCCAACGGGTGGGGTATAGCCTCAGGGGGTCAGGTGCAGAGGATGGGGGTTGTGGTGGTGCAGCGTAGATGTTAAGTGAAGACAGAGTCGGGTTGTGCAGTTTAGGGTATTTACTCACTGCTGATGTTCCGGTCACTCCAGCTTCAAGTGACCACCCGAGCCGTGCTGCGTCCACCAGGTCCTGGATTCAGCCAACCCCCAAGCAAGTCCGGAGCGTGACCCTGAGCTCTCCTTCTGTCCTTTCCTCTGGCCGTCCCCACTAGTGATCCACCTAGGTCCAGCTCCCTCGGGCCTTCTGTTGGGAGACCCTTGGCCTTGGGTTCCCTGACCCTCCACGTGGTTTGCCTTCGGGGTGGATGTGGTGGGTGGCCGTGGCAGACGCTGCCCACGGCCTCCGGTCTCTGGCTAGGGTGTGCTTTTGCCCCCACCAGTTTGGGATCCGGTACCCTATTGCCGACTCTTCACCCGGGGATTGAATTTGGGTTCTCAGAGTCCTTTCTTCTTCCCCCTCTGGGTCTTTCCTTCTCTGCTCCTCTCTCTCTCTGCAGGCTCATCTGGACCTCTGCTTCTTACTGACTCTGACAGACTGACCCTGATCTAAGATGGTGCCCACCTTATATACTCCCTCTATGTGTGAGCTCAGGTGACCAGCACCCAATGAGCTCCTAACTTTACCCAGGCTGCTCCCCCTATCTGCCCCTACACTACTTGGGATGTACCACCCCCCTCCCACTCCAGCCAGGAACAGACTCGGTCGTACCTGCACATTTCTAAGTGGGAGTACCGTCGGCCTGCCCCTCGGAAATGGGATGTGTGTAGTGCATGCAGCCTACCGAGCTCAGGTCCACACTCCATCCTTACCCGGGAGTGGAATATCACACCTCTGGGTTGAGGTGCAATACCCCTGTAGCAGCCGAATCCTCAGGGTGCTACATTCCCCCCTGGTAAATCACAGCACGTCCTCGGGCTGTAAGAACAAAACACCACAAAACATACAAATTTTTGCATAAACATATAAAACATCATACAAAACATTATATATATATATATATATCAATAAAACTTTTCATATAAAACATTCTTGTAGACTTTTCCTCGCTTCTAGCTCCTCCTCCGGTCACTGTGCAACGTGTGACCGGGTAAAGTGCGACAGTCTTCTCTTGAAAAAACTCGTGGCTTTCCTGTAAAACCAGTAGGGAGCGCTTTAGGACGCGCAACTATATACAGGGGATATGGCCGCTCTCAGTCCTCGGCCAGGTATAAGGGAGGAATGACCGCTCTCAGTCCTCGGTCAGTGGGATTTAAGGGATAAACGGGTAAACAGTTCACACATGCTGGTCCCAACGGGGACTATATTATCAGCAACAGTTTCTTTGGTACCCCGACGGGTAACTATGTACAGCCTCTACTCTGCCGTACTCAACGACGACGTCCTCCTGCTCTTTCTTTGTGGTTACCTCTAGCTTCAGACCCGTCCGGGTCCTCTTGTTCTTCCTCCTCACACCGCAGCTCTTCCTCCGTCAGGCGATGCACATGGAGGGCGTAGGGTCCTTTGGCACACTTGTGCCGGGTAAAGGTGACCTCGTCCCCGATGTAAAGGTCACGACCTCTGTGTCCCTCCGGTAGGTGGGATTCAACGTCTCTCCTGGTCACGAAGACGTCGCCTGGGGTGCGGTGGTCTCGGATGAAGCCCCACCCATGCTGCATGTTAAACTTGATCACAGTCCCGGTGGTGCGGGGACTATGCGCTGCACGGGGGTCTCTCCTGGCCCGGCTCTTCTGCTCCGCGCTCCTTACTTGAGCTTGCTGTTCCCGGACCCGCCTCTCTCTCCGCTCCCTCTCAAAGACCTCGAGTTGTTGGCGGCAGCACTCAGCACGCTCCGCTGCAGCTGCCCGAGTCTCCTGAGTGAACCCCATGAGATCTTCTCCGGTGGGGTCCCACTCAAATTGGGCCTCTTCTAGCGGGGGCGAGATCCTCTTTACGGGCTTTGGAGCCGGGATCAGGGGTGCACACATGGCCCCAGCCTTCCTCTGCCGTTCCAGTTCATGATATTCCTGGGGCCAGATGAAAGGCTGCCCATCCGGGCACGTGTGTTGGGTAAACAGGTCCTCTCCCAGATGCGGCACTCTCGGTCTTATGGGCGCGGTGGTGTTAGCGCCCGGGTTGCCCGGGCCTTGCGGCCAGGCCTGGGGTATCTGGAAGGTGAAGGGCACCGTAAGGACGGTGGCACCCTGGGCTACTTGGCCCTGCGACCAGGTCGGAGGCTCCGCCGAGGTAGGGGGCGCTGTTGGTATTGCGGCGCCCGGGGGCACTAGGCCTTGCGACCAGGCTGGTGGTACTTCCTGCTTGGCCACGCTCGGGGTCGAGGCGTGTGACGTCACAGGGGTCACGGCGGCGGCTTCCGGTTGAGGCCTAGTCTGCAGCAGTGGCGTGGCGATTACGGGCACGGCAGGATAGACTTCGGGCTCTGCGACGGGGAGCTGGGGCAGGTACGCGGTTTCCCGGTTTGGGGTATAGACGTCCCCTTTACCTGCCTCCACTCGTTCGGCTCCCTTCTCGGCGCCGTCTCCGGCCTTCAGTCCTCCCGCGCCATCCTCAGAGGCGGTCTGTCTCCTCGTCTTGGGTGGCGTGCTCCGCTGACAGGTCTCGGTCTGCTGGGCCATCTCACGGCTCCACTCCGCCAACGTCTCTCGCTGCACCCGGGCCATCCTCCTTGCGAGGCCCTCCAGAGCGGTCTGTGCACACTCCCGGTCTCGGGGGAGCTGTGCTAGGACCTCCACTAGGCCTAGTGGGGTCGTTGCTTCTAGCAGGCTCCTGACCAACGGGTCGGTGCTGCTCTGCTCTTCTCCCGTTATCTCCAGCAGGCCTTCTGGAGTGGCGACCGGCAACAGGCTCCTGACCACTGGGTCGGTGCTGCCTGGAGTGGCGGCCCGCATCAGGCTCCTGACCACTGGGTCGGTGCTGCCTGGCTCTCCCTCCTCTGTTTCTAGCAGGCTCCTGGCCAACGGGCCGGTGCTGCTCTGCTTTCTCGCCATCTCCGGGTAAGCTCCTCCGATACTCTTCTCCAGGCTTCTTGCCTCCGGGTGCGCTCGCTCCAGACTGCTCCAAGCGACACCCATCTTTGCTCTCTTCTTCTCAGTCCTCCCACTTCGAGGGCGGTCCCGGGGCCGATTGGTGATTGTCAGCTCCAGGGGCAGTTCTTTCACGCTGACAGACACCTCTAGCATCACAGTCTCTGTTGGTGGGGGCGGTTTCCACTTTTGGCGCCATTTTCGGTCCTGGCCCACGATGGGAGGTGGCCTCTTGCCACCCTCTGGCACGCCCATAATGGCGTCCGCTCTGACAAGGCGGGAAACCTTTGGAAATGGCGGGCACCGCTTCCCAGTGGCGGGAAACTCTGCAGATGGCGGGAAAAAGCTGTTAATGGCGGACAACCGGCGGAAATCGACTGGTGATGGGGTCCGATGGCGGGGACCCTCCGGAACCGGCAGGAGACTTCTTTTTGAGGTAAACTTGCACTTTTCTTCAGGCACGCAGTACCCGGGTGTTGCGGGCACGTAATCCTGCCGACTACGCCAAAGTTGACGCGCCCCCTGGGCCATATTCTTTAGGGGAATACCCGGAGCCGGATCAGATGGGGGTTGTAGTCTTCCGAGTGGCTGTGACCCGGTCCGTGCCCAGGGTGTCAAGCTCAGAGTATGTGGCAGTCCTACAGATGTTATAAAGTTCTTAATGTCGACTACGCCACCCGTTGTATTGCGGTCACTAGGGCCGCCGCTGCAGCAGGGTCCGCTGAGGCTGATGGTGTTGGTGCAGCTTTTGATAGTATAACCCCCAACGGGTGGGGTATAGCCTCAGGGGGTCAGGTGCAGAGGATGGGGGTTGTGGTGGTGCAGCGTAGATGTTAAGTGAAGACAGAGTCGGGTTGTGCAGTTTAGGGTATTTACTCACTGCTGATGTTCCGGTCACTCCAGCTTCAAGTGACCACCCGAGCCGTGCTGCGTCCACCAGGTCCTGGATTCAGCCAACCCCCAAGCAAGTCCGGAGCGTGACCCTGAGCTCTCCTTCTGTCCTTTCCTCTGGCCGTCCCCACTAGTGATCCACCTAGGTCCAGCTCCCTCGGGCCTTCTGTTGGGAGACCCTTGGCCTTGGGTTCCCTGACCCTCCACGTGGTTTGCCTTCGGGGTGGATGTGGTGGGTGGCCGTGGCAGACGCTGCCCACGGCCTCCGGTCTCTGGCTAGGGTGTGCTTTTGCCCCCACCAGTTTGGGATCCGGTACCCTATTGCCGACTCTTCACCCGGGGATTGAATTTGGGTTCTCAGAGTCCTTTCTTCTTCCCCCTCTGGGTCTTTCCTTCTCTGCTCCTCTCTCTCTCTGCAGGCTCATCTGGACCTCTGCTTCTTACTGACTCTGACAGACTGACCCTGATCTAAGATGGTGCCCACCTTATATACTCCCTCTATGTGTGAGCTCAGGTGACCAGCACCCAATGAGCTCCTAACTTTACCCAGGCTGCTCCCCCTATCTGCCCCTACACTACTTGGGATGTACCACCCCCCTCCCACTCCAGCCAGGAACAGACTCGGTCATACCTGCACATTTCTAAGTGGGAGTACCGTCGGCCTGCCCCTCGGAAATGGGATGTGTGTAGTGCATGCAGCCTACCGAGCTCAGTTCCACGCTCCATCCTTACCCGGGAGTGGAATATCACACCTCTGGGTTGAGGTGCAATACCCCTGTAGCAGCCGAATCCTCAGGGTGCTACAGTATCTTCTGCCTTATCTTGTTTTTTCCCCTTGGTATCTTCTACCTTATCTTGTTTTTTCCCCTTGGTATCTTCAGCCTTATCTTGTTTTTTCCCCTTGGTATCTTCTGCCTTATCTTGTTTTTTCCCCTTGCTATCTTCTGCCTTATCTTCTTCTTTCGCCTTGGTGTCTTCTGCCTCATCTACTTCCATTTCTTCTACCTCCCAATACTTCACTGCCTCCTTCATCTCCTCTTCTTTCGGCTCTTCTGGCATCACTGATGTTGGCTCAGGTTTTTCTTCATCCAAAGGAAATGGTAGATATTTCTTCTGAGCTTCCCGGTTGGTCGGCATGAGGCGCTAATAAAAGAAGATATTCATTCAGTTGACTATTGAGACGTTCCTTTTAGTGATGAGTGAGTATGTTCTATTAACCCTTTCGCCGAGTACGCTCGGGCCGAGCTCCGATTATTTATAGCTGCTCGGTGATATGGTTGAATCGCTCCCGTGTGCATGATTTGCGACTGTTTGACAGTTTTATTACATGTGAGGAATGTCTATTTCTTACACATTCCTCCCATGTAATAAAACTGTCAAACAGTTGCAAATGATGCACACGGGAGCGATTCAACCATATCACCGAGCAGCTATAAATACTCGGAGCTCGGCCCGAGCATACTCGGACAGAACATACTCGCTCAACCCTAGTTCCTTTACATCTATGGAGAAAACATGGAAAACATATTCGGCGGTGTGATCAGTGACCTCCATGTTGAAGATCGGAGACGGCAGGAATCTGGTGCAGTATATCAGAAGTTGTAGATCCCTTTCTTCTTTTGTTCTTGGACAAGCTGGAAAGAAAAAACAAGCACATAATGAGATCAATCATACAAAGCCCAGAGGTATCAAACCTTTAAATTACAGGTAAATTTATTTAATCCAGCATCCAGTTTCGGCCCACCAGTAGCCAACTCCAGGACCCCACTTTTCAATTAACGTAACATTATCCTCAGTCATAAATCTACATAACAATGAACTGGATAGATTGTTAAGTGAATAAGATGCTGACTTTGTCTGTACATAGAGATTCAAGTATATTGTGCCAAGTACTGTTCATATCAGAGGGTGGTGGCCCACCGGAGGATTCTCCCGTTTTCCTGTTGGCCAGTCCAAGCCTGTTAACATCAACGTGACCTGCTGAATTCGGAATTATTCCCGGCATAGAAAGCCAACAATCTACTATTGGAAACTGTCTTCTAACTGACTTTCTGCTCAATCTACATTGTGTTTCAATTCTGTACTGAACTAATAGATGGTCTGCATTATCAAATGCTGGATTAACCCCTTTAAAGCCTGGGGCGTATTAGTACGCCCCAGGCCATCACCCCCGGTTCAGTAAGGGCTCCGGCGGTGAGCCCCCCATTGAACCGAGCACATGTCAGCTGATTATTACAGCTGATATGTGCCCGCAACAGCTGCAGGTGAAATCGCGATCCACCCGTGGCTGTTAACCAGTTAAATGCCGCTGTCAATCTCTAACAGCGGCATTTAACAGCGGCGCGTCACTTATCCCACCTATCGGTGACCCTGTCACGTGATCGCAGGTCACTGATGGGTGGGCATGACAACCCTAGGTCTGCAGCAGACCCCAGTGGTTGTCATGTAAAGATCACTATGAGCGCCACCTAGTGATCGGCGCTCATAATACAGGAGCATTTCTGCTGCATAAAGGTGATCTGTTCTATGTAGCAGAGGCGATCAGACAGTTGCTGCTTCTAGTCTCCTATGGAGACTGTAGAAGCAAGCAAAAAGTGCAAAAAAAATGTTTTAAAAATATGAAAAAAATTAAAAAAATATAAAAATTTAAATCACCCCCATTTCGCCCCATTGAAAATAAAATAATAAAAAAAAACCCCACATACACATATTTAGTATCGCCGCTTTCAGAATCGCCAGATCTATCAATATAAAAAAAGAATTAATCTGATCGGTAAACGGCGTAACAAGAAAAAAATTCAAAAAGCCAGAATTACGTTTTTTGGTCGCTGCAACATTGCAATAAAATGCAATAATGGGCGATCAAAACATCGGATCTACCTCAAAATGGTATCAATAAAAACGTCAGCTCGGTCCGCAAAAAATAAGCCCTCACACAGACCCAGATCCCGAAAAATGGAGACGCTATGGGTCTCGGAAAATGGCGCCATTTATTTTTTTTTTTTAAGCAAACTTTGGATTTCTTTTCACCACTTAAATAAGAGTGAACCTATACATGTTTGGTGTCTACGAACTCATAATGACCTGGGGAATAATAATGGCAGGTCAGGTTTAGCATTCAGTGAACGTGGTAAAAAAACAAAAAAATAACATCTGTGGTATTGCACTTTTTTTGCAATTTCACCGCACTTGGAATTTTTTCCCCGTTTTCCCATACACGATATGGTAAAACCAGTGATGGCGTTTAAAAGTACAACTCGTCCCGCAAAAAATAAGCCCTCACATGGCCATATTGACCAAAAAATAAAAACACTATGACTTTGGGAACAAGGGGAGCAAAAAACGAAAATGCAAAAACGGAAAATCCCGGGGTCCTTAAGGGGTTAATGGCACAATATTTTCAGATTAATGGAAAAAAAAAATATTTAAAAAAATAATCTCACATGAGAAGAGTCCAGGTCCGAAGACACATTCCTGTTGAAGGTAGACGTCCTAAAGAAAACAGAATCTGATGAGTGTCCACTTATCATTCACCAGGGATGAAGAATAGGATAAGGGGTCCGGTTATAATAAAGCTGCTGACCCCCCAAGATCTGCGGCTCGCGGCCATCCTGTATCTATTCTCTTCTGCAGTAGTCATAGGAAAAGCTGTGAATCCAAAAAAGACTTAGTCACAGATCTGATAAAGACACAAACAGCTTTCCACATTTATTCATAGTGAACGTCCCCCCGGTATCGGACCCCCATTACACACATACACTCATATGACCACATGGAGCATAGCCTTTACTGGGTGTAAATAAAGATATATGACATTCATGTATTTCTATGTTCTTCATTCCCATAAGTACAGGAAACCCCCTAAAAACAACTGCCAAAGTGACTTCATTAACAGCGGATAAAGCCTAACCCCCATTATCAGTGCCAGCACACTCATCCCATTGACAACAGTGGCATAAACCCCTCAATAAATAATACTGGCAGCAGAGTGTCCTGTGTGACCTAATGATACAATTCTGCTTTCCTGCAGCCACTAGGGGGAGCACAGTGCACCAGTAGATATATATTGTACTGATAGCTCCCCCTAGTGGCAGGTGACAGCAGCCGTTCTCTCCTATATTGAATTTAGGTGAGATCAGTGACATCAGACGATGGGATGGGAGCACTCACCGACATCCATCTTCACCGCTCACTGTCCTGTAACAGACTGAGGATGAATGACAGTTTGCTTTATTTTCAAATTCAAATCCAGCGATCCTATTGGCTGAGCAGTGTTATGTAACACACTGAATTTAAAGGGACAGAACGCTCTTATTTCTCTTCAGTGTATTTCATGTGTGCGTGTTGTAATTCTGCTTATAATATGAAGCTGTGGAGATAATCTGAGCTTTAATTTACATACAGAGGGACTGAAATCTCATTAGATATCATATCAGGACATTCATTAAAGGGAATGTGCCATCAAAATTTTATTTTCGGCAATTGAAAACATGTAAACTGTTATTTTTTTTTTTTTAATATTAACATTTGTTTTTAACCACTTCACGACCTTGCGATTTTCCATTTTCGCTCTTTGGTTTTCTGCTCCCCTTTTTCCCAGAGCCATAACTTATTTATTCTTCCGTCAATATGGCCGTACGAGGGCTTGTTTTTTGGGGGACGAGTTGTGTTTTTGAATGACACCATTGATTTTACCATATAGTGTACTGGAAACCGGGAAAAGAATTCAAAATGCTGTGAAATTGAAAAAAAAGTTCATTTCCACAATTTTTTTTTATCATGTTCTCTAAATGGTAAAACTGCCCTCCATTATGATTCTCCAGGTCATTACGAGCTCGCAGATACCAAACATGGAGAGGTTCTTCTTAATCTAAGTGATGAAACAAAATCTGAAATTTGTAAGAAAAAAAATTAGCTTATGTCGCCATTTTCCGAGACCCGTAGCGTCTCCATATTTTGGGATCTGGGGCCGGGTGAGGGCTTATTTTTTGCGCAACAAGCTGATGTTTTTATTGATACCATTTTGGGGTAGATCTGATGTTTTGATCGCCCTTTTTTGCATTTTATTACAACGTTGAGGCGATCAAAAAACGTAATTCTGGCTTTTCGATGTTTTTCTCGTTACTCCGTTTACAGATGGGATTAATTTACTTTATATTTTGATAGATCGGGAGATTCTGAACAGAGCGATACCAAATATGTTTATTTTATTTTTTTGTTATTGTTTTATTTTCTATGGGGCAAAAGGGGGATGATTTGAACGTTTGTTTTTTTATTGTTAAAATATTTTTTAAAACTTTTTTTTACTTGCTTCAATTTTCTTCTTATGGGACCTGAAGCTGCGATCATCTAATCGCTTGTGCTACACATAGCAGGGCTTCAGCACTGCTATTTGTAGCAAAAATCACGATCTCCCATGAATGCCGGCCACACGCCGGCGTTCATAGAAGATTCCCAATGACAAGCACAGGGGTCTTCTGCAGAGCCCTTGGCTGTCATGACAATCCATGGGCGGGACATATGATGCGCTTTCGGCTGCCGCTTATTTTAAATGCCACTGTCAGTGATTGACAGCAGAATTTAACTGGTTAACAACTACGGGTGGATCTCGGATCCTTCCGCAGTTGTTAGAGGCACATGATAGCTGATCAGATCAGCTGTCATGTGCATGTATTTAGACATGTGACTGTACTTACCCCTCCCTCTGCACTTGGTGCCATTTTTTTTTCTGCATTTAAACCATGTATGGCTGTAACTGGTTATGTATGGTGTCCTGAGGAAGGAGTCTGTGGACTCTGAAACGCGTTGACAATAAACCTACAATTCTATTACCAACATTTGTCTCTTTGGAGAGCGCGGAAATACTTCCTATCCTGCTATATAAGTCTACTGAACACTGCGATACTCATCTCATCCTGGACCTCCGCTCAGCATTCACCGCATCCCTGCGCCTCCTGTCACTGCTCGCACTGAGCTGTGTGAATGGTGACAGGGGGAAAGTGTAGCTCGCAGTACAGCTATGGGCTTCAAAAAACATAGTGCCGATCTCCTCCCACAGTTGTGACCTGGACAGCCCAGGAGGCGTGCCTAGGTCACAGCAGCAGGCAGCCACAATGTGTCACGGGTGTGTCAGAGGTGACAGTCGCCCTGCAGTGGGTTGCAGGAGATCTCTACGTTTGGCATTGCAGACAGCTTCTTAGATAAGAGGCTGTCTTTAGGACCGAGCGGCTACCTCTCTCTTGCTAATTAGCTCTCTGGCCTGGGTTTATATATATCTGGTGTGTCTGAGAGGGAGTCGCTGGCAATATTCATTTCTACTTGTGAGGCTTAGACGGAGCAGTACTTTGTCCTCTCTGGAGCTTGAGGCCGTGTGCATATTTGGACTCATCTAAAGCTAAGCAATTTCCCCGTGTTTTGTCTTCCCTTGTTGTCTATAGTGTTTAGTGGAGGTTGACTAGTGCTCATCTCCTTCCATCCCTAGCCGTAGCCATGCGCCAGGGAAAGTAGGGCGAGGCACGTGTGCGGCGATTGCTGAAGAGGCAATATAGGGATGGTAGTTGAAACAGGGTGACGCTAGACCAGACTAGGAGGTCTCCACTTCCCCCTTTCCCTAGTGTCTGGGCTCCCTTTCCCTCTGTGTTGCACTAACACCTGGTGTGACACAATGAGGGAAATGCAGGAGGACACAGTACACAGAGGCTGCCATATTTGAAGTGTGTAAGCTTCGTGCTCAGACAATTACACATCAGCAAACTTATATGGCCGCCCACTGTGGCTGTAGATAGAGTTAATAAATTCAAAAATATTAAACCAGTGCATTTAATTTTGTATTAAAAATAATTGATTATATACTCAATAATTATTAATACAAAAATAAAAATCACGGCACCTTCCATTTAAGATTGACATTGTATACCCCAATTTTAATGATGGAGTATTTTATAGTTGGATGCATCAAATTCATTAAGGGGCGCACACCACTTAATCAATAAAACACATCTTCTCAGTGGTGTCACCTCTGTGTATTTTGCCAACTATTTAATTTTTCAGTCTGTCTTTAAATGACTGAATATTTTATTCTATAGAGTGTTTATTTTTCTCTCTTTTAATGTTTACTTTGTTGTGTTGCAATGTATTACTGTGACCTCTAGATGGCTCTGGTGCAGCAATGATATATAGCAGATTACTGACAGAGTACTGAGTGGTGTGAGGTGTGAGCCACATGGAGTGCTGGGGGAACCTGTTACCTCCTACCACAAAGCTGAAGGACCTGGAATAGATAATATTGTGATCAGTCAGAGAAGGAGGAGAGCAGCGACTGAGAAAAACAAGCTGTGGGTCCTGCAGAAATCATCGGCATACCTCACAACCGTCCCGGATCCAGTGGGGCTATGATTTGGACGTCAGCATAGTCTGCGCAGCACAGATGAAGCACACATTGTTTAGTTCCACTTTGGAGGAAGGGCCGGCATATGTCTGTGCTCTGTACAACATTACATTCACACAGGGTCGGACTGGCCTGGCAGGGCACCGGTGAAATGCCCGATGGGCCCCAGAGAGGAGGAGGAAAAGGGCACTGGCTTTTTAAAAGCGGAGGATGCAGGAGTGCTCGCATGCAGAACTGACCTACCATGACAACAATGGCTGGCGACACCACCCCATGCACGCAGGCAAGTACTGTGGCCCAGGGAGGGGGAAACGATGGCGCGCTATGGGGCCCGTGCAGCCACCGGGGTCCTCCCCACCCTCAGCCCCTCCCCCATCTCTCCTCGTTCCGAACAGCTCCAGTGTCTTCTAACTCTGATGTGTCAGGGCAGAGGGCGCAATGACGTCACCACAGCGCGCCCTCTGACCTGAGCACTCCAGAGTTAGAAGATGCGCTGGGTATACCGGACCTGCGGGGAACGGGAGAGGTGAGTAATTGATATTTTGTTTTATGTATGCAGCATCATATGGGGCCATTATACTGCATGGAACAATATATGGGGCCCAGTATATACTGTATGGGGCCATTATACTGTATGGAGCAATATATGGGGCCCCGTATATACTATATGAAGCCATTATACTGTATGTCGCAAAATATGAGGGTGGCCCATTATATACTACGAGCTATTGAACCCGTTCTACGCCCAGGTGGCGAGCATTTTTATTGGTATATGGTCTCCCATGCTGGTATGTGCTGCCCCCCCTCCTGGTATTTGTGCTGCCTCCATCCTGTCCCCACCATCCTATCTTGGTATGCATGGCACTCCTCATCCCCCAATCCTGGTATGCATGGCACCCCTCATCCCCAATCCTGGTATGCATGGCACCCCTCATCCCCAATCCTGGTATGCATGGTGTGTCACCCTGGCCTGGATGCCACAAAGTGTAATAAAGCTGTGTCTGAGAGCAAGGGGTAGGTTATCTGGTCAGGGGAACATTAGCATGCAATGCCTCCTGTCTCAGGCCAGTAGGGGGAGCTGGCTGCCCCTATAAAAGCTGGTACTGGGGGCAGGGTTAGGGAGAACTGGACGACCTGTCTCAGGATTCAGGTCCCAGAGCAGAGAGGGACAGTTGTATTGCACCCTAAGAGGAAGTGTGGCAGTAGGAGAGCCACAAGCCAGAGACAAGAGGCGAAGAGAGCCTGTCTTGGCAAATAACGGACTTAATTTACCAGACTTTGGTGTCTGAGGCTGGGAGGATTCCACATTCTCCAGCAGATAACCAGTCCGCAGGGGACTGTATATTCCTTGGCCTAAGAAGCCTGGAGGCCCTGCCACAACCGAAGGGACCAGTAAAGCCGTACAAGGCTGGGAGCAGAAAGGAACCCACGTCGCAGGCCATACAGGCGAGAATACACGGAGAGCTCGGAAGCGTGGGCTGTTACCCTATAAAGAGGAGATAGCCAGAAGGAGCACAGAAAGCACGGTAGGCCTACACCCTCACCCTGACCAGGGCCAATTTCCCCGTTGCTCTCAGACATCCAGGTCCCCTCCTAGCCGGGACTGTTTGTGGGTCAGTTTACTTGTTTTAGTAAAGACCCTGGACTGCAACCTGTTGTCTGTGTGCTCCTTGCTCCTCCAGCACTATCAGCACTGGGACTCTCACTACCATCACTCCCACCATCCATTATACTGCCCTGGGGCCGCACTCTTCCCGTGGGGAGTCACACTACCCCAGCTGCACACATCATCAGCCCCAGCAGTCTGCATGCAGCGGCGGTTCCTAACAACCGCAATCCACGGGTGGCGTAGTCGGACATAATCATCAGCACATAACGGACTACCACTGTCCTGACCACCCTGAGCCACGGAACCGGGTTGCCACTACTACTCCCACCGTTTCCCTATTGCCCGGATCCGAGTGCCCCACGACCCAGCTTTAGCGTAGTCGGCAGGATTGAAACCAACCCGCCACAAACGGGTATTGCGTGCCTAGAAAAGACTTTGCACTTACCTGAAAAGAGGTTTCCCGCCATCCGGAGCCGTTTCCCGCCATTTCCAGCCGTCTCCCGCCATCTTCCGCCGGTTCCCGCCATCTCCAGCCGTTTTCCCGCCATCGGACGCCATCTTCAGGACACTGCGCGGGAAGAAGAGGGGCGTGGACGTCCAAACCGCGCGAGACCCGAAGCTCCGCCCCACGCACCGACGCTGCGCAAGGTCCTGGAAGGGAGAGAGAGCGACGCTGACGTCATCAGGACGCGACGCAAGGTCCTCATCCAGAGCAGCAGCAGCGGAGCCGCGGCCTACAGAAGAGGATCGTCGGAAGGTAGGCCACGCTTAACTAGGGGGGAGGAAGATGTCGGACACAGAGGCGCCCACTACCACCAACGCAGCTGCAGCAGCGGTGATGCCCTTTTCCCTGCCCTACATCCCTGGAGCGGCCTGGCTGCGCAAGTACTCAGGGGAGCCCCATGCCCTAACTGACTTTAAGGAAAGGCTGTACAGTTTGTTCCAAGTCTACCCCCTGACAGAGGAACAGAAGGTCAGCATACTAACAGGGCAGTTAACTGGCGCAGCCCAAAGGGAGGTAAAATCATGGCCCACTGAGGAGAAAAGGAATGTGAAGGGTATTCTGGCCCGGCTGCAGGGTACCTTTGACACACGTACCGCCGCTGAAATTAAAATGAGGTTCTATGGATGTAAGCAGCGGGCTCAGGACAGCATCAGAGACTATGCCCTAAATCTGCAGGAAGCCTTGAGGGCTATCCAACAAACTGACCCTGGCAGTGTGCAGGAAACAGATAAACTGCTAACAGAACAATTCATAGAAGGTCTGCTGTCCAGCGCCCACAGGGCCCAGCTGCGCCTCATGTTCTTTCAGAACCCCGACCTGACTTTTGCCCAATTTAAGGACAGGGCCATAAGGGTGCTCCGTGAATCTGCAACCAGTGGCGCTATAAACCCCCGGCGCCCTGCTCTCACCTACCACCAGGAGGCGGCGCCCTCCTCTATGGACCCCGTGGGGGCTGATGCACAGGCCCTGAACCAAGCCCCGTCGAAAGACCTGCACCACCAAGTCCAGTAGCTGACCAGGAGCGTCGCGGCGTTGACCAGGACCGTCCAGGCGTTACAAGTGGACCCGTCAAGACCCATCGAGCTGGCTTCAAGTCCGGAGGATGTCCCGTGGCGTCGACAGAGGAGGATCCCGTCGTTCCGAGGGAGGCCCACAGACCGCTGCGCAGAGGATGGACAGCCCATTTGCCGTCAATGTAACCGGCCCGGACACATTTCCAGGTACTGTAATTTAAACGGGTCCAACCTGGGGCAGAGGGCCAACCCCCAGGCATAAGATCACCAGGCCCTTATAATTGGCGTGATAAGTACGTTGGGGGGCGCCCGGTTTTACCCGTGGTGCTGGACGGTATCCCCATGAGCGCCTTGCTGGATACTGGGTCGCAATAACCACTATCCCTTATGTACTTTTTAAGCAGTATTGGACTGATGCTGATATCACACGGTATCCAGACAGTAACTTGAGCATCATCGCCAGTAATGGCTTACCTGTGCCGCAGATGGGGTTCAAGGAGATGACCATTAAAATTGGTAAAGTTGAACTACCGGCACAGGGAGTAATTATTGTGGACATTGACCGTCGTGAAAGTCACCCTAAAATAACTGTGGGTACTAACGTAATTGAAAATTGTCTTTCAGAGGTAATTGTAATTCTACAACAGGTGGCGGTGAATGCTAGTTCCAGCCAACAGAGAGACCTCAACAAGGAGATAAAAGCCCTGATGAGACGGCAGCAGGTAGAACTGTCTGGTGGTGAGATCGGTAGCGTAAGACTGAGTGACCCATTCCCCATTTCCATGCCTCCCAAAAGTGAAATGATGATCTGGTGTCGGACTGCAATCGGGTTGAGAGGTAGAGACTACCAAGCCATGGTAGAACCCGTGTACTCAGACAGCAGGCCCACCATTTTGACAGCCCGGGGGGTGGTTGATGTCCGTCATGGGAGGGTGCCCGTCCGCATCCTCAACATTGGGGAGAGGGAAGTACACTTACCCAGGTACGCTACACTCGCCAAACTGTTTGTTGTCGAACACAAGGCTATCAGGGCCGTGGAACCCTTGCCTCCATCTCCTCAGGCGGAGGGTAATGGCTCCCAGAAACAAAAGGAGGACTGGTGCCAGAAACTCCACGTGGGTGCTGACTCCACTCCCCTGCACCAAAAACAAGGAGTCTACCGGGTGGTACAGGGGTACGAGAGAGTCTTTAGTAAGCACCCGCTAGACTTCGGCAGAGTAAAAGGGATAGAACACCACATCCCCACAGGGAGCCACCCACCAATAAAAGAGAGACACAGACCTGTACCCCCTGCACATTATCAGAACGCAAAGGGCATGCTAAGAGAGATGAAAGAAGCTGGGGTTATTAGAGACAGCTGTAACCCCTGGGCAGCCCCCTTGGTTCTGGTCAAAAAGAAAGACGGCACCATGAGAATGTGCGTGGACTATAGACAAATCAACCGTATCACCCACAAAGACGCATATCCGCTGCCTAGAATAGAGGAGTCTTTAGCCGCACTAAAATCTGCTAACTTCTTTTCTACTTTTACCTTACTAGCGGGTACTGGCAGGTTCCTGTGGCAGAGGCTGACAAGGAGAAGACCGCCTTCACCACCCCGATGGGACTGAGCGAATTCAACTATATGCCTTTTGGGCTCTGCAATGCACCAGGGACCTTCCAGCGGCTGATGGAATGCTGTCTAGGGCACCAAAACTTCGAGACGGTCCTCCTTTACCTGGACGACGTGATAGTCTATTCGAAGACCTACGAGGACCATCTCAAGCACCTGGCCGAGGTGTTCGAAGCCCTGGCAGGCTACGGCCTGAAGGTGAAACCATCGAAGTGTCACTTGTTGAAACCAAAGGTCCAGTACCTAGGGCACGTGGTAAGCGCGGAAGGAGTGGCCCCCGACCCTGACAAGGTCACGGCAATCAAGAGCTGGCCAAGCCCCTTGAACATCAAAGAGGTGAGACAGTTTCTCGGGTTGGTAGGCTACTACCGAAGGTTCATCCCCGGGTTCACTAAGATGGCAGCTCCTATGCAGGACCTCCTGATCGGACAGTCTAAGTCCAGAAGTCAAAAGCCACCCTTCAAGTGGGATAAACCGGAAGAGGAGTGCTTCTGCCAGCTAAAGATGGCCCTCACGGGGGATGAGATCCTGGCCTACCCTGATTATGGCCAGCCTTTCATTCTCCACACAGACGCCAGTAATGTGGGACTGGGAGCCGTACTGTCCCAAAACCAACAGGGCAGAGAACGGGTGATCGCATTCGCCAGCCGGAAGCTGAGGCCCACCGAGAGGAACCCGGAGAATTACAGCTCCTTCAAGCTAGAATTCTTGGCGGTGGTGTGGGCCGTGACGGAACGCTTCAAGCATTACCTGGCCTCCGCGAAGTTCACCGTGTACATGGACAACAACCCGTTGACACACCTGGACAATGCAAGACTGGGTGCCCTGGAACAGCGGTGGATGGCCCGTCTCTCCAACTATGACTTCGTGATCAAGTACCGGGCAGGCAAAACCAATGCCAACTCGGACGCCCTATCAAGAATGCCTCACTTACCTGAAGGTGACGAAGACCCAGAAGAGCTGGAGGAGGTAGAACTCCCCGCGTTTCACCAGTATGGAGCCGCTCAATACTCCCACCGCGTGAAGGAGGAGGATCTAACAACCGTGATAATCAATCCCCTACCTCACCACAGCTGGGCCGAGACCCAAGATAGTGACCCTGCCATCCGCCTGGTGAAAGATCTGTTGACCCAGGAAGACGCCCGCATGGATCCGGATGCCCCAGAGGAAGCCAAGCTATGGAAGGAGATGAGCAAACTGTTCCTCTATGAAGGCAAGTTGTGCAGAAGGATTGTCAACCACCGGACGCACGAGCTGACCTGGCAAGTCGTGGTCCCAAGGCGGGATGCAGCTATGGTCCTGGGGGCTTACCATGACAGAGCGGGGCACTTCGGTTGGAAGAAACTGGAGTTCCTGCTAAGAGGAAGGTTCTTTTGGGTCGGCATGAGAGGAGCTGTAGAAAAATGGTGCAGAGACTGTGGCCCTTGTCACCTAAGGAGGAAGGACCGCACCAGCCAGAAGACACCCTTGAGGCCCATCGTCACCCAGCAGCCTCTTGAGCTGGTAGCTCTGGACCATGTCAAATTGGCTCCCAGCCGGTCAGGATACATCTATGCCCTGACAATCGTGGACCACTATTCCCGTTTTCTAGTGGTGGTCCCGGTAAAGGACTTGACAGCCCAAACAGCGGCCAGAGCCTTCCAGCAATACTTCTGCCGTCCACACGGGTATCCGGAACAGGTCCTGACAGACCAGGGTCCAGTGTTCGAGGCTGAAATCTTCCAGGAGTTCTGCAACCTCTATGGCTGTAAGAAAATTCGTACAACGCCTTACCACCCACAAACCAACGGGATGTGTGAGAAGATGAACAATATAGTCATTGATCTCCTGAAGACGTTGCCCCTGGAGGAACGCAGCCTGTGGCCAGAAAAACTGCCGGACCTGATAGACTTATACAATCATATCCCGGTGAACGCTACCAACTGCACCCCGGCTTACCTGATGCGAGCCAGACCAGGTAAGCTGCCTGTAGACCTGGAGATGGGAGTCCTAACACCTGAGGACACCTCCCCGGATGCAGACTGGGATACGGAAAGGCAACTGGAGTACAAGAAGGTGCAGGAGAGTGTGGAGAAAAGCCTGGCCCAGGTGAGAGAGAGGCAAGAAAAACTCTTCAACCAACACGCCCCTGCTGGTCCCCTAGAACTTGGTGAGCAAGTCCTGAAGCGGAAGAGAAGGCTACATAAGTTGGACGACCAGTGGGAAAGGGAACCCTACACCGTACTGCAGTCTGACCACGACAACCCAAAGGTGTGCGTAATCACCAAGGACAGAGGAGAAACCACTAGTGTCGTCTCCAGGGACCACCTCAAAAGATGCCCCGAGCAACTCCGTAGTGCAGAAGAGGATCAGAGTGACCTTGAACCTGCAGAGGACAAGGAAGAAATGATCAGCACCGTTCTCGGAGAGTTCCCTCAGTCCTGGAATCGCATAAATGATGCCATAGTGGTACCCGTCCTGCATTTCCTGCAACCGGCACAGCAACAACCAACACCAGAGCCGGAAGGTGAAGAGGAGTAAGCGGTTCCAGAGGCAGAAGAGCCTGTACCAGCAGCCCAGGAGAGTCAACCCTCTGCTGACAGTGAGCCTGCTATGCCTGCGGTAAGCCAAAGGACCCGCAGACAGCTGCCTGCCCTACCTGTACACCCAGCTGGTAGCTGCACCCCTAACGCTAGTGGGGAAAGCCAAGTCAGTCCACCACCAGACAATAAGTTAAGGAGGTCAACCAGGAGCACAAAGGGGCAGATACCCGCTCGCTGGAGAATATAGAGCGCGCTAAAATTGTAAATAACCCTGTTGCCAAATGTTGAATTGTTTGCCAAGTTACATGCGAGATTAGTAATTGTGTGTTTCAGTTCCTTACAGTTGCCGCACAGACTCGAAGGTTATGGACTTTTAATAACCGGGACCTTGTATGGACTGCGTTTGGAGCCTAACCCAGGAATGAACTAAGACTGTAAAGGACTTGGGATAGGACAGACCCCCACCTGGTTAAGGCTCCCCGTTGTGTTGGTGATATGGACACCTGGTCACAGACCACACTGTGACCTTAAGAACTCAATCTGTGCGTCGTCTGTCTGTTAATGTTTTATGGTTGTGCATATTGTCTTTGTTTATTGTTTAGTACTAAATTTCACTAGGGGGGAATGTGTCACCCTGGCCTGGATGCCACAAAGTGTAATAAAGCTGTGTCTGAGAGCAAGGGGGAGGATCTCTGGTCAGGGGAACATTAGCATGCAATGCCTCCTGTCTCAGGCCAGTAGGGGGAGCTGGCTGCCCCTATAAAAGCTGGTACTGGGGGCAGGGTTAGGGAGAACTGGACGACCTGTCTCAGAATTCAGGTCCCAGAGCAGAGAGGGACAGTTGTATTGCACCCTAAGAGGAAGTGTGGCAGTAGGAGAGCCACAAGCCAGAGACAAGAGGCGAAGAGAGCCTGTCTTGGCAGATAACGGACTTAATTTACCAGACTTTGGTGTCTGAGGCTGGGAGGATTCCACATTCTCCAGCAGATAACCAGTCCCCAGGGGACTGTATATTCCTTGGCCTAAGAAGCCTGGAGGCCCTGCCACAACCGAAGGGACCAGTAAAGCCGTACAAGGCTGGGAGCAGAAAGGAACCCACGTCGCAGGCCATACAGGCGAGAATACACGGAGAGCTCGGAAGCGTGGGCTGTTACCCTATAAGGAGGAGATAGCCAGAAGGAGCACAGAAAGCACGGTAGGCCTACACCCTCACCCTGACCAGGGCCAATTTCCCCGTTGCTCTCAGACATCCAGGTCCCCTCCTAGCCGGGACTGTTTGTGGGTCAGTTTACCTGTTTTAGTAAAGACCCTGGACTGCAACCTGTTGTCTGTGTGCTCCTTGCTCCTCCAGCACTATCAGCACTGGGACTCTCACTACCATCACTCCCACCATCCATTATACTGCCCTGGGGCCGCACTCTTCCCGTGGGGAGTCACACTACCCCAGCTGCACACATCATCAGCCCCAGCGGTCTGCATGCAGCGGCGGTTCCTAACAACCGCAATCCACGGGAGGCGTAGTCGGACATAATCATCAGCACATAACGGACTACCACTGTCCTGACCACCCTGAGCCACGGAACCGGGTTGCCACTACTACTCCCACCGTTTCCCTATTGCCCGGATCCGAGTGCCCCACGGCCCAGGGGGCGAGTCACATGGCACCCCTCACCCCCAATCCTGGTATGCGTGGCCCCCTCATCCCAACCCTGGTATGTATGGTACTCCTCATCCCTATCCTGGCATGTGTGGTACTCCTCATCCCTATCCCGGTATGCATGGTACCCCATCCCTCATCCCTATCCTGGTTTGTATGGTATCCCTCATCCCGGTATGCTTGGCACCCCTCACCCCCAATCCCGGTATGCATGGCACCCCTCATCCCCAAATCCTGGTATGCATGGCACCCCTCACCCCCAATCCCGGTATGCATGGCACCCCTCACCCCAAATCCCGGTATGCACGGCACCCCTCATCCCCATCCTGGTTTCCGATCTGACGCCTTACTCCTGCCCCGGTCTCCGGCAGAGAGAGGCGCCGCGGCAACGCTCCTCCCGGTCAGGTAAGTATCTAAGTATGGCGCCAGAGATCGCGGTATACGTTCAGTGTCTACATATACCGCGCCATACACTCCTCTTACCTGTAACGGCTGGATGCGTGATTCTGCCTGGAGCCAGACTGCGCGTCATGCATGCGTTGTCTATAAAGGCTTCAGATAGAGACACGCATCCCAGGTAATATTATAGATAAGGGGCCATTATACTGTATGGAGCAATATATGGGGCCGATTATATACTACAAGGGGCTATTATACTGTATGGAGCAATATATGGGGCCCATTATACACTGTATGGAGCAATATAAGGGGCCATTAAACTGTATGGAACAATATATGGGGCTCATTATATACTATATGGGGCCATTATACTTTATGGAGCAATATATGGGGTCCAATATATACTGTATGGAGCAAAATATGAGGGTGGCCCATTATATACTACGAGCTATTGAACCCGTTCTACGCCCAGGTGGCGAGCATTTTTATTGGTATATGGTCTCCCATGCTGGTATGTGCTGCCCCCCCTCCTGGTATTTGTGCTGCCTCCATCCTGTCCCCACCATCCTATCCTGGTATGCATGGCACTCCTCATCCCCCAATCCTGGTATGCATGGCACCCCTCATCCCCAATCCTGGTATGCATGGCAACCCTCATCCCAATCCTGGTATGCATGGCACCCCTCATCCCCATCCTGGTATGCATGGCACCCCTCATCCCAATCCTGGCATGCATGGCACCCCTCATCCCAATCCTGGTATGCATGGCACTCCTCATCCCAATCCTGGCATGCATGGCACCCCTCATCCCCAATCCTGGTATACATGGCACCCCTCATCCCAATCCTGGCATGCATGGCACCCCTCATCCCAATCCTGGCATGCATGGCACCCCTCATCCCCAATCCTGGTATGCATGGTGTGTCTCCCTGGCCTGGATGCCACAAAGTGTAATAAAGCTGTGTCTGAGAGCAAGGGGGAGGTTCTCTGGTCAGGGGAATATTAGCATGCAATGCCTCCTGTCTCAGGCCAGTAGGGGGAGCTGGCTGCCCCTATAAAAGCTGGTACTGGGGGCAGGGTTAGGGAGAACTGGACGACCTGTCTCAGGATTCAGGTCCCAGAGCAGAGAGGGACAGTTGTATTGCACCCTAAGAGGAAGTGTGGCAGTAGGAGAGCCACAAGCCAGAGACAAGAGGCGAAGAGAGCCTGTCTTGGCAGATAACGGACAAAATTTACCAGACTTTGGTGTCTGAGGCTGGGAGGATTCCACATTCTCCAGCAGATAACCAGTCCGCAGGGGACTGTATATTCCTTGGCCTAAGAAGCCTGGAGGCCCTGCCACAACCGAAGGGACCAGTAAAGCCGTACAAGGCTGGGAGCAGAAAGGAACCCACGTCGCAGGCCATACAGGCGAGAATACACGGAGAGCTCGGAAGCGTGGGCTGTTACCCTATAAAGAGGAGATAGCCAGAAGGAGCACAGAAAGCACGGTAGGCCTACACCCTCACCCTGACCAGGGCCAATTTCCCCGTTGCTCTCAGACATCCAGGTCCCCTCCTAGCCGGGACTGTTTGTGGGTCAGTTTACTTGTTTTAGTAAAGACCCTGGACTGCAACCTGTTTTCTGTGTGCTCCTTGCTCCTCCAGCACTATCAGCACTGGGACTCTCACTACCATCACTCCCACCATCAATTATACTGCCCTGCGGCCGCACTCTTCCCGTGGGGAGTCACACTACCCCAGCTGCACACATCATCAGTCCCAGCGGTCTGCATGCAGCGGCGGTTCCTAATAACCGCAATCCACGGGTGGCGTAGTCGGACATAATCAACAGCACATAACGGACTACCACTGTCCTGACCACCCTGAGCCACGGAACCGGGTTGCCACTACTACTCCCACCGTTTCCCTATTGCCCGGATCCGAGTGCCCCACGGCCCAAGGGGCGAGTCACATGGCACCCCTCACCCCCAATCCTGGTATGCGTGGCCCCCTCATCCCAACCCTGGTATGTATGGTACTCCTCATCCCTATCCTGGCATGTGTGGTACTCCTCATCCCTATCCCGGTATGCATGGTACCCCATCCCTCATCCCTCTCCTGGTTTGTATGGTATCCCTCATCCCGGTATGCTTGGCACCCCTCACCCCCAATCCCGGTATGCTTGGCACCCCTCACCCCCAATCCCGGTATGCATGGCACCCCTCACCCCCAATCCCGGTATGCACGGCACCCCTCATCCCCATCCTGGTTTCCGATCTGACGCCTTACTCCTGCCCCGGTCTCCGGCATAGAGAGGCGCCGCGGCAACGCTCCTCCCGGTCAGGTAAGTATCTAAGTATGGCGCCGGAGATCGCGGTATACGTTCAGTGTCTACGTATACCGCGCCATACACTCCTCTTACCTGTAACGGCTGGATGCGTGATTCTGCCTGGAGCCAGACTGCGCGTCATGCATGCGCAGTCTATAAAGGCTTCAGATACGCATCCCCGGTAATATTATAGATAAGGGGCCATTATACTGTATGGAGCAATATATGGGGCCCATTATACACTGTATGGAGCAATATAAGGGGCCATTAAACTGTATGGAAAAATATATGGGGCTCATTATATACTATATGGGGCCATTATACTTTATGGAGCAATATATGGGGTCCAGTATATACTGTATGGAGCACTATATGGGACCATTATACAGTATGGAGCAATATGTGGGGCCCATTATTTACTATAAGGGGCTATTATACTGTATGGAACTATATATGGGGCCCATTATATACTATATGGAGCCATTATACTGTATGAAGCAAAATAAAGCAAAATATGGGGCCCATTATACTGTATGGAGCACTATATGGGGCCTATTATATACTATATGTGGTCAATATACTGTATGGAGCACTATATGGGGCCATTATACTGTATGGAGCAATATATGGAGCCCATTATATATTATATGGGGCCATTATACTGTATTTAGCAATTTATGGAGCCAATTATAAACTATATGGGGCCATTATACTGTGCAGCAATATATGGGGCCCAGTATATACTGTATGGAGCATTATATGGGGCCCATTATATACTGTATGGAGCAAAATATGGGGCCCATTATATACTATATGGGGCCATTATACTGTATGGAGCAGTATATGGGGCCCAGTATATACTGTATGGAGCAATATATGGGGCCCATTATATACTGTATGGAGCAATATATGGGGCCTATTATATACTATATGGGGCCATTATACTGTATGGAGCAATATATGGGGCCCAGTATATACTATATGAAGCCATTATACTGTATGGAGCAATATATGGGGGACCAGTATATACTGTATGGACCAATATATGGGGCCCATTATATACTATATGGGGTCATTATACTGTATGGAGCAATATATTGGGCCCAGTATATCCAGTATGGAGCAAAAAAGTTTCTCTTTATATATTAAAAGGGGCCATTATGCTGTGGAGCAATATATGGGGCTCAGTATATACTGTATGGAGCCAGTATATATTGTATGGAGCAATATATGGGGCCCATTATATACTGTATGGAGCAATATATGGGGCCTATTATATACTATATGGGGCCATTATACGGTATGAAGCAATATATGAGGCCCATTATATACTACATGGGGCCATTATACTGTGGATCAATTTATGGGGCCCAGTATATACTGTATGTAGCAATATATGGGGCCCATTATATAATATATGGGACCATTATACTGTATGAAGCAATATACGAGGCCCAGTATATACTGTATGGAGCCATTATACTGTATGGAGCAATATATGGGGCCCATTATATACTATACGGGGCAATTATACTGTATGAAACAATTTATGGGGCCCAGTATATACTGTATGGGGTAATATATGGGGCACATTATACTGTATGGAGCACTATATGAGGCCTATGATATACTATATTTGGTCATTATACTGTATGGAGCACTATATGGCGCCATTATATTGTATGGAGCAATATATTGGGCCCATTATATATAATATAGGGCCATTATACTGTATGGAGCAATTTATGGAGCCCATTTTATACTATATGGGGCCATTATACCGTGCAGCAATATATGGCGCCCAGTATATACTGTATGGAGCAATATATGGGGCCCAGTATATACTGTATGGAGCAATATATGGGGCCCATTATATACTATATGGGGCCATTATACCGTATGGAACAATATATGGGGCCCATTATATACTATATGTTGCGATTACACTGTATGGAGCAATATATGGGGCAATTATACTGTATGGAGCAATGTATGGGGCCCATTATATATTATATAGGGCCATTATACTGTATTGAGCAATACATAGGGCCCATTATATACTATATGGGGCCATTATACTGTATGGATCAATGTATGGGGCCGAGTATATACTGTATGGAGCAATATATGAGGCCCAGTATATACGGTATGGAGCAAAAAATGTGGCCCTTTATATATTATATGGGGCCATTATACTGTGCAGCAATATATGGGGCCCAGTATATATTGTATAGAGCAATATATGGGGCCCAGTATATACTGTACGGAGCCATTATACTGTATGGAGTAATATATGGGGCCCATTATATACTATACGGGGCAATTATACTGTGTGGAACAATTTATGGGGCCCAGTATATACTGTATGGAGTAATATATGGGGCCCATTATACTGTATGGAGCACTATATGTGGTCATTATACTGTATGGAGCACTATATGGGGCCATTATATTGTATGTCGCAATATATGAGACCCATTATATATTATATGGGGCCATTATACTGTATGGAGCAATATATGGGGCCCATTATATACTATATGTTGCGATTACACTGTATGGAGCAATATATGGGGCAATTATACTGTATGAAGCAATTTATGAGGCCCAGTATATACAGTATGGAGCAAAAAATATGGCCCTTTATGTATTATATGGGGCCATTATACTGTGCAGCAATATATGGGGCCCATTATACTGTGCAGCAATTTATGGGGTCCAGTATATACTGTATGAAGCAATATATGGGGCCCATTATACTATATAGAGCACTATATGTGGTCATTACACTGTATGGAGCACTATATGGGGCCATTATATTGTATGGAGCAATATATGAGATGCATTATATATTATATGGGGCCATTACACTGTATGGAGCAATTAATGGAGCACATTATATACTATATGGGGCAATTATACTGTGCAGCAGTATATGGGGCCCAGTATATACTGTATGGAGCAATATATGGGGCCCATTATATATTATTAAGGTCCATTATACTGTATGGAGCAATACATAGGGCCCATTATATACTATTTGGGGCCATTATACTGTATGGATCAATTTATGGTGCCTAGTATATAATGTATGGAGAAATATATGAGGCCCAGTATATACAGTATGGAGCAAAAAATGTGGCCCTTTATTTATTATATGGGGCCATTATACTGTGCAGCAATATATGGGGCCCAGTATATACTGTATGGAGCAATATATGGGGCCCAGTATATACTATATGTAGCCATTATACTGTATGGAGTAATATATAGGGCCCATTATATACTATGTGGGACAATTATACTGTGTGGAACTATTTATGGAGCCCAGTATATACTGTATAGAGCAATATATGGGGCCCTTTATACTGTATGGAGCACTATATGTAGTCATTATACTGTATGGAGCACTATATGGGGCCATTATATTGTATGGAGCAATATGTGGGACCCACTATATATTATATAGGGCCATTATACTGTATGGATCAATTAATGGAGCCCATTATATACTGTATGGGGCAATTATACTGTGCAGCAGTATATGGGGCCCAGTATATACTGTATGGAGCAATATATGGGGCACATCATATACTATATGTGACCATTATACTGTATAGATCAATTTATGGGGCCCAGTATATACAGTATGGAGCAAAATATGGGGCCTTTTATATAATATATGGGGCCATTATACTGTGTAGCAACATATGGGGCCCAGTATATACTGTATGGAGCAATATATGGGGCCCATTATATAGTATATATGTGGCCATTACACTGTATGGAGCAATAGATGGGACCTATTATATACTATATGTGGCCATTACACTGTATGGAGCAATATATGGGGCCTATTATATACTATATGTGGCCATTATACTGTATGGAGCAATATATGGGGCAAAGTATATACAGTATGGAGCAAAAATTGTGGCCCTTTATATATTATATGGGGCCATTATACTGTGCAGCAATATATGTGGCCCAGTATATACTGTATGGAGCAATATATTTGGCCCATTATATAATATGTGGTGCCATTATACTGTATGGAGCAATATATGGGGCAATTATACTGTATGGAGCAATGTATGGGGCCCATTATATATTATATAGGGCCATTATACTGTATGGCGCAATACATAGGGCTCATTATATACTCTATGGGGCCATTATACTGTATGGATCAATTTATGGTGACCAGTATATACTGTATGGAGAAATATATGAGGCCCAGTATATACAGTATGAAGCAAAAAATGTGGCCCTTTATTTATTATATGGGGCCATTATACTGTGCAGCAATATATGGGGCCCAGTATATACTGTATGGAGCAATATATGGGGCCCAGTATATACTGTATATAGCCATTATACTGTATGGAGTAATATATGGGGCCCCTTATTTACTATATGGGGCAATCATACTGTGTGGAACAATTTATGGGGCCCAGTATATACTGTATGGAGCAATATATGGGGCCCTTTATACTGTATGGAGCACTATATGTGGTCATTATACTGTATGGAGCACTATATGGGGCTATTGTATTGTATGGAGCAATATATGAGACCCACTATATATTATATGGGGCCATTATACTGTATGGAGCAATTTATGGAGCCCATTATATACTATATGGGGCAACTATACTGTGCAGCAGTATATGGGGCCCAGTATATACTTTATGGAGCAATATATGGGGCACATCATATACTATATGTGACCATTATACTGTATGGATCAATTTATGGGGCCAAGTATATACTGTATGGAGAAATATATGGGGCCCAGTATATACAGTATGGAGCAAAATATGGGGCCTTTTATATAATATATGGGGCCATTATACTGTGTAGCAACATTTGGGGCCCAGTATATACTGTATGGAGCAATATATGGGGCCCATTATATAATATGTGGTGCCATTATACTGTATGGAGCAATATATGGGGCCCATCATATAATATATGGGGCCATTATACTGTATGGAGCAATATATGGGGCCTATTATATACTATATGTGGCCGTTATACTGTATGGACCAATATATGGGGCCCATTATATACTGTATGGATTAATTCATGGGGCCCATTATATACTATATGGGGCCATTATACTGTGGATCAATATATGGGGCCCAGTATATACTGTATGGAGCAATATATGGGGCCCATTATACTGTATGGAGCACTATATGGGGCCGATTATATACTATATGTGGTCATTATACTGTATGGAGCACTATATGGGGCCATTATGCTATATGGAGCACTACCCAGGGCCAATTATACTGTATGGAGCAATATATAGGGCTTATTATATACTATATGGTGCCATTATACTGTATGGAGCAATATATGGGGCCTATTATATTCTATATGTGGTCATTATACTGTATGGAGCAATATATCGGCCCCATTATGTATTGTATGGGGCCATTATACTGCATTTAGAAATGTATGGAGCCCATTATATTCTATATGTGGCCATTATACTGTGCAGCAATATATGGTTCCCAGTATATACTGTATGGAGCAATATATGGGGCCCAGTATATACTGTATGGAGCAATATATGGGGCCCATTATATACTATATGTGGCCATTATATTATATGGAGCAATATATCGGGCCTATTTTGTGCTATATGGGGTCTATCATATACTATATGTGGCCATTTTACTGTATGGAGCAATATATGTGGGCCGTTAAATACTATATTTGGCCATTATACTGTATGAAGCAATATATGGGGCCCATTATATACTATATGTGGCCATTATACTGTGCAGCAATATATGGGGCCCAGTATGTACTGTATGGAGCAATAAATGGGGCCCAATATATACAGTAGGAGGAAAAAATGTGGCCCTTTATATATTATAAGGGGAAATTATACTGTGCAGCAATATATGGGGCTCAGTATATACTGTATGGAGCAATATATGGGGCCCATTATATACTGTGTGGAGCAATATATGGGGCCTATTATATACTATATGGGGCCATGATACTGTTTGGAGCAATATATGTCGACCATTATATACTATATGGGGCCAATATACTTTATGAAGCAATATATGGGGCCCATTATATACTATATCGGGCCATGATACTGTGGATTAATATATGGGGCCCAGTTTATACTGTATAGGCAATATATGGGGCCCATTATATAATATATGGGACCATTATGCTGTATGGAGCAATATATGGGGCCCATTATATAGTATATGGGGCCTTTATACTGTGGATCAATATATGGGGCCCAGTATATACTGTATGGAACAATTTATCGGGCCCAGTATATACTGTATGGAGCAATATATGGGGCCCATTATACTGGATGGAGTACTATATGGGGCCTATTATATACTACATGTGGTCATTTTACTGTATGGAGCTCTATATGGGGCCATTATGCTGTATGGAGCAATATATGGGGCCCATTATATATTATATGGAGCCATTATACTGTATTTAGCAATTTATGGAGCCCATTTTATACTATATGGGGCCATTATACTGTGCAGCATTATATGGGGCCCATTATATACTATATGTGACCATTATACTGTATGGAGCAATATATTGGGCCCATTATATACAGTATAGAGCAATATATGGGGCCTATTATATACTATATGGGGCCATTATACTGTATGGAGCAACATATGGGGCTCAGTATATACTGTATGGAGCCATTATGCTGTATGAAGCAATATCTGGGGCCCATTATGTATTATATGGGGCCATTATACTGTATTTATCAATTTATGGAGCCCATTTTATACTAAATGGGGCCATTATACTGTGCAGCAATATATGGGTCCCATTATATACTATATGTGACCATTATACTGTATGGAGTAATATATTAGGCCCATTATATACAGTATGGAACAAAAAAGTTTCTCTTTATATATTATAAGGGGCCATTATACTGTGAAGCAATATATGGGGCTCAGTATATACTGTATGGAGCCCAGTATATACAGTATGGAGCAATATATGGGGCCCATTATATACTGTATGGAGCTATATATGGGGCATATTATATACTATTTTGGGCCATTATACTGTAGGAAGCAATGTGTGAGGCCCATTATATACTACATGGGGCCATTATACTGTGGATCAATATATGGGGCCCATTATATACTATATGTGGTCATTATACTGTATGGAGCAATATGTGGCCCATTATATACTGCATGGAGCAATATATGGGGCCCATTATATACTATATGGGGCCATTATACTGTATGGAGCAATACATAGGGCCCATTATATACTATATGGGGCCATTATACTGTATGGATCAATTTATGGGGTCCATTATATACTATATGGAGCAATATATGGGGCCCATTATATAATATATGGGGTCATTATAGTGTATGGAGCAATATATGGCGCCCAGTATATACTGTATGGAGCCATATATGGGGCCCATTATATAATACTTTACGTGGCAATTATAGTGTATGGAACAATTTATGGGGCCCAGTATATACTGCATGGAGCAATATATGGGGCCCATTATACTGTATGGAGCACTATATGTGGTCATTATACTGTATGGAGCACTATATGGGGCCGTTATATAGTATGGAGCAATATATGAGGCTCATTATATATTATATGGGGCCATTTTACTGTATGGAGCAATTTATAGAGCCCATTATATACTATATGGGGCAATTATACCCTGCAGCAGTATATGGGGCCCAGTATATACTGTATGGAGAAATATATGGGGCACATCATATACTATATGTGACCCTTATACTGTATGGATCAATTCATGGGGCCCAGTATATACTCTATGTGGCCCAGTATATACAGTATGGAGCAAAAAATGTGGCCCATTATATATTATATGGGGCCATTATACTTTGCAGCAATATATGGGGCTCAGTAAATACTGTATGGAGCAATATATGGGCCCATTATATACTATATGTGGCCATTATACTGTATGGAGCATTATCTAGGGCCCAGTATATACTGTATGGAGCAATATATTGGGCCCATTATATAATATATGGGGCCATTATACTGTATTGAGCAATTTATGGAGCCCATTATATACTATATGTGGCAATTATACTGTGCAGCATTATATGGGGCCCAGTATATACTGTATGGAGCAATATATGGGGCCCATTATATATTATATGTGGCCATTATACTGTATGGAGCAGTATCTAGGGCCCAGTATATACTGTGTGGAGCCATATATGGGGCCCAGTATATATAGTATGGAGCAAAAAATGTGGCCCTTTATATATTATATGTGGCCATTATACTTTGCAGCAATATATGGGGCCCAGTATATACTGTATGGAGCAATATATGGGGCCCATATATACTATATGTGGCCATTACACTTTATGGAGCAATATATGGGGCCTATTATATACTATATGTGGCCATTATACTGTATGGAGCAGTATCTAGGGCCCAGTATATACTGTATGGAGCAATATATTGGGCCCATTATATAATATATGGGGCCATTATACTGTATGGGGCAATATATGGGCCCAGTATATACTGTATGGAGCAATATATTGTGCCCATTATATAATATATGTTGCCATTATACTGTATGGAGCATTATATGGGGTCCAGTATATACTGTATGGAGCAATATATGGGGCCTGTCATATACTGTATGAGGCCATTATACTGTATGGAGCAATATGTGGGGCTTATTATATACTATATGGGGCCATTATACTTTATGAAGTAATATATGGGGCCCATTATATACTATATAGGGCGATTATACTGTGAATCAATATATAGGGCCAATTATACAATATATGGGGCCATTATACTATATGGAGCAATATATGGGGCCCATTATATACTATATGGAGATATTATACTGTATGGAACAATTTATGTGGCCCAGTATATACTGTATAGAGCAATACATGGAGCCCATTATATACTATATGGGGCAATTATACTGTATGGAACAATTTATGGGGCCCAGTATATACTGTATGGAGCAATACATTTGGCCCATTATATACTACATGGGGCCTTTATATTGTTTGGAGCAATTTAGAGGACCCAGTATATGACGCGCCCCCTGGGCCAGTGTTGTGCAGGGGATACCCGGAGCCGGATCGCTGGGGGTTGTAGTCTCAGTGTGGCGGTGACCCGGTCCGTGCCCAGGGTGGTCAAACCAGTGGCAGTCTTAGGTAATAACAATGTCCGACTACGCCACCCGTGGATTGCGGTCAGTGGGGACCGCCGCTGCGCTGCAGACCGCTGAGGCTGATGTTGTTTGCGCAGCCGAGTATGGGATAACTGCCCACGGGAGAAGTATTGCCTCAGGGCAGCTAATGTGAGAGATGATGGGAGTGATGGTGTGAGCGTCCCAGTACTGATGGTGCTGGTGCGGCGATGAAACACAGAGACGTGTGGTGCAGTTCAGGGTCTTTACTGATGGTATAAAGCAGACCCTCCCGGGAGTACTGGTTAGCAGTAGGGGCCTGGTCAGTCTGTGAGCAAGCAGGATCTCCCCCTGGCCAGGTGGAGTTGTAGGCCTCCCCGTCTATCTGCACTCTTTCCTGGCTACCTTGCTCTATGCGGGTAGAAGTAGCCCACGTCCCTGAGTATACCGTGTGGTGCTCACCCGTATGGCCGGTGACTTGGGGCCTTCTGTTAGCCTCCGCTTCACAATGGCGTTGCTGGTCCCTTGCTTGTGACCGTGCCTCCGGGTTCTATGGCCAGAGGACATGGAATCCCCTGCCGGTTGGATTCTGCTGCTGGACCTGGATGTCCCCACAGCCTCGGACTCCATGTCCGGTATTAGTGTCTTCAACCAGGGCGAACTCTGCACAGCTCCAGCCCCTGGTATTCAGCTACTGTTCCTACAGAGCTCCTGGTTCTTACTTTCCCTCTCCAGGCTCTGACTCCCCTAATCCCGCCCCAGACCCAGTTTATAAGGGAAGATTCCTCCCCTCCCAGGTCTGGGCGGGCAGTGTTGCATGCTCAGGGCTCCTGACCAGAGAAACCTCCCACTTGCTCTCAGACATAATATTTCTATTACTGTGGCAACCAGACCCCTGTGGTGCCACATATATACTGTATGGAGCAATATATGGGGCCCATTATATACTGTATGGAGCAATATAAGGAACCTATTATATACTATATGGGGCCTTTATACTGCATAGAGCAATATATGGGGCCTATTATATACTATATGGGGCCATTATAGTGTATGGAGCAATAAATGGGGCCCAGTATATACTGTATGGAGCAATAATGGGGCCCATTATATACTATATATGTTTTTGTTAGCCATGTTGGGACCATCCGGTCACTTGGAACCCATGGATAAACCCGGAGATATAAAGGTTGGAATCACCTGTTCACTTGGTTCAATAAAGTATTGCTACACTGTTTAACCCTAACCCTGTGTTTTCCTAGTAGTATTATGCCCATGGAAGACCCCGTGTCTTCACAATAGTCCCAACAGCTTTCTATAGACAGTATGATGAACCCAACATTGTATGATGGCCCCTTCAGCAGTCCTCACCTAGTATAAAGCCACCCATACTATATTATCCCCCAACAGCTTATTGTACACAATATAATGCCCCCAACATTGGCCCGCACAGTAGCCCCCACGTTGCATGATATCCTTCAGTAGTCCCCACAGTATATGATCGCCCGTACAGCTTCCTATAAACAGTATGATGAACCCAACATTGTATGATGGCCCCCACAGTAGCACACACATTGTATGATACCCCCTCAGTAGTCCCCAACTGTATAACAGAACCCACAGCCTTTTATAAACAGTATGATGCACCCAACATTGTATGATGGCCCCCACATTAGTCCCTAAATTATATTATACACCCCCCAGTTATTATGGTCTTGTATGATGGCATTGTATGATGGCCCCCACATTAGTTCCCACACTGTATGATACCACCACATGAGTCCTCACACAATATAAAGCTCTCATACCATATGTTCCCCCCACAGCTTACTGTCCACAGTATAATGCCCCCCATATTGTATGATACTCCACACTAGTCCCCACACTGTATGATGCCACCACAGTCAGTCCAATTATAAGTATTAATAAAAAAACCATAAACATAATATACTTACCTAACACTGAATCCTAGTGAGTCCGCCGGCAGACAGTAGCTAGTCACAGGTAGACCAACATGGTGATATCATCATGCAGAGGCACGCACGGGACATCAGAGTCACAGAGTGATGACTTCATCATGTCGCTCTATCCCCCTTATCCCTGCTATGGGGGTCTTTAGTGTGTCACCCTGGCATTCTGTATCAAGTCTTTCTGTATCAGCTTTACGCCCTCACCGATATTGTTAAGCTTTGGGTGGGCCCCTCGGAGTGAGGGGCTTGAGGCGACTTGCCCTTCTACTTCTCCAGAAGTAATGCTTCTGGGGGAGCAGTAAGATAAGTATATTTTTTACATTTTTATTTTTAAACTTTTGATGATTCTTTACAGTGTAGTAAAATAGAGGCCGGCTGTATCTGCACAGAAGTGAATTACAAAATAATACACATTTTAGTGAATGAGGATTCTTTTACAGTTTGAGAAGATTAAATTCTCTCATCTCTTTTTTAAAACGTAAATATTTTACTCTATGCAGAAATGTTTGTGAGATATTCAACCCATCCACAATTACATTAGGTCATCATGATATTAATAAAAATACCAAAAAGCAGTTCTGTATATGAGAAGAATCTAACCAGAATCAACATAGATGTTCAATATATTTATTTGTGCATATAAGTTGTTAATTATATGCAAAGATGAAAAAAGAAAGTCTGTAGATACAGTCACTTTCTATAGAAAGGAGCAGATGATGATTCCGCTCTTCAGGCCTTTGGTTGCACTTGAGCTGTTTTTGGACATCCAGGTCTGGATCACACATGACGGAGAGGAGAAGAGCAGGAATGTGTGACGTGTGATCTGTGAAGTTGGAGTTTTCCTGGATTCCTAGAGCACCGCGATCAACCATATGGCCTTCTGTCTGACCATGGCTAGGTAGTAGAAGGAGCAGCCGCTACCTTCTGTCTGTCCATGGCCTGGTAGCAGAAGGAGCAGCCGCATCCTTCTGTCGCTACATGGCCAAGTGTGAGAAGGAGCAGCCGCTTCCACCTCTCTTTACTTGGCCAATTTTAAGAAGGAGCAGCCGCTGCCTTCTTTTTTTCCACATCTGGTGGAGAAGGAGCAGCCGCTGCCTTCTCTCTGTCCATATCCGGTGGAGAAGGAGCAGCCACTGCCTTCTTTTTTTCCATATCTGGTGGAGAAGGAGCAGCCGCTGCCTTCTCTCTGTCCATATCCGGTGGAGAAGGAGCAGCCACTGCCTTCTCTTTGTCCATATTCGGTAGTCGTCTTCTTACCACCACATTGTAGATGAGTCGTTCAGATGGTAACATAGCAAGTATGGCTGAAAGAAGTCCTTCAATTTCAGCCTTTAATTACTTGCTATGTTGATCCAGAGGAAGGCGAAAAATAACCCTGAAGACTAGTTGTTGTATAATCCTCATATCAGGGGAAAAAAATTCCTTCCTGACCCCAAATATGGCGATCGGACTAAATCCCTGGATGTTTGGTGCTCGAATCTACGTGGCTGTTATGTGGTGGAAGCTCGGTAGGTTTGTCAAAGTCCGGTAAATAAGAAAGTCCAGTTTAGTTGTCTCTTCCGAGTAATGGAAAGCTTCATTCCTAGATGTTACTGGAATGGGGCTGATTTATATCAGCCTAATCCTCCTGTAAGAAGAGAAATATATTCACAATAAAGAAAGAGAAGCGATTCTGCACTATTATAAAGTCTGGGAGGAGATTACAATGTTGAAGGTTGCACATTTAAAAAAGGGTTCGTGAACCACACGGGAGCTCAGCTAAATACACCCCAGACTGGGAAGCAATTGCAGTCAAAAAGAGAGAAAAGCGGCATTCTCTCCCTGCCGATATGTTTTACAGCAGATTAATAAAGAAGTAATGGTGAGTGCCACTTTGGGGTGAGTGCCGCTTTTCTCCATCTTAAGATGATAAATATACATGTCTGAGAATCGTCTCCTCACATATATAATGTATACTGGGGGATATAATGATAAGGTGTATAGTGGATATGTGTGTTACTGGGCACAGATAACACTATGGATGTCCCTATGTGCTATACTTACATTTTCATCAAATTTGAATGGTGGGTCGGCTTCGCCGGACTCCACGTCGCTCCAGTTTATGGAGAGGAAGAATGGGCGCTCTCGGATGAAGGATGATATAGCATACCGGGCAGATGGAGTTTTGCAGAGAAGCTGGAAAATGAGAGAGACCATTAATCATTATATTATATATTATTATTGAAACGTTATTACACAATGTCCATGGACTGTCCGCATCTTATCTTCTAGCTTTCTTTATAGTCCCTCATCATCCTTCTTCTTCTGATCCTACTTACGCCTTCTAAGATGTCAAGTGCATCGCTGGGCATCCAGTCTGGAAAATCTGGGACGTCCACCTGCAGAGACCAGTGGTATTGATCCAGCAAACCACTGCTATAGAACGGCTTTTTCCCCACAATCATCATGTACAGGATGACACCAAATGAAAAGGAATCTGCCTTATGATTGAAGCTTTCTTCATCCATTATCTGTGGGAACATAAGATAGGAGATTACTATATCGGGGAGGGGATTTACACACAGAGGCCATGAGGACCGGTCTGTGATTAGATATGAGCAGGATCCTCAGATTAATACTCAGTCCTACTATCGGCATCAATCACACAGGGATGTTCCTTACCTCCGGTGCGATGTAACCATTCGTGCCAACAGTATCCTCCAATAGGACCTCATCGACCACATTCACGGCTGATAAGCCAAAGTCCGCGATCTTTATGTGTCCGGTGTCATGGATGAGGATGTTCTGAGGCTTCAGGTCACTGCAGGGAAAAATGATCAGACATGATTGTGAGGATAATTCATGAACAGAACTTTCTACAATAGATATGTAAGGAGACAACAGAGATTTATGAAGATGAACTGATTACCAATGTATCACGCCGTGTTCATGGAGGAACTGGAGTCCGCAAACCATTTCTGCCGCAAAGAGTCTGTGGAGTAGAAAGTAGAGGATGGATCAGTGGTTACATACACTCTAGGACCACAATGTATGGGCAGTAGAATATTATGATTCAGTCTAAGACATTTACCTTGATGTTTCCATATCAAATTTCATCGATTTTGCCATGTGGACAGACAGATCTCCTCCGGCAATATACTCCATGGCTATTATATATTCTGTTGGTACCTCCATAAACCCCCGCAGAGATGTTATGAAGCGGCAGTCGGTGGCCATACTCAGGACCTTTAACTCTTTAGAGATTGTGGCTTCATCACAATAATTCCTGTCTATGGCTTTAATAGCCAGCAGTTCTCCGCTGAACATATCTGATGCCAAGAGGACCTGGAGAAAAATCACAGGCGATCAGACCAAAATCCCATCTATTATAGGGATCTGTATAATGGATCACTGGTTTATCCCAATCACCATTACATATAAACATCCTGTAATGAATATGTATATCCTCCTGTGTATCTGGTGCAGGATACATTGGGGAGCACGGAGGAGGAGAAATTCACACTTACCTTTCCGAAATTTCCCTCTCCAACAACTTTGAGGATTTCAAGGTGGCGAAAGTTAATAGGATTTTCTATGTTAACCAATTCTCTCTGGGTTAAAGTAACGGGTCTGGCATCAGCAAGGTCTTGTGCTGGCATGTTCCCTACGTCAGAGGGCATCATAAGGCTTCCACCTGCTGAGATGATACAAGATTTGTTAATCTCTTTGAGAACACATAATGGAAATGTTTGTCATGTTGTGCGGTAAATGTATGGAGCGGATTCAGGAGCTGAGCCTGCATTTTACCAGGCTGATACTGACCGTATTGCATAGCTGCCACCTGCCTATAACAGCAGCAACTGGAGCACATGCTGATTACTGCAGTTTAACCATTTCAATGCTGACAGCGGTATTTAAATGAAGTGATTGCCGATTTATGCGCATCAGCACCCATTAGCCCCTACCAGGACACAATTGCAAGGGGTTAATTGGTTATAATGACTATCTGGGCCTGCTGAAAAACCTTGTGCTTCGCTTTCGTCCTCCTGTTCAGACCAGCCTGGTTTAATTTCTTATGACAACGTTAATAAAGCCATATACAGCGATACAGTTCCATCACTGTATATAGTGCAAGCGATCAGAAAATCACAGGTTCATGTCTTTTAAAGAGACTAAAAAATTAAATAAAAAATAATAAAAAAATAAAATAATAATTTGAAAAACATAATATAATTAGAATCACACAACTTTCCCAATTAATAATAATAATTAAAAAAATGAAAAATAAGCATAACTGGGATTACTATGTTAGTATAAGAGGGATATACAAAAATATAAAAATAATTATCCCAAACAGTAAATATTAAAATGAGAAAAAAATTGAAACATCAAAATTGGGTTTTTTAGTGGTGCCATATTTATCTAGAAATTGCAATAGAAAGATATCACCATGTCCTTTCTACCCAAGAAAGATCTAATAAAAGCTACAGCTTCCTCCACAATAAAGAAGCCCTTACACTGCGCCATCCAGGTATCAAAATCACAAAGTTACAATGTCTCAGAATATGGAGACTCAAATCAATGTTTTTTCTAATAAATTTCTAATTTTCACCACTTAAGTAAAAAGAAAACCTCTGCATGTTCAGCATTAGCACAATGGTCTCTGACATGGAGAATCACTTGATGGGGTCATTCTGACCACACAATGGACACAATAAAAAAAACAATGTCGGAATCCCCCTTTTTTCCCCACAATTTTACCACACTTTGATTTTTTTCCCTGTTGTCTAAAACATTGAATGACAAAATAAATTGTGTCGTTCACAACCACAACTCGGCCCACTAAAAAAAAATAAGCCCACGTGTGGCTATACTGGAAGACAAAGGGAAAAAAGTTATAGCTTTTGGAAGATGGGAGGAGAAAAATGAAAGATTGCCCGGTCAAGGAGGGGTTAATAGATATAGCGCCAGCGCATATATTATAATTTTAAACAGAACTATGTAAATGAGCAGGAAATGTCTAATATTTGGTCTCTCGTTTATCAAAACTGTCTAATAGCAAAAATGTCCCTGTTGCCCATAGCAACGATTCACAGCACAGATTCCATTTCTTAACATTCTATAGAACACTGAAAGGTGACTGGTTGCTACGGGCGACAAGGACAGTTCTTCCATTAGTCAGCATTGATAATTGAGGCCTGTACTTAATATTAGGAGTATAATCCCCCTCACCCACAGTCTTATTATACTGAGTAAGATTATTTCTTACCTGGTTCATCTATATCCATTGATCTCTCTGGTGAAGAAACACTCAGATGGAACAGAAAATCCGGGATGGAGATGGTTTTGGTTGATGAGTGGGATCTCCATAGGGCACCATTCCCATTAATGATGGGTTTGGCATAGGTCAGATGCCTCCTGCATTGGACAACCCAGTCTCTGCTGTTCCTCATTCTTTTCTGGGCTGCCGCTCTTTGCAGGTTCAGGGTGTCTTGTCTTTCAGATCTGGATGAGACCTGTCTTGGAGTTTCTTGGAGAACTTCCTCCAGCTCTAACTCTGCGCTGATGTTTCTCCGCTTATTGAGGATGGCTTCTTTATTCCTCTTCCTTATTTCAGGGACCAGATCTCCGATTTTTTTCAAGGAGATAAGAATGGCCCCCTGAAGCTCAGCGGAGGCAGCAGAGTCAGACTCCATGAGGTTCTCCATGTTCCTTCTCTGTGTAAGGCTCTCATGTCTTTTGGACTTTCTCATTTTCTCTAGATTTTGTCGTTTGGACGCCATTTCTGAGGCGTCAGTGTCCATGTCCGGTAGATTAATGTCTTTTCGCCCTAAAGCGAACAACAATACCTGCTCTTCATTTATTCCTCTCCTCTCTCTCAGAACCCGATCTCTTTGGGCTCGTCTTCTCTCTTTATCCATTTTAGAATAAATTTTTGCTTCGTTTGTCACGAAAAACAAAAGGTACTCCCTCACCCTTGTAAGTCTGTGAGGCAGTGATTTCCCCTGGGCTGTAACACTGGGATATAGAATGTGATGATGTCATCACATCACTGTGACATAGAATGTATCGTGATGTCACAGTGACAGATAAGTAGATAGATGAGATAGATAGATGGATACATAGATAAATATAGATATGAAATAGATAGATATCAAATTAGGAGGATATTGAACCAATGTTTTGCTGATGTGTATATATATATACTTTGTGCACAATTTGTATTTTTGATGATTCATTTTATTATTGAACTTCTCCAGTGCTATCTGTCAATCCCAAAGGTTAATAGACCTGAACCCTGAATATTTTTGAAAAAAGTAAAAGTGAGGTTTTGTCTTTCTTAGGAGAATATCTGTGTGTGCAGAATTATTGGGCAACTAAATGAAAAACATAAATTTTCCCATCTCAATTATTTATTTTCATCCGTTAAAGTGAGAAAAATAACCGAACAGCTCATAATGTCTAAAAATACATTTCTGACATTTAAAAAAAATATCAGTGACCAATATAATAATATAGTCATCCATTTTTTCAATAACATCCATAAGCTCCATCCATGGAGTCTGTCAGTTTCTTCATATGTTGACAAAGAACTTTTTGGGCAACACCATCCACAGCCCCAGACACCATTCAGAAAAGTGTTTATTTTCCTTCACTGTAAATCCCCAATTTAAGAAAGGCCCACAATTTCTCATCAGGGCTTAGGTCCGTGTCCATATTTTTTCCTCTTTAAGGCCCTTCCTGGCAGCCGAGCAGTGGAGACTTTGATGCTGAGCTGGAGCCTTGTCCTGCAGAACAATCATGGTTTTCTTGAAAGATGCAGAGACTAGTGTTGAGCGATCACTAAAATGCTCGGGTGCTCGAAGCTCGGGCCGAGCTCGCCGTGATACTCAGGTTCTCGACCCGAGCAACGAGCCCAATGTTAGTCTATGGCAGACCCGAGCATTTTTGGCGCGGCACCCCCGGCAGTCTTTTAAAAGCCTAATAAGTGCCCAAAACGATAGTGACAGTGCTCAAATGGCATGGGGACAGCATGGGGATCGCCCCAGGAAGCATTTCTGACCCCCAGGTCACTGCTGTCAACAACGTGGTCAGAGGTATTAAGCCACTTTTACGGGCTCACAAAACGTTCAAAAACGAAACTGAAAGTGCTTTCCTGTGAAATATGTTAAGGAACTTCCTTTCCAGGGTAAAGAAGACTTGTGTATAAGGTAAAATAAATACCCCCCCCCGCCCAAAAAAAATAAAATACTCCTCCACACCTTGGGCTATGTTCACACGTAGCGTTTTTGATGCGTTTTTGCACTTTGCATTGCTTTCAACCGTGACAAATGCATTCACCGGGAAATGTCATTTTAACATTTTACAACCTTATCTGGCCATGTGCTGTGTGACACATGCATACAGTGCTGAAAAGACATGGGAACAGCATGGGGAAGACCCCTGGAAGCATCTCTGACACCCAGGTCACTGCCTAAAAGTGTGCCCATCAGAAGTCATCCTTGCCGCATCAGAAGATGCAGACTTGCAACTATCCCCGTGACCAGGGCAGTGTTCAATTTGTACCTCCCCCATTCCTTGCAATGCAAGCGCAAATATGCAGCCAACCGCCCCCCCACCCCCAGGCTGCAATACCATACTGCTTGCTACCACTTGAAATTGGGCCTTTTAGGCTTGTGAAGGCGGAATCTGGCCACCACGTCATGGCTGCGTTGGCGGCCTGGAATCTATAATCAGTCCCCAGCCGCCCGGCGGCCGGGTGTCCACACTCGGTCCTCAGCCGCCAGGGGGCGGCCGGGTGTCCATACTGTTCAGCAATATATGGGGCTCAGTATATACTGTGTAGAGCAATATATGGGGCCCAGTATATACAGTATGAAGCAAAAAAATTGGCCCTTTATATATTATAAGGGGCCATTATACTGTGGAGCAATATCTGGGGCTCAGTATATACTGTATGGAGCAATATATGGGGCCCATTATATATCATATGGGGCCATTATACTGTATGGAGCAATATATGGGGACCATTATATACTATATGAGGCCATTAGAATGTATGGAGCAATATATGGGGCCCAGTATATACTATATGGAGCAATATATGGGGCCCAGTATATACTGTATGGAGCAATATATGGGGCCCAGTATATACTGTTTGGAGCAATATATGGGGCCTATTATATACTATATGGGGCCATTATACTGTATGGAGCAATATATGTGGGCCATTATATTCTATATTGGGCCATTATACTGTGGATCAATATATGGGGCCCCGTATATACTGTATGGAGCAATATATGGGGCCCATTATATATTATATGGGGCCATTATACTGTATGGAGCAATATATGGGGCCCAGTATATATTTTATGGAGCCATTATACTGTATGGAGCAATATATGGGGCCCATTATATACTATACGGGGCAATTATACTGTATGGAATAATTCATCTGGCCCAGTATATACTTTATGGAGCAATATATGGGGCCCATTATACTGTATGGAGCACTATATGGGGCCTATTATATACTATATGTGGTCATTATACTATATGGAGCACTATATGGGTCCACTATGCTGTATGGAGCAATATATGGGGCCCATTATATATTATATGGGGCCATTATACTGTATTTAGCAATTTATGGAGCCCATTATATACTATATGGGGCCATTATACTGTGCAGCAATATATGGGGCCCAGTATATACTGTATGTAGCAATATATGGGGCCCGTTATATACTATATGTGGCCATTATACTGTATGGAGCAATATATGTGGCTAATTATATACTATATGGGGTCAATATACTGTATGGAGCAATATATGTGGCCTATTATATACTATATGGGGTCAATATACTGTATGAAGCAATATATGGGGCCCATTATACACTACATAGGGCCATTATTCTGTGGATCAATATATGGGACCCAGGATATACAGTACTGTATGGAGCAATATACGGGGCCCAGTATATACTGTATGTAGCAATATATGGGGTCCAGTATATAATATACGCATGGGTGGATTAAGAGTAGCCAGGGCCCCGGGCAGTTTAGAAGGCGCGGGCCCCCCACACACATACCTGATGTATCACATGTCACATGATCCCCTGTGATAGATCATGTGATAGTTCACGTGAAATTAATTTGGCACAATATTAATATATTAATTATAATAATTTTTTTTAGGCTGTGTGCCCACTATGCGTTTTTTAAGCGTTTCCGCAGCGGAAATTCCGCTGCAGAAACACTTAAAAAACGCTTGGTAGAAGGTCTGCCATGTTCCCCAATGATAATCCGCATGAACTGTGCATATGCTGCGGAAATTTCCGCTGCGGATTATCATTGCGGAAAAATCCACAGCACTACCAATTATTTTGCGGAAGCGCGGCGTTTTCGCCGCCATTGACTTGGATTGGAACGCATGAAATCCGCATCACTGCATCTGTACATGCGGAATCCAACTGTTTCAATGTGCGGATGGACTCTCCTCCGGACCCGGGTACCATAGAACCTGTAAAAAAAAGAATAAAATAAAAAATAAATATTATACTTACCTTCTGATGGCCCCCGGTGTCTTTATCCGATGCGTCCTGGCTTGCTGGCAGCTCGCGGTAGACTAAAGGACCTGTGGTGACGTCATTTAGCCATGTGACGGGTCACGCGACCGCTGATGTCGGCAGGTCATCAGAAGGTAAGTATATTTTTATTTTTTATTTTTTGCCATTTACCACTGATTTATATAGTGTGACCAAGTTGTCAAGCACTTTTCCAAGTGATGCTAAAATCGCTTGGAAAGAGCTTGACAACCCGCATGCGGAAATGCATGTGAAGAACGCTTCACATCCGCATGTCCCTGGCAGGAAAAACGCATGTACAATCCGCATGTACAATCCGCATGCGTTTTTTCTGCCAGAGAGAGCAGAAACACTCAAAAAAAATCCGGAGCATTTCTGTATCGTGGGCACATAGCCTTACATTAATTGTATGGCTTAATATTGAGCACATGTAGCCATCTATACACAGCAGGAGGCCGCACGTAGCCATCTATACACAGCAGGAGGCTGCACATAACCATCTATACACAGCAGGGGGCAGCAGGGCGCCATCTATACACATCAGGAGGCCGCACGTAGCCATCTATACACAGCGGGAGGCCGCACATAGCCATCTATACACAGCGGGGGTCCGCACATAGCCATCTATACACAGCAGGAGGCCGCACGTAGCCATCTATACACAGCAGGAGGCTGCACAAAACCATCTATACATAGCAGGGGGCAGCAGGGCGCCATCTATACACAGCAGGAGGCCGCACGTAGCCATCTATACACAGCGGGAGGCCGCACATAGATATCTATACACAGCGGGGGTCCGCACATAGCCATCTATACACAGCGGGGGGCCGCACGTAGCCATCTATACACAGCGGGAGGCCGCACGTAGCCATCTATACACAGCGGAAGGCCGCACGTAGCCATCTATACACAGCGGGGGTCCGCACATAGCCATCTATACACAGCGGGGGGCCGCACGTAGCCATCTATACACAGCGGGAGGCCGCACGTAGCCATCTATACACAGCGGAAGGCCGCACGTAGCCATCTATACACAGCAGGAGGCCGCACGGTGCCATCAATACACAGCAGGAGGCCGCACATAGCCATCTGTACACAGCGGAAGGCCGCACATAGCCATCTATACACAGCGGGAGGCCGCACGTAGCCATCTATACACAGCAGGAGGCCACTCGGTGCCATCAATACACAGCAGGAGGCCGCACATAGCCATCTGTACACAGCTGGAGGCCGCACATAGCCATCTATACACAGCAGGAGGCCGCACGTAGCCATCTATACACAGCGGGATGCCACATGTAGCCATCTATACAGAGCGGGAGGCCGTACGTAGCCATCTCTACACAGCAGGAGGCCGCACGTAGCCATCTATACACAGCGGGAGGCCGCATGGCGCCATCTATACACAGCGGGAGACCGCACATAGCCATCTATACACAGCGGAAGGCCGCACGTAGCCATCTATACACAGCGGAAGGCCGCACGTAGCCATCTATACACAGCGGGGGTCCGCACATAGCCATCTATACACAGCGGGGGGCCGCACGTAGCCATCTATACACAGCGGGAGGCCGCACGTAGCCATCTATACACAGCGGAAGGCCGCACGTAGCCATCTATACACAGCAGGAGGCCGCACGGTGCCATCAATACACAGCAGGAGGCCGCACATAGCCATCTGTACACAGCGGAAGGCCGCACATAGCCATCTATACACAGCGGGAGGCCGCACGTAGCCATCTATACACAGCAGGAGGCCACTCGGTGCCATCAATACACAGCAGGAGGCCGCACATAGCCATCTGTACACAGCTGGAGGCCGCACATAGCCATCTATACACAGCAGGAGGCCGCACATAGCCATCTATACACAGCGGGTTGCCACATGTAGCCATCTATACAGAGCGGGAGGCCGTACGTAGCCATCTCTACACAGCAGGAGGCCGCACGTAGCCATCTATACACAGCGGGAGGCCGCATGGCGCCATCTATACACAGCGGGAGACCGCACATAGCCATCTATACACAGCAGGGGGCCACACGGTGCCATCAATACACAGCAGGAGGCCGCACGGTGCCATCAATACACAGCAGGAGGCCGCACATACCCATTTGTACACAGCTATACACAGCTGGAGGCCGCACATAGCCATCTATACACAGTGGGAGGCCGCACGTAGCCATCTATACACAGCGGGAGGCCGCATGTAGCCATCTATACACAGCAGGAGGCCGCACATAGCCATCTATACACAGCAGGGGGCCGCATGTAGCCATCTATACACAGCGGGAGGCCGCACATAGCCATCTATACACAGCGGGAGGCCGCACATAGCCATCTATACACAGCGGGAGGCCGCACATAGCCATCTATACACAGCGGGAAGCCGCACATAGCCATCTATACACACTGAAACATATACAGACATATACGTACACGCATAAACACATTTGCAACACAAAAATACATATAAACTGACATCACACAATGATATCTGCCTTGCACACACACACACACGCTCACACATACTCACCATACCCCGGCTCGGCTCCACTCCTCCAGCTCCTCTCCGTTGCTGCAGTGCAGCGCGCACTGCGTGACGTCACACTAGCAGACAAGGCCGAAGAAGAAGTAGCGGCCATGCACAGCTGCTGGGGGAGCAGTCCGGGGGCCCCCCGCCTCTGACTGCCGGTATGTGCCGTGGCGCCGCACATATTATAATGAAGGCAATCTGGCCATGGACGCCCCGGGCCCCCTGGAGCCCCGGGGCCCCGGGCGGAGGTCCAGATTGCCCTCATTATAATCTGCTTATGAATATACGGGGCCATTATACTGTATGGAACAATATATGGGGCCCAGTATATAGTGTATGGAGCCATTAAACTGTATGGAGCAATGTATGGGGCCCATTATATATTATATAGAGAAATTATACTGTATGGAACAATTTATGGGGCCCTGTATATACTGTTCAGAGCAATACATGGAGCCCATTATATGCTATATGGGGCAATTATACTGTATGGAACAATTTATGGGGCCCAGTATATACTGTATGGAACAATTTATGGGGCCCAGTATATACTATATGGGGCCATTATACTGTATGGAGCAATACATGGGGCCAATTATAGACTATTTGTGGCCATTATACTGTATGGAGCAATACATGGGGCCCATTACATACTATATGGGGCCATTATACTGTATGGAGCAATATATGGGGCCCATTATATACTGTATGGAGCAATATAAGGGGCCTATTATATACTATATGGGGCCATTATACTGTATGAAGCAATATATGAGGCCCATTATATACTATATGGGGCCATTATACTTTATGGAACAATATATGGGACCCATTATATACTGTATGGAGCCATATAAGGGGCCAATTATATACTATATGGGGCCATTATACTGTATGGAGCAATACATGGGGCCCATTACATACTATATGGGGCCATTGTACTGTATGGAGCAATAAATGGGGCCCAGAATATACTGTATGTAGCAATATATGGGGCCCAGTGTATACTGTATGTAGCAATATATGGGGCCCATTATATACTGTATGGAGCAATGTATGGGGTCCATTATATACTGTACTAGATGGTGGCCCAATTCTAACTTATCGGGTATTCTAGAATATGTATGCGGCCGACCGGGCTCAATCAACAAAGCGGTGTTTAAATTTGGCGCCAAAATCGCTATTTGGTCGCAGCCGGCGACCGCGACCAATCAGCCAAGCGGTGTTTAAATTTGGCGCCAATATTGCTGATTGGTCGCAACCGCCGACAGCGATCAATCAACCAAGCGGTGTTTAAATTTGGCGGCGGCCTCGACCAATCACCAAACCGCGTTAGGGAGGACCGGAGAGCGTGTTTAAATTTGGCGCCAAAATCGCTGTTTGGTCTCGGCCGGCGACCGCGACCAAGCAGCCAAGCGGTGTTTAAATTTGGCTGCAATATCGCTGATTGGTCGCGGCCGGCAACCGCGACCAATCAGCAAAGCAGTGTTTAAATTTGGCGCCAATATTGCTGATTGGTCGCAACCGCCAACCGCGATCAATCAGCCAAGCGGTGTTTAAATTTGGCTGCAATATCGCTGATTGGTTGCGACCGGCGACCGCGACCAATTATCAAAGCAGTGTTTAAATTTGGCGTCAATATCGCTGATTGGTCACGGGCCACTGATCTCTCGACGGTAGCCGCATGGAGGTCAGCAGCGCCGCCGGTCGGGGTCCTTCTACTGCGAGGAGCCGCGAGATGACCTCGCCTACTATCATACTTATTTCAGAACTTCTCCAGGATTGCCACCTCGCTATACCTCTCCTTGGGGGATACGACAGAGTAAACAACACCCATGGAGAAAAAGAAGAACGCGAGTAGGACAGGGCTTAAAAGAAACAATGACGTTTCATCCCAACAACCCATTCTGTGTACAGCAGACCACCTGGAGGTATTGGAAGAACTAGTAGACTACCTGATAAAACCATCCATCTTGGGATATCCTGATTTCAACTTACCATTTGTTCTTCACTGTGACGCTTCTCAAGTTGGACTGGGAGCTTCCCTGTATCAGCATCAATGGAAAATTGAGAGTTATCAGTTACAGTTCTAGAACGTTGACAGACGCCGAGAATAATAACCATCTACATTCCGGAAAATTTTAGTTCCAGGCATTGAAATGGGCTATCTGTGAACGATTTAGAGATTATCTCTACTACAGCAAAGAGTTTGAGGTAAACACTGACAACAACTCTTTGACCTATGTCCTTACTATTACTACAGCCAAACTGAATGCAACAGGTCAGAGATGGGTCGCTAAACTATCTGACTTCATTTTCAGCATTAAGTACAGGCCAGGAAAATACAATGCGGATGCTGATGGATTGTCAAGAATGCCACCAGAGCCTGAGGAGTTCATGCAAGAATGCTCGGAGGAAGTCAGTCTGGAAGCAATTGAGAGCACTACCCAAGCAGTGCAAGCTTATCAAGAGGAAGACACACCATTGTGGTGTCTGTTGACGGTGGAAAACACTATAAAAGCGAGAGAACAAGATCACCCCCTGTCCATTCAACAACTACCTAAAGGAAAAATCTGTAGAGCACAACAGGAAGATCAGATAATTGGTAGAATACTACTTTATGTGGACCAAAATCGGTTTCCAAGTAGACGGGAGTATCTGTTTTAGTTAAAGAATGGACGAAGCTCTACCTCAGTGGAGACGGTATCCTGTATCGTAAAGGAGGGCAAAACCGGCAGTTGGTACTACCCAGAGTATTCCGTAGGTTGGTCTTCAAAGAACTCCATGAAAACATGGGACACCTGGGAGTGGAAAGGACAACCAACTTGATTCGTGAACGTTTCTTCTGGCCGTACATGCAGAGAGATATTGAGAGGTACGTGACCAGGGAGTGTGGGTGTCTGAAAGATAAACATCCCAACACATAAACCCTGGTACCTATGGGCAACATTCAAACTACCTATCCGTGTGAGATGGTCTCAATAGACTTTCTACATCTTCAGACGTGAAAGGGTGGTTACGAATACATATTGGTGGTGATGGACCATTTTACTCAATTTGCCCAATCATATGCCACCGCCAATAAAGCTAGTCGATCAGCGACAGGGAAGATCTTCAATGATTTTGTTTTGAGGTTTGGGTTCCCTACGAGGTTACACCATGACCAAGGAAGAGAATTTGAGAACCAGCTCTTTGCCAAGCTAGGAATGTACTGTAGAATGTAGAGATCCCACACAACGTCCTATCACCCAGAGGGTAATGGACAAGTGGAATGTTTTAACCGGACATTATTGTCGATGTTGCACACTTTTACAGCTGACGAGAAGAAAGACTGAAAAGTTCTCTGTCAAAAGTGGTACATGCCTATAACTGTACAAAGAGCGATGCAACGGGTTACTCACCCTTCTTCCTATTGTATGGACAATCGCCAAGACTGCCAATCGACATCATGTTCGATACTCCGGTGTCAGAGACTTACAGAACATATCTGGAGTACGTTCGGAAATGGAAGGAATGGATGGCAGAGGCATACAACATAGCGTCCAAAGTGGTTACGCAAGGACAGAGCAAGAGTAAGGAGTACTAAGATCAAAAATGTTATGGAGCAGAAATGGCACCGGGAAGCCGGGTGCTAGTCAAGAACGTACGTGAGAAAGGTGGTCCAGGAAAACTTTGTTCGTACTGGGAGAACAATGTGCATGTGGTCATAAAGAGGAAAGCTGATGACATTCCAGTGTATGAAATCTGATTGGAAAGAGGGGACAAGAAAACCAGAATAGTCCATCGGAATTTATTACTACCCTGGGATTATCTCCCACCACAACAAAACTTTCCAGAAGCAGACCGACATCGACCGAGATCAACTAAGGGACCACCACTGGCTGAAGCTCCGGAGGTGGATAGTGACCTTGAAGTTCCGATGAGCAAGAGCACACCGTTGTATTTCTCAGACCGGCAAGGAGAGGGACGTACCACCCTCAAGAGAGTGAACTAAGTCCTGAGGCTCCAAAGTTTGTACCAAAGAGTACAGATGAAGTCCAATTCAGATCTGATGATCGAATACTGATCACTGAAGAGACTGATCGACACTCAAGAGGAGTGGAATTACCAGACCATGTGGAAACAGGCGATTCAGGAGAAGTAAGGAAAGTTACAGAGGCAGATCCAAGAGCATCTGAGGAAGCACGGGAAATGAGTGTTGTGGAAGAAACTTCTGTTACCGAAGAACCCGTGGTATCTGAGGAACAACCCTCCAGAAGGATGTCGACTCGAGAAGTAAGGAGGTCCGTGATGCTGACGTATGAGACACTTGGAGAACCGAGTCAAGTGCCAAGGACTGTCGACTGGAAACAGGTATCTCTGCCTGCGGACCAGGTAATCCCACTTGAGTGGTATTCACCTCCGAGAGACAGTATGGGCAATGTTGCCTGGTGGAAAGACTTGTTTTGGCCTAGTGAGAGAGAGAGCTGGTTGAAGACATACGAAAAGCTCCAGCGGAAGAGATGCTGATTGTTTTAATTGTTTATTTCTTACAGGAGTCCTACAAGAAAAAGGTTGTTAGAATAGGTTATTATCAATGTTTATAAATGTTATACCAATTTGATAATGACAAATTTATATATATAGTAACTAAGCTTTCACCACTGTCTCAGAATTGTTCAGATTGACTAATTAAGACGAATGTCGAGGAGAACGACATTCAAAAAGGAGGGAAGAGTGTGACATGCAGAAGTAGTGCTGTTGCTTCCAAAGCATCCAGCAACTGCTACAAATAACACAGCCACAGGAGACAGATAGTGTTTTAGCATAGGCCCAGGGTGATTGTGGGGAATTTGTTATTGTAGTCTGACTGAAGCCAAAGAGAAAGGTGGTGGTGTGTTATCTAGATCTGATAGAAAGAGAGAAACTAAACACAGGTCAGATAAACTCCCTGGACTAACAGTGCAGAGTATTATCGGGCAGGAAGGTAAGGGCTGGAAGGAATTGTGTCCCAGGGATCATCTCCCTCATCAAACCCCCCCCTCCATCTCCATGCAGGATAAAGAATGTTGTGTACTATTGTGTCCTTGTGAAGGAAAAGCTTGTGGTTGTGTATGCATAGAAGTGTGCTGCTAAGAGATCTAATCTATGCTGAATTATGCTACTGAAGAGACTGTAATACTGTGTGTGACATGCAGAAGTAGTGCTGTTGCGGAGTGTGACATGCAGAAGTAGCGCTGTTGATTTAAAAGAATTCAGAAACTATTAGAAGTAACACAAGCACATGAGACAGGAAGTGTTGTGCTCCAGAAGCATCCAGCAACTAGAAGGGTTAACACAGTCACAGGAGAAGGGGAGTGTTTTAGCAGAGCCTCAGGGGGATTGTGGGGAAGTTGTTTACTGTCTGGCTGGAGCCGAAGAGAAATGTGGTGTGTGTGTTCTGCTTCTGACAGAAGCGCCCCTGCAAGTGAAAAGGACTCAAGTCAGGAGTGAAGCTAAGCACAGGTCAGGTAGAGTTCCTAAACTAGCAGTGCAGAGTATTGTCAAGCAGAAAGATAAGGACTGGAAGAAATGGTGTCACAGGGATCATCTCCCTCAGCAATCCCTCCCGCCTCCTCCATCTCACTGTACTGTAAAGAATGCTGTGTTCATTAATGTGCCTTTTCATTAGAACTGTGCTGTCCTGTACTACTGGGAAGACTGTGAACTGCTGTGCTGCTAAGGAAACTGTACTGTTTGTCACTAGAGCCTGTTGCTCATCAGACTTAGCTTGCACTGGCTATGTGGCTTCTTATTAAATGCTACTGTTCTACCGTTTATGAGGACTCTTGTCAAGTGTGTCTGGTCAGCAAGTGAAACAACCTATTCCTGAAGGTCAATACCCCTGTGTGCCTGAGAGAAGCTACAGCACACGGTCTATGGTCGCCTGAGTAACGGTTCCCCCAGGATTCCAAAGAATTCATGTAACCTGTCTCGCCCCTATCTGAACCTAGCGGCGTGCGTGTAACACGTACACAGAAATCATCAGGCCCCATGGCAAAATTTTTAATCCCCCCCCCCCCCAAAAAAAAAAAAAATTAATATTTGTCGGGGGTCACAGAACAGCAGATCTCACAACTTTCCAGTCTTTACATAGTAATTTTCCTCATGCTGAAGTCCTAGATTCCTCTTTCATTGTTCCCATAAAGTATCATACCAACAAAAGTGCCCCCAAACACTGTATGATACCCCAATGGTGAATTCCTCTACATTAATAGTATAATGATGCTGCTGTACCCAACTTCAACTCCCAAAGCAAAGTATGGTGACCCCAACACGGTTTGATTCCTTACACAGCCCTCCATACAGTATAATAGCCCCACAATGTATAATGGCCCGCACACCTCCCCACATTGTATAATGGCCCACTCTAGCCCTCCAAACAGTATAATGGTCCCCACACAGCCCTCCACATAGTATGATGGACTCCATTCAAACGTTCACACTGTATAATTGCTTGCATACAGTATAATGACCCCACATAGCCTTCTATATAGTATAATGCGCCCCTCATAATCCTTCATATAGTATAATGCACTTCCCATGGTGCTCCATAGAATATAATGCACTCGCCATGGTCCTCCATATAGTATAATGCACACCCATGGTCCTCCATACAATATAATGCACCTCCCATGGTCCGCCATACAATATAATGCAACCCCTATGGTCCTCCATACAATATAGTGCATCCCCCCATGGTCCTCCATACAATATAATGCACCCCCATGGTCATCCATACAATATAATGCATCCCCCATGGTCCTCCGTGCAGTATAATGCACCCTCCATGGTCCTCCATACAATTTAATGTACCTCCCATGGTCCTCCATACAATATAATGCAACCCCTATGGTCCTAAATACAATATAATGCACCCCCATGGTCTTCCGTATAATATAATGCACCCCCCATGGTCCTTCATACAATATAATGCACCCCTCATGGTCCCACATACAGTATAATGCACCCTCCATGTTCCTCCATACAATATAATGCACCCTCTATGGTCCTCCATACAGTGTAATGCACCCCTCATGGTCCTCCATACAATATAATGCACCTCCCATGGTCCTCTATACAATATAATACAATCCCTATGGTCCTCCATACAATATAATGCACCCCCATGGTCTTCCATACAATATAATTCACCCCCATGGTCTTTCATACAATATAATGCACCCCTCATTGTCCTCCATACAGTGTAATGCACCCCTCATGGTCCTCCATACAGTATAATGCACCTCCCATGGTCCTCCATACGATATAATGCAATCCCTATGGTCCTCCATACAATATAATGCACCCCCATGGTCTTCCATACAATATAATTCACCCCCATTGTCTTCCATACAATATAATGCACTCCTCATGATCTTCCATATAATATAATGCACCCCTCATGGTCCTCCATACAGTATAATGCACCCCTCATGGTCCTCCATACAATATAATACACCTCCCATGGTCCTCCATACAATATAATGCAATCCCTATGGTCCTACATACAATATAATGCTCCCCCCATGGTCATCCATACAATATAATGCATCCCCCATGGTCCTCCATGCAGTATAATGCACCCTCCATGGTCCTCCATACAATATAATGTACCTCCCATGGTCCTCCATACAATATAATGCAACCCCTATGGTCCTAAATACAATATAATGCACCTCCATGGTCTTCCGTATAATATAATGCACCCCCATGGTCCTTCATACAATATAATGCACCCCTCATGGTCCTACATACATTATAATGCACCCTCCATGTTCCTCCATACAATATAATGCACCCTCCATGGTCCTCCATACAGTGTAATGCACCCCTCATGGTCCTCCATACAATGTAATGCACCTCCCATGGTCCTCCATACAATATAATGCAATCCCTATGGTCCTCCATACAATATAATGCACCCCCATGGTCTTCCATACAATATAATTCACACCCCATGGTCTTCCATACAATATAATGCACTCCTCATGATCTTCCATACAATATAATGCACCCCTCATGGTCCTCCATACAGTATAATGCACCCTCCATGGTCCTCCATACAGTGTAATGCACCCCTCATGGTCCTCCATACAATATAATGCACCTCCCATGGTCCTCCATACAATATAATGCAATCCCTATGGTCCTTCATACAATATAATGCACCCCCATGGTCTTCCATACAATATAATTCACCCCCCATGGTCTTCCATACAATATAATGCACTCCTCATGATCTTCCATACAATATAATGCACCCCTCATGGTCCTCCATACAGTATAATGCACCCTCCATGGTCCTCCATACAGTGTAATGCACCCCTCATGGTTCTCCATACAATATAATGCACCCCCCATGGTCCTTCATACAATATAATGCACCCCCCATGGTCCTCCATACAATATAATGCACCCCCATGGTCCTCCATACAATATAATGCACCCCCCATGATCCTCCATACAATATAATGCACCCCCCTTGATCCTCTATACAATATAATGCACCCCCCATGGTCCTACATACAATATAACGCACCCCCCATGGTCCTCCATACAGTATAATGCACCCCCCATGATCCTCCATACTCTTTTGTCACTGATTTAAAAAAATAAACACAGTACTCACCTCTCCTTATTCCTTGTTCCACCAGATGTGCTGATCTGCTTAGCCTTTGGTGTGAAGTGCTGCACATATCAGAACAGTGGGTGCCCTGTAATGACGTCATCGATGCCGCTGCTCTGACACGTCAGACGTCGAGGAAGACTGATGGGGGTGGAAGCGTCTGCTGACACTCCCTCCTCCATCCTCATTGCTCGCGTTGACTGCTAGAGCCCCCCTCTGGTCGTCAGCACAAGCAATGATGATGAAGGAGTAAGCATCAGCAGACGCTTCCGCCCCATCATTGTGTGTGGGCAGTGTGGGCGCAGATGGGCGGAGGGGGGGCCCGGTGTCAGTGCCGGTTCACGGGCCCCATAGCAGTGGCGTGGCCTGCTGTCTTATAGGTAGGTGGGTGAGGATATAAAAGACAGATGTATTGCAGCCATATTGTTATGCTGTTTACCTGTAGCATATACTGCTGATTGATCCCCTAGAGACAAGGCTGAGACAGACCTGATACGACCAGGCTAGTAGTGAAGGACACTCGAACTTGAATTTTTCTGTAATTCAGTAGCCTGCATAATAATAGGTCACCAAGTATACTGCTCTCTATACATGCAAGAACCGTGAGATAAGGATTATTGGCCATGTTTCCTCTATCTAGCGTTTGCATTCTTGCTTTGTTAGAAAATCTGGTCTCGAAGGGCATGTTGACATCAAGTTTTTTGAGGAGTCTGAAAAATTGCTCAAAAAACGCTTAAAAGACTCTTCCTATCCAGTCTTTTAAGCATATTTTTCAATTTCAGGATTCGAAACAAAACACAATGTGGGCAAAAAAAGAAAAAGTGTACCGTATGTTAGTTATTTCCAGATGAAAAACATTCGAAACTAGACACCATCCAATGAAAAGGTTACAAGAAAACGCTCCAGAAAAAAATCTCTTCCGAAAATGAAAAAAAAAATCCTACAAAAACTTCCCAGACAAGGAACATTTCCTGCTGCGGTTTCCACTAGAAATATCATCACTTCCCCGCATGTTTACCACCGGGAGCTTGGCACAGCTACAACCGAGCTCCTGTGGTAACAGTCAGGGACAATGGCCGCACTGCCCCAGGCTGATTAACTGTCTTGTGTTGTAGACAAGTATTTCACATTTTGACTCATCGGTGCTGAGCACCTGCTGCCATTTTTCTGCACCCCGTCACTATGCTTTCATGCATTGTTAAGTCTCTTGACCTTGTTTCCGTGTCGAATGCGTTCGTTTTTGCTTTCAATTCGTCCATAAGGATCAGTTCTGGCCAGACTTCTCCGAACAGTACAGTCATGGCCAAAAGTTTTGAGAATGACACCAAAATTATATTTTCACATGATCTGCTGGCCTCTGGTTTTTATCTGTGTTTGTCTGATGTTTATATCACATACAGAAATATAATTGCAATCATATTATGAGTACCAATAGGTTATATTGACAGTTAGAATGAGTTAATGCAGCAAGTCAATATTTGCAGTGTTGCCCTTTCTTCTTCAAGACCTCTGTAATTCTCCCTGGCATGCTATCAATCAACTTTTGGACCAAATCCTGACTGATAGCAGTCCATTCTTGCATAATCAATGCTTGCATTTTGCCAGAATTTGTTGGTTTTTGTTTGTCCACCCGTCTCTTGATGATTGACCTCAAGTTCGCAATGGGATTAAGATCTGGGGAGTTTCCAGGCCATGGACCCAAAATCTCTATGTTTTGTTCCATGAGCCATTTAGTTATCACCTTTGCTTTATGGCAAGGTGCTCCATCATGATGGAAAAGGCATTGTTGGGCGCCAAACTGCTCTTGGACGGTTGGGAGAAGTTGCTCTTGGAGGACATTCTGGTACCATTCTTTATTCATGGCTGTGTTTTTAGCCAAGACTGTGAGTGAGCCCATTCCCTTGGCTGAGAAGCAACCCCACACATGAATGGTTTCAGGATGCTTTACAGTTGGCATGAGACAAGACTGGTGGTAGCGCTCACCTCTTCTTCTCCGAATAAGCTGTTTTCCAGATGTCCCAAACAATCGAAAAGGGGATTCATCAGAGAAAATGACTTTGCCCCAGTCCTCAGCAGTCCACTCCCTGTACCTTTTGCAGAATATCAGTCGGTCCCTGATGTTTTTTCTGGAGAGAAGTGGCTTCTTTGCTGCCCTCCTTGAAACCAGCCCTTGCTCAAAGAGTCTCCGCCTCACAGTGCGTGCAGAAGCACTCACACCAGCCTGCTGCCATTCCTGAGCAAGCTCGGCACTGCTGGTAGTCCAATCCCGCAGCTGAAACAGTTTAAAGATACGGTCTTGGCGCTTGCTGGTCTTTCTTGGGCGCCCTGGAGCCTTTTTGACAACAATGGAAGCTCTCTCCTTGAAGTTCTTGATGATGCGATAGATTGTTGACTGAGGTGCAATCTTTGTAGCTGCGATACTCTTCCCTGTTAGGCCATTTTTGTGCAGTGCAATGATGGCTGCACGTGTTTCTTTAGAGATAACCATGGTTAACTGAAGAGAAACAATGATACCAAGAACCAGCCTCCTTTTAAAGTGTCCAGTGATGTCATTCTTACTTAATCATGACTGATTGATCGCCAGCCCTGTCCTCATCAACACCCACACCTGTGTTAATGGATCAATCACTAAAACGATGTTAGCTGCTCCTTTTAAGGCAGGACTGCAATGATGTGGAAATGTGTTTTGGGGGTTAAAATTCATTTTCTGGGCAAATATTGAATTTGCAAGTACATTAATTGCTGTTAAGCTGATCACTCTTTGACATTCAGGAGTATATGCAAATTGCCATTACAAAAAATGAAGCAGTAAACTTTGGAAAAATTACTATTTGTCTCATTCTCAATACTTTTGGCCATGACTGTACATGGGGGTAGCTGAGTCCCACTGGTTGCTGCCAGTTCTGAGCTGATAGCATTGATGGACATCTTCTGATTTCAAGTGGAAGTAAGCATGATGTGTCTTTCATCTGCTGTACTAAGTTTCCATGGCCGATCACTGCGTCTATGATCTCCAACTTTGCCCATTTCTTGGAGTTCTCAATGATGAGAAATATAGGTAACTACTTATCCATGAAGAAGAACAAGAAGTCCTGGAAGTGATGATCCGGACCCCACAGAACCCTGATCTTACATCACCCAGTCTGTTTAGGATTACACGAAGAGAGAGAAGCATTTGCACAAACGACATCTTCAGAAGATCTGTGGTTACTTCTCCAGGATGTTTGGAACAACCTCCTGCCGAGTTCTGTAAAAAACTATATACAATTATAGTTAGAAGAATTGATGCTTTGAAGCTCTTATTGAAGGCAAGAGGCAGTCAAACCAAATGTTGATGTGATTTAGATTTCTCTTTTGCTCATTAACTTTGCATTTGTTTGCTAAAAAAATAAATTATTCCCTCTTCTATTTTTTAAAGCATTCTTACTTTGCAGCATTTTTTCAACACCTGTCACAAATTATACAGTAATATATATATAAAGAAATCTCTGTGTGTCTCAATATCTCACCCATGTTCCCCATTCTTCTACTTACTTTTCTGTGTGTTGATGTAAGACAAGTGTCTGCAGCAGGAGCCTCCCCCCTCTGCCCTGTTTGTAGTAGGACAAAATATCATACCATCTCCTTGTCCAAGGGTCAGGGCTTCAGCAGCCAAAGATGGAACTGATTGACAAGAGATTGATGCTTGTGTTCTCTGCAGGATTTCTACAAGACAGTTTCATGATCAGGCCGGAAATGCTGCAGACTAACAAGCGGAGAGGACAATTATTTTCTTATTTTATTTGAACATTTATTTTTAGGATTAGTGTTAATTTAAAGCAAAGCTATCAGCAGAAAATGACTGATTGTATGTTTCAGAGGTTTGTGTTACATTATTTTTGTTTAAATTGTTGACATTTTTTTTTCATATGATGATCTTTAATACAAAAGAAAAAAAATCACAATGGCCACTTGGGCTTTTTTTAGACTCATACTTTCTGTCTTTTCAGGAAGAGTTTTCAGCAGGCTCCTTATCAGCAGAGGCAGGATTGCAATGAGAGGTAACATCTCTGAAACACAGCTGATAACACAGGATCCAGCAATCAAAATAGCTAATGTTACAGCTTTCCCTGCTCCCTCTTCCTTCACAATGACCTTTGCATATGCTCATTAGATGCTTTAATATAAAAGATAGGATCTTTTCATTGTGGTTAATGTACATGTGTTGTTTCCTGAAACAACAGGAAGTTAAAGTAAAAAAAAAGCCCAAGTGGTCGGTTTGAAAATTGCAAGATTTGTGGTTTTTATTTATAGTACACACTGTGATATGGAAAAAAATTGCCCCCAAACAATAAGTTTAACACAAAAACCCGATTTAAACAATAGTTTATTTTCTGATAGCTTCACTTTAAGTAAAAGAAGTTGAGTATTAATACCAGACAGTTTCAATACTCAGCCTATATGGGAGAGAAATGATTGCAAATAGTCTGACATTCAAGCAGGCTCGGACTAGCCCACCAGGAAATCGGTGAATCCTCCGGTGGGCCCTGATGCAGGGCCAGCTCTGACTGCGTTAGAAGGCTCCTCCCCCACATACCCTAGCAAAGGGATGCACTGCCCGGCTAATGGCATTCATAGCAGCAGGCTCCCTCCTTCCCCTGCTGTGCTGGCGCTAGGTGTTGGAGTCAGACTAACATCTGTGCAGGAGAGGTGTCACTGACAGTAACAGCTCTCCGGAATCGGTGTCATTCTGACTGGACACATAGCAGGAGCACCGCAGGGGAGGGAGGGAGCCTGCTGCTATGGGAGCAGATTAGCTGGGCAGCGCATACCTAATGAGTGTGGTAAGTGACACCTCTCCTGCAGAGGAGCAATCTGACCAGCTTCCATAGCCTCGCCCCTCCCCCACAGCACGGGTACGGCGGGGGAGATGACTCCCCCAGCAGTCTGAGCGCCATCACCCCTCTCTTGCAGAAGGAGTTTGATGAGGCTAGGCTGTCATTGGTGCGGTGTCATTGCCCAGCATGCAGCAGCTGCCCGGACTTCCTCCATCTTCTGCAGCTAATGCCATCAGACTCTTTCCTGGATCTCAGAAGACTGTGAGTGGCAGCAGTTTTCATTTTTAAATATTATTTCATATGAAATTGATATGTGTGTAATACGACAGTATATATACAAGTGCATCTCACAAAATTAGAATATCATCAAAAAGTAAATTTATTTCTGTTCTTCAATACAAAAAGTGAAACTCATCTATTATATAGAGTCATTACAAACAGAGTGATCTATTTCAAGTGTTTATTTCTGTTAATGTTGATGATTATGGCTTACAGCCAATGAAAACACAAAAGTCATTATCTCAGTAAATGAGAATAATTAACAAAAACCACCTGCAAAGGCTTCCTAAGCATTTTAAAAGATTCCTTAGTCTGTTTCAGTAGGCTCCACAATCTTGGGGAAGACTGATGACAGATGTCCGGAGGGCAGTCGTGTCTGCGTATTGTACCATACGTATTATATCTGTGTACCATGTCTGCGTACCATGTGCGCGTGCATGTCTGCGTATCCTGTGCGCGTGCATGTCTGCGTATCCTGTGCGTGCGCATGTCTGCGTACCCTGTGCGTGCGCATGTCTGCGTACCCTGTGCGTGCGCATGTCTGCATACCCTGTGCATACGCATGTCTGCGTACCGTGTGTGCGCGTGCGCATGTCTGCATATCGTGTGTGTGTGCATATCTGCGTACCGCGTGTGTGCGTGCGCATGTCTGCGTACTGTGTGTGTACGTGCGCATGTCTGCTTACCATGAGTGTGCGCATGTCTGCGTACTGTGTGTGTGTGTGCATGTCTGCCTACTGTGCGTGTGCATGTCTGCTTCCTGTGCGTGCATGTCTGCCTCCTGTGTGTGTGTGCATGTTTGCATATGTGAAGGATGAGGGGACAGGCTGGGCCCTGTGTTGTATACCTATATTTCTCCTCTGTATCTGTGCATCAATGGTGGTATGTGTTAAAGGGGCCCACTGAGACTCTTTCGCCCAAAGACCACAAAAACCTGGAGCCAGCCCCGGATATAGGCTATAAATAGAGGAAGGAGACTTGACTATATATGCTATATGTGGGGGAGGGGGACTTGACTATATATGCTATATGCTATATGTGGGAGAGGGGAACTTGGCTATATATGTAATATGTGGGGAGGAGGACATGCCGGGTCAGAATGGCTCACCAGAGGCATACTAACCGCTCTGTTACTTACAAATAGTGAGCCGCAGTCTGATACACTCACTGCTGTCCTGGGTTGTCTAACTCTGGGAGGAGCTGCAAGCAGGACATTCTCCCAGCCTCTACGTCACTACTCCTTGCAGCTCCTCCCAGAGTTAGACAACCCAGGAGAGCATTGCACGCGTCACTGACGGCATTGAAGACACTCTCGCCTGCTGTAGACTGCGGCTCACTATTTGTAAGTAACAAAGTGTTGTTGCGCCCTGATTACTTTTTATGTCACCGCTCTTCCCTGCGTTGAACAAGCAGGGCAGCCAATCAATGTGAGCTTTCATTGTGTCCTCTTCTCCCCGGCTGTACAGCAAAGCTCAGATAATGAGCTGTGCTGTCATCCATAACACGCGCTCCTCTTCCCCACAATGTAAGCAGCAGAGGGAGTTATAGGACTCCCTACTACAGCTGCAATGATTGAAGGAGGGTTCCCTCCAGCCTAGCAGTGAGTAAGCCCTGACTGACTGAGCCCCGTCTTCCTGCATTACCCCTGACTGACTGAGCATTTTCTCCCTGTATCACCCCTGAATGACTGCACCCATTCCCTGTGTATCATCTTTGACTGACTGTGCCCCCTCCCCCTGTATCGCTCCTGACTGACTGTGCCCCCTCCTCTTTTATCACTCCTGAATTACTGAGCCCCATCTCCTTATATCACCCCTGACTGACTGAGCCTCCTCTCTCCCTGTATCACCCCTGACTGACTATGCCCCCTCCTGTATCACCCCTGACTGACTGAGCCCCCTCTCCCTGTATCACCCCTGACTTACTGAGCCCTCACCCTCTGTATCACCCCTGACTGACTGAGCCCCCCCTCGCTGTATCACCCCTGATTGACTGTGCCCCCTCCCCCTCTTTCACCGCTGACTGACTGCACCCCCTACCCCTATATCACCCCTCACTGAGCCCCCTCTCCCTGTATCACTCAGTTTTCTTCTTCCACTACTAACAAAATGAGGCCCATCATAAAAAGTTATGGCCTTATAGGTGGCAGAAAGATTTCCGTAAAAAGTGTACAAGGGATGTGAGGGAAAGCTATTTTGCTCTCACTCCAGTGTCATACATAACTGATTTAGGACCCCCACCACTATTAGTGGCTCTATTCACATAATGTATTTGCTGCTTAATTTCTACAATGGAATTCCCACAGCAAATGAACAGTGGTAATATCCACCCAGATATTGTGCAGATATTGCTGCTTTTACTACTACGCAATGATGCACCTTTACCATTGACCTGTTCCTTTGTATTGCAAAGGATGAAATCGAAGGTGAATATCCACAGCATAAATTGACACGTGATGTCAAATCCGCAGCGCCGGTCAATTCACGCCGTGGATTTTCTCAGCGTATGGATGAGATGTCATAAAATCCCTTCCACTCCGCTGGTGCAATAAAACATTGGTTTAGCGGTTAGTAAACACCAGGGTACATTTATCATTGAGTTTGCACCAAAAATGTGACGCAAGCTCTTTCTATAACATTAAGTGTACTATCTTATATTATACGCTGATATTAGCGTGCTTTACCATACAATTGGTGGTCTTGTATTTACAGTTGTGCTCAAAAGTTTACATACCCCGACAGAATTTTTCCTTTCTTGGTCTTGTTTCAGAGAATATGAATGATAACAAAAAACGTTTTCTCCACTCATGGTTATTGGTTGGGTGAAGCCATTTATTGTCAAACTACTGTGTTTTCTCTTTTTAAATCTTAATGACAACCAAAAACATCCAAATGACCCTGACCAAAAGTTCACATACCCTGGTGATTTTGGCCTGATAGCATGCACAGAATTTGACACAAATGGGTTTGAATGGCTACTAAAGGTAACATCCTCACCTGTGACCTGTTTGCTTGTAATCAGTATGTGTGCATAAAAGCTGAGTGAGTTTCTGGGATCCAGACAGACTCTTGCATCTTTCATCCAGCCTCTGATTTCTGGATTGTGAGTCATGGGGAAGGCAAAAGAATTGTAAACGGATCTACGGGAAAAGGTAGTTAAACTGTATAACACAGGTGTAACGGGTCTGGGAGGTGGAACCTCTGTGCAACTATACAAGGGGGCAGTCCATGTAAGGAAGCGGGTGGCTCCCAGGGAAGACGGGCAGGTAGTCACGACAAGTGACAGGGACAGTCTCTGGGTAGAGGACGGGTACTCACGGCAAGTGACAGGGACAGTCTCTGGGTAGAGGACGGGTACTCACGGCAAGTGACAGGGACAGTCTCTGGGTAGAAGGACAGCAGGCAGGTGGCTGGTGAGCGCTCCCAGGTGAGCGGGCGAGAGTCTCTGGACGGGCAGGTGGTCACGGCAAGTGACGGCAGAGCCTCCAGGTAGGCTAGCAGACAGGTAGCAGGTGAGCGCTCCCAGGTGAGCAGGCAAGAGTCTCTGGACAGGCAGGTGGTCACGGCAAGTGACGGCAGAGCCTCCAGGTAGGCTAGCCGACAGGTAGCAGGTGAGCGCTCCCAGGTGAGCAGGCAAGAGTCTCTGGACAGGCAGGTGGTCACGGCAAGTGATGGCAGAGCCTCCAGGTAGGCTAGCAGACAGGTAGCAGATGAGCGCTCCCAGGTGAGCAGGCGAGAGTCTCTGGACAGGCAGGTGGTCACGGCAAGTGACGGCGGAGCCTCCAGGTAGGCTAGCAGGCAGGTAGCAGATGAGCGCTCCCAGGTGAGCGAGCAGGCTGGTCCATAGACAGACTGACAGGTGTAGGAAAGCAGACCGTCGGACCGCAGGCTTGCAAGCAGGTAAACGGATATCAGGCAGGTATCAAGCAGGAATCAGGCAGGTAACTGGTAGGTAACAGGCAGGAATCCGGCAGGTGACTGGCAGGTAACAAGCAGGAATCTGGCAGGTGACTGGCTGGTAACTGGTAACGGGACCTGAGGGCTGAAGCAGAGTGAAGGCTTTGCAACAACATTGCTCGGGCACCTCCATTTTGGAGGAGGTGCCTTAAATATGGGAGGTCCTCCGGCAATTGGCCGGGGACTTCTTAGGACGGCGCGCGCGGTCCCTTTAAGAGAGGGGGAGCGCGCGCGCGCCCTAAGCACACTGCCGGGGAAGGAGCGCGTGCCGGAAGCAGCGGGGAGAGAAGCGCTGGAGGACGCCGCGCCAGGAGCGGGGAGGTGAGAGGGACGGCGTCTCTGCCTAGTACGGGGCAGAGACGCCGATGCTACAGTACCCCCCCCTTTAGGCCCCCTCTTTTTTTGGCCAGAAAGAAATTTTTCAAGGAGAAGCGGGGCGTTGATGTTCTCCCTGGGTTCCCAAGTTCTCTCCTCAGGACCAAACCCCCTCCAATCTACCAGAAAAAAGGTCTTTCCTCTTACCCTCTTGGAGGCCAGAATACTCTCTACCTCAAAGACGTCATCAGCGGAAACCGGAGCAGGAGGGGCACCTGGATTATTGGAAAAAGAGTTAAAGACAACGGGTTTGAGGAGAGATACGTGGAAGGAGTTGGGAATCCGTAGGGTGGCCGGGAGTTTTAATTTGTAGGCCACAGGGTTAATTTGCCTGAGGACTTCGAAGGGACCGATGAATCGAGGGCCCAACTTGAAGGAGGGTACTTTGAGCCGCACATGTTTGGACGAGAGCCAAACCTTGTCTCTCGGACGGAATTGAGGCGGATCCAGACGTCTCTTATCAGCATATCTCTTCATCCGCTCAGAGGACAGAAGAAGAGCGGACCTGGTACTCTCCCAAATAGTAGAAAATTCGCTGACAAGAGACTCCGCAGCAGGGTTGTCCACAGAAACGGAGACAGGGAGCGGAATCCGGAGGTGCTGGCCATAGACAATAAAGAACGGGGACTTGGAAAAGGATTCGCTCTCGTGGTTATTATAAGAGAACTCGGCCCAAGGAAGGAGGTCCACCCAATCAGAATGGTGGGCATTAACAAAGTGCCGGAGATAGCTGGTAAGGATCTGATTGATCCGCTCCACTTGACCATTGGACTGAGGGTGGTAAGCGGACGTCCAGCAGTTTACATGTGGCTCTCCAGAAGCGTGAGGTAAACTGAACCCCTCGATCCGACACGATGTGGAGGGGTAGGCCATGGAGACGGAAGATATGGCGAATAAAGTCCTTAGCCAGCTCAGGTGCAGACGGAAGACCAGGCAGGGGAATGAAGTGGGCCATTTTAGAGAAGCGGTCCGCGACCACCCAAATGACAGTACACCCGGCAGAGACAGGAAGATCGGTAATGAAGTCCATAGCGATGTGTTGCCACGGAGCAACAGGTATGGGAAGCGGCAGGAGATGACCAGCTGGTAAGTGTCTGGGAATTTTGTTGCGGCCACAAGATGAACAGGCAGAGACGAAGTCTACCACATCCTTACGCAGGGTAGACCACCAGTAATGCCGGGAAATGAGTAGGAAGGTCTTCTTTTGGCCGGCATGGCCAGCTAGTTTAGAAGAATGACCCCAGCGAAGAACCCTCTCACGGTCTGGAGGCGCCACGAACGTCTTGCCGGGTGGAAGACGAGTCAAATCCAAGGGGGCCACATTCATCACCTTGGAGGGGTTGATAATGTGCATAGGCTCCTCCTCTTGGTCGGAGGACAGGAAGGATCGGGACAAGGCATCAGCTTTGACATTTTTGTCCGCCGGGCGGAAATGAAGGATGAAATCGAAGCGGGCAAAGAACAAAGACCACCGGGCTTGACGTGGATTAAGTCTCTGGGCATTTTGGAGATATGCCAGGTTCTTGTGATCCATATAGATGATCACCGGGTATAGAGCCCCTTCAAGCAGGTAACGCCACTCCTCCAGCGCCAATTTAACGGCAAGCAGTTTTCGGTCTCCAATGGAGTAATTGCGCTCAGAGGAGGAGAAGATTTTAGAGAAAAAGCCGCAGGTTACCATTCTCCCGGAGGAAGACTTCTGGGTGAGCACTGCTCCGGCTCCAGAGGAGGAGGCATCAACCTCCAGGTAGAACTGTTTGTTGCAGTCCGGACGGTGCAGCACAGGGGCAGAGGAGAAGGCTTGTTTCAGGGAAAGGAAGGCCTCCTCAGCTTCGGATGACCATACCTTGGGATTTGCTCCCTTACGGGTGAGCGCAGATATGGGCGCAGTCCGTGACGAGAAGTGAGGAATGAAGAGACGATAGTAATTAGCGAAGCCCAGGAATCGCTGTATCGCCTTCAAGCCCTCCAGACGGGGCCACTTTAGGACAGCAGAGAGCTTCTTGGGATCCATTCGCAAGCCTGTCTGGGAGATAACATAGCCCAAGAAAGGAAGAGAGGTCTGCTCAAAAAGGCACTTCTCGTATTTAGCATAGAGGTGGTTCTGCCTGAGCCTAAGCAGGACCTGACGAACATCCCTCCGGTGTGTGGGAAGATCCGGAGAGAAGACCAAGATGTCGTCCAGGTATACCACCACGCAGGAGTAAAGAAGGTCACGGAAGATGTCGTTGACCAGTTCTTGGAAGACGGCGGGAGCATTGCAGAGACCGAAGGGCATCACACGGTACTCATAGTGTCCGTCCCGGGTATTAAATGCTGTTTTCCACTCGTCTCCCTGACGGATACGGACCAGGTTATAAGCTCCACGTAGATCCAGCTTGGAGAAGATCCTGGCGCCTTTAAGACGATCAAATAACTCAGAGATGAGCGGAAGGGGGTATTTATTTTTAACCGTGATCTGATTGAGTCCTCTATAGTCAATACAGGGGCGTAGCGAGCCGTCTTTCTTTTTGACAAAGAAGAATCCGGCTCCAGCCGGGGAGGTAGATTTCCGGATAAATCCCCTAGCCAGATTCTCTTCAATGTACTCAGACATGGCCCGGGTCTCGGCTGCAGACAACGGGTAGATACGCCCACGGGGAGAAGTGGTGCCAGGTACCAGGTCGATCGGGCAGTCATATGGCCTATGGGGTGGCAACGTCTCTGCTTCCTTCTTACCGAAGACGTCCGCATAGGGCCAGTAAGGAGCCGGGAGACCTGGTAAATTAGCTGGAGTAGGCGGAGGGCGAACTGGGCGGACCGGAACCAGGCAGGTCCTATGGCAGTCTGGACCCCATCGGAGTACTTCACCGGATCGCCAGTTCAATACGGGTTCGTGTGTCTGGAGCCAAGGTAGACCTAGCAACAGGGAGTGAGAAAGTCCGGACAACACATGGAATGAGATTTCTTCAGAGTGCAGCATTCCCACCTGCAGGGTAATGGGTTCAGTGACGAGCAGGATGGTCTCCGAGAGAAGTCTTCCATCCACGGAGGCAACTGATAATGGTTCAGCCAGGGACTTGGTGGGAATACGGTATCTCTCTACCAGAGACTGGGAGATGAGGTTTCCAGCAGCTCCAGAATCCAGGTGGGCAAGTTCAAAGTGACGGTTTTCTCCCCAAGCAATAGAGACCGGTAAAGTCAGAGACGGAGAGGGCTTACTTTTGTCTAGGACGACCTCTCCGAGCGGTCCTATACACTGGCGTTTCCCGGCTTCTCCGGGCAGGAACGGATGAAGTGCTCCATACTGCCACAATAGAAACAGCTTCCCTCGGCTCGGTGAGATTCTTGGCGAGATTTGACCATCTTGGTCTGGTCGATATGCATAGGTTCAGGCGAGGGCGCCCGCGGAGTGACTGATTGAGAGGCAGGTCTCAGGGAAGTAGGAGCAGAGCAAGAAAAGTCTTTCTCCCACGTAGTCTCCTTGGCACGTTCTTGGAACCGGATGCCAATCCGGGTAGCTAGTGACACCAGGTCATCCAGAGTGGTAGGAATGTCCCGACCAGCTAACTCGTCCTTAATCCGACCGGAAAGACCCTCCCAGAAGACGGACACCAGAGCCTCATTTTCCCAGGCAAGCTCAGAAGCGAGGGTGCGGAACCGTATGGCATATTGGCCCACGGTGAGACTCCCTTGGCGGAGACGTAGCAGTGAGGAGGCAGAAGAGGTTTTCCGTCCAGGTTCATCGAAGACTTTCCGGAAAGCAGCGAGGAAAGACGGCAGGTCGGACACCAGGGGATCCCCTCTCTCCCACAGGGGATTTAGCCATGCCAGTGCCTCCCCAGTAAGATGGGACATGATGAAGGCCACCTTGGCTCGGTCGGAGATGAACTGGTATGCCAATAGCTCAAAGTGCAGGGTGCACTGGTTTATGAAACCCCGAGCTAAAGTAGGTTCGCTGGCAAAGCGTGGAGGTGCCAGAAGCCGAGGTCCATAGTCGGGTACCATGAAGGGACTGGATTGCGGTACTGCAGGAATGGGCACGGCTGGACCAGAGGTAGACATAGACAAGTCACACAATGCGCCTAGACGAGAGTTAACGGACCGTAGATAGGACAGTACCACCTCCTGCTGAATTTTCTGACGTAAGACTTCCTGGTGCAGATCGGAGATCTGGGGGCCACCGGGTTCATGGCCCGAGCAAACTGTAACGGGTCTGGGAGGTGGCACCTCTGTGCAACTATACAAGGGGGCAGTCCATGTAAGGAAGCAGGTGGCTCCCAGGGAAGACAGGCAGGTAGTCACGACAAGTGACAGGGACAGTCTCTGGGTAGAGGACGGGTACTCACGGCAAGTGACAGGGACAGTCTCTGGGTAGAGGACGGGTACTCACGGCAAGTGACAGGGACAGTCTCTGGGTAGAAGGACAGCAGGCAGGTGGCTGGTGAGCGCTCCCAGGTGAGCGGGCGAGAGTCTCTGGACGGGCAGGTGGTCACGGCAAGTGACGGCAGAGCCTCCAGGTAGGCTAGCAGACAGGTAGCAGGTGAGCGCTCCCAGGTGAGCAGGCAAGAGTCTCTGGACAGGCAGGTGGTCAATGCAAGTGACGGCAGAGCCTCCAGGTAGGCTAGCAGACAGGTAGCAGATGAGCGCTCCCAGGTGAGCAGGCGAGAGTCTCTGGACAGGCAGGTGGTCACGGCAAGTGACGGCGGAGCCTCCAGGTAGGCTAGCAGGCAGGTAGCAGATGAGCGCTCCCAGGTGAGCGAGCAGGCTGGTCCATAGACAGACTGACAGGTGTAGGAAAGCAGACCGTCGGACCGCAGGCTTGCAAGCAGGTAAACGGATATCAGGCAGGTATCAAGCAGGAATCAGGCAGGTAACTGGTAGGTAACAGGCAGGAATCCGGCAGGTGACTGGCAGGTAACAAGCAGGAATCTGGCAGGTGACTGGCTGGTAACTGGTAACGGGACCTGAGGGCTGAAGCAGAGTGAAGGCTTTGCAACAACATTGCTCGGGCACCTCCATTTTGGAGGAGGTGCCTTAAATATGGGAGGTCCTCCGGCAATTGGCCGGGGACTTCTTAGGACGGCACGCGCGGTCCCTTTAAGAGAGGGGGAGCGCGCGCGCCCTAAGCACACTGCCGGGGAAGGAGCGCGTGCCGGAAGCAGCGGGGAGAGAAGCGCTGGAGGACGCCGCGCCAGGAGCGGGGAGGTGAGAGGGACGGCGTCTCTGCCTAGTACGGGGCAGAGACGCCGATGCTACAACAGGAAAGGGATACAAAAACATACCCAAGGAAATGATAATGCCAGTCAGCAGCGTTCAAACTGTGATTAACAAATGGAAAATCATGGGCTCTGTAAAAACAAAACCACGGTCAGGTAGACCAACAAAAATTTCGGCCACAACTGCCATGAAAATTGTTCGAGATGCAAAGAAAAACCCACAAATAACATCAGCTGAAATTCAGGACTCTCTGAAAACTAGCGGTGTGGCTGTTTCAAGATGCACAATAAGGAGACACTTGAAGAAAAATGGGCTGTATGGTCGAGTCGCCAGAAGAAAGCCATTACTGCGCAAATACCACAAAGTATCTCACCTACAATGTGCCAAACAGCACAGAGACAAGCCTCAAAACTTCTGAAACAAGGTAATTTGGAGTGATGAAACCAAAATCAAACTTTTTGGCCACAACCATAAACGTTACATTTGGAGAGAGGTCAATAAGGCCTATGGTGAAAGTGACTCGCCCCCTGGGCCACGTTTGCGCACGTGTGTGGGGTACCCGGAACCAGGTCTCTGGGGGGGTTGTAGTCTCCATGGCAGCGACCCGGTCCCGTGGCTCAGGGTGGTCAAACCAGTGGCAGTCTATTTGTAAGCTTTAAGTTACTTGTCCGACTACGCCACCCGTGGATTGCGGTCAGTGTGGACCGCCGCTGCAAGGCAGACCGCTGGGGCTGATGGGGTATGCAGCTGAGGTAGTGTGACTCCCCACGGGAAGAGTGCAGCCCCAGGGCAGAGAATGTGGATGATGGGAGTGATGGTGCATGAGCGTCCCAGCACTAGTAGTGCTGGTGCGGCGATGAAGCACAGAGACGTGGGATTGCAGTTCAAGTTCTTTACTCACAGTTCTTTATGTCCCAAGTCATTCCGTGGGCAATGACTGCCCAAGCCGTGCTGCGTCCACCAGGCAGGGGGCTCGGTCGACCCACAGGCAATTCCAGAGTGTGTCACAGGACTCACTTCTACTCCTTCCTCTGGCCGTGCCCCACCAGTGACACTACGTCTGTCCAGCTCCCGCGGGCCTTCTCTTGGGAGGGCTTCGTGCTCACCTCCCTGACCCTATGTGGTGTGCCTTTCTAGTAGGTGTAGTGAGGGGTCGCACCAAGATATGATCGCGACTGCCGGTCCTTGGCTGAGGATTAGTCACCTCCACCAACTTGGGATCCGGTACCCTGTTCTGCCAACCCGTCACCCGCAATCTCCTGGGCCTTTGGGGTTCCTTCTGCCTTCGTGTCTCTGGGCCTCTCTTGGTGTTCTGTTCCTTTCTTCCTTTCCTTTCTGTTCCTGAGCAAAGTTGTTGCACAGAATACTTACCTCTGCTTCAGCCCTCAGGTTCCATTGCCAGCCTGACTACCAGTCCTGTCTGTCAGCTTCTCTTTCCTCCTGCCCGACAGTGTGCCCCCACTCTTCCGCCAGTCTGTCTATGGGCAAGTCCACCTTCGTTCCAGGAAGCACCTGCCAGTTACCTGCCTGCTTCCTGTCGTGCCTGCTAAACCCGCTCACCTGGGAGCGCACGTCTGCTACCCGCCTGTTACCTGCTAGCCTACCTGGAGGCTCTGCCGTCACATGCCGTGACCACCTGCCTGTCAGCCTAGAGACTACAGCCTGCTTGCCGTCACTTGCCGTGACCACCTGCTAGCCTACCTGGAGGCTCCCGCTGTCACTTTCCGTGACCACCTGCCTGTCAGCCTAGAGACTACAGCCTGCTTGCCGTCACTTGCCGTGACCACCTACTAGCCTACCCGGAGGCTCCCTCTGTCACTTTCCATGACCACCTACCCGCTTGCCAAGAGACTTCTTCCGTCACGTACCGTGACCACCCGTCAGCTAACCCAGAGACTGCTGCCTACCTGTTGTGTCCATCCCCTGCTGTCTGACCTGTGGGAGCCAACTGCTCTCTTACAAGGTCGTCCCCAGAGTAGCACCTGGTCCCTCTGCTCGGTCCCTCCCTGGTTACGGTGTCGTTTGCCGCGGTCCGACCAGGGTCACTCCGGGTTGATACTTAGTTACGCCCCTCTGGGTCCCTCCTTGCACCGCGGCACAGAGGTTCCACCTCCTGGACCCGTAACAAGCACTCTTGAATTACCTGAGGGATTGCTGAACCCCTCCCTGAGTAAGCACAGGATGACGTGGGAAGTTACACTGGTACCTGCAACTTGGATTGCAACAACTGTGAGTAAACGCTGAAGACTGCACCCCACTGTCTCCGTGAATTACTGCCGCGCCATCATCCCTGCACTACATTGTACCACAACTGCTACAGCAACATCTATAACATCCCAGCAACACCCTGGAGCTAAGCTCGAACTGTGGAGAGCTAAACCAACTCTGCTGCATTAAACACCAGCTCCAGAGGCCCAGCTCCACAGCGGCGGCTGTACATAGCCGCATACCACAGGTGGCATCACGAACATTAAATATAAAAACTATAAATCCCCTGTAAATAAACCCCTTTTATTGACCGCTCTGGGTCACGGACCGGGTTACCGCCACTGTGACATTTCCCCTAGCAACGACCGGCCCGGCACTGAGTACCCCACGGCCCAGGGGGCGCGTCAATATCACCTACCTAGCCTGTGATTCGGTGATAACTTGTTTTCATCAAAGAACCCCTATAATGTAAACTACTGTAATTGTACATCCCAGTTATGGTGGCGCACAGTAGATGTGCAGGAGCCGCCTGTGTTTTACAGTCGACGCTCCACTATAACAGGGATAACTGCTAACAGGTATTTGCATATAGCTGTAGGGTGGGCCCCGAGGATCAATTCCTCCTGTGGGCCCCAGACACCCCAGTCCAACCCAGGTTGAGGGGAATGAATATTCATTCTCTTTAACAGCGGGCACACGTGATCGCCGAGCCGCTGAAGGCTGCAGCTGACACTGTGAGGTATTAAAGAAAATGAATAATCACTCCTCTCCACACCCATAATCATCTCACTGTGTGAGGGCACATGGCAGTGACGTCATGCGCTGCTTGCAGGCTGATATCAGCTGCTGCATACCAGGAATGGTGATGAGGAGGCCATGCATACCAGGATTGGTGATGAGGGGGTCATGCATACCAGGATTGGTGATGAGGGGGCCATGCATACCAGGATGGGGAGGATGCGTCCATGCATACCAGAATGGGGATGAAGGAGCCATGCATATCAGGATGGGGATGAACGGGCCATGCATATCAGGATGGGGATGAGGGGACCATGCATACCAGGATGGGGATGAAGGAGCCATGCATATCAGGATGGGGATGAAGGAGCCATGCATACTAGGATGAGGATGAAGGGGCCATACATACCAGGATGGGTATGAGGAGGCCATACATATCAGGATGGGGATGAAGGAGCCATGCATACCAGGATGGGGATGAGGGGACCATGCATACCAGGATGGGGATGAGTGGACCATGCATACCAGGATGGGGATGAAGGGGCCATACATACCAGGATGGGGATGAATGGGCCATGCATATTAGGATGGGGATGAGGGGGCCATGCTTACCAGGAAGGGGATGAGGGGACCATGCATATTAGGATAGGGATGAGGAGGCCATGCATACCAGGATGGGAATGAGGAGGCCATACATACCAGGATGGGGATGAAGGGGCCATACATACCAGGATGGGGATGAAAGGGCATGCATATCAGGATAGGGAGGATGGAGCCATGCATACCAGGATGAGGATGAAGGAGCCATGCCTACCAGGATGGAGATGAGGGGACCATGCATACCAGGATGGGGATGAACGGGCCATGCATACCAGGATAGGGAGGATGCGGCTATGCATATGTGGCGCCCCTGCGGGTTCAGTCACCACAGAGGTACTGCATCTCACCCAGAGGTGTGGTATCCCACTCTCAGGTAAGGATGGGGTACTACCCAGGACCCACCCACTTGCATCCAACACTACACCATTCCAGACTAGCAGGCGGGGCAAGATACATGCGTACAATGCAGAGCCCTGTCCCTGGTTGGAAGGGGGGGAACCGAGAGAGGGGGAACCATGTAGTGGGTGTGGGTGGAGGAAGTATTTCAGGGGAGCACCTTCAGAAGGAGTATAAAAAAGAGGGGAACCATCTAGAAGCAGCCAGTCCTGCTCAGGAGAGCAGTGTAGGAGGGTCCAGGCTCCTGGCTCCAGTGCTTGGAGCGGGAGTTGAGTGGAGAGAGAGGAGTCAGGCCTAGTCTGAGAGGCCCAGGAGAGAAAGTGAGAGAGGACGGGAGTAGAGGGAAGGATCCAGAGACAGAGGGGATCCCAGGGGCATGGCTAGTGCTGAAGCCACCTGTATGCCTGAATCTACACGGACGTGGAGGGATCAGGCTGCAGAGGGGACCAGCCCCTAAACTAGTGGAGAATAATCAGGCTCAGCTATATATCCGGAGGCTACTGTACTTTCAAGGTGCATCTGCCAACTACCACAATTATATCGCCGAAAAGGTGGCCGCATAGGGTCCAGGGGACTGCACGTCGCCCGACAAGATCCGAGGCTACCGGCTTGGGACACTGATTGTGAGGCGCAGGGCAGGAGGGTGAGAGCAAGCGCAGGAAGACGACCGAGGAAGGAGCATAGAACGGGGTCCCGTTTAAGTACTCCTGAAATACTTGAGAGCTGCTGAACCCCTTTCTTGGTGACCGCAGGACGACGTGGGAGGTTATAATCTGGCAGTTGTAACCAGGAGCAGTGTGATAACGGTGAGTAAAACCTTGAAGACTGCACCCCACTGTGTCCTAGAATTATTGCTGCGTCATCACCAGCCCTGCACTACACAGCACCAACAACATCTACCTCATAGCATCACTATATCCTGTCCTGGAGCTAAGCTCTGCCTGTGGAGAGCTGAACCAACTCTGCTGCGTCACCACCAGCTCCCAAGGATCTGCACAACAGTGGCGGCCCCATATAGCCGCATACCACAGGTGGCGTCACGAACATTATCTCTATAAAAACTTTATTCCCTTTTACTTTTCCCCTTTTATTGACCGCCCTGGGTCACAGACTGGGTCATTGCCACCATAACACCCCCCAGCATCGACCGGCCCGGCCGAGCACCCCACGGCCTAGGGGGCGCGTCACATACAAGGATGAGGATGAAGGGGCCAAGTATATCAGTATGGGGATGAGGGGACCATGCATACCAGAATGGGGAGGATGGGGCCATGCATAGCAGGATTGGGATGAACGGGCCATGAATACCAGGATAGGGAGGATGCGGCTATGCATACCAGGATGGGGATGAGGGGGCCATGCATACCAGGATGGGGAGGATGGGGCCGTGCATATCAGGATGACGATGAGTGGACCATGCATACCAGGATAGGGAGGATGCAGCTATGCATACCAAGATGGGGATGAGGGGGCCATACATACCAGGATTAGGATGGGGGCCATATATACCTGGATTCTTGGCCATATACAAGTGCTTCTCACTAAATTAGAATATCATCAAAAAGTTTATTTATTTCAGTTCTTCAATACAAAAAGTGAAACTCGTATATTATATAGTCATTACAGAGTGATCTATTTCAAGTGTTTAGTTCTGTTAATGTTGATGATTATGGCTTACAGTCAATGAAAACACAAAGTCTAGTGTATTGAAGAACTGAAATAAATTAACTTTTTGATGATATTCTAATTTTGTGAGAAGCACTTGTATATCTGGATTGAGGGACATATATATACCAGGATGGGGGATATTAGTATAGAATTGGGGTATATTTCCCCTATAACAGTGTCAGCAGAAGACCCCTACCTCCATAACAGTACATCATGATCACATTTTGTGCTTAAATTTTTATTTTCCTATTTTCCTCCTCTAAAACCTAGGTGCGTCTTATAGTCTGAAAGATACGTTAACTATCATGATTTACACACTAGAGTGAAATTGTCCTTTCAGGAGAACTTGCAGTAGAATGTTTGTCTCCGCCTCTAACTCCACCCTCCTCCCTCCATAGAACTTTTTGAGCACCAACTGTCATCTTCTATCTCAGTAATGGGAAAATCTGTATTCACTAAAGATTTTACCCAAGAATTAAGGACATTGAGAATGAATGATAAGCCCAGGAGGAGAAAAAAACAGATCTCTTTAATAAAATATATTACAAAGTTTCTAATTTTCACGTGTACTATTGGTTTATGAAATAAATTAATACATTTTACTTTAATACATTTTATGCTAGGGTTACATGGTTGCATGTGTCAGTTGACGTTTACATTGTGCGCCTCATTGCAAAATAGAATCTAACAATTTCTTATGCTGTCGCATTGCGTTTTTAACCTGCTATGATTACGACACAGAGATACAAATGTCTAAAATGTTCTGGATTTTCTGATTTTCTTCATTACAGGAAAATAATGTGGCAAGACAAAGTTATATTTATAATCTTGTGTATTTTATTACTTCCTTATTCTTTAAACTTATAAATTTGAGGTTCTTAGTGCACATTTTGATCAAATTGTGCAAGCCCATCTGCCAACGACAAGGCGACCTCATCAGATGGGGCCCTACACTAACAAACTAACCTATTTATTGTATCTATCTTATTCTTATCCTCACAATCTATTGATTATTATTACAACATTATTATACTTATTATTGCTATTATTACTCTAGTATTATGAGATACCTAGAATTAAAGCTGTTGATCCAGAAGAAGGCAAAAACCCCTGGACACATTCAGCCAATTTGTGTCAAGGGGAAAAATTCCTTCTCGACCCCGGGAAAAAGAGATCAGTCCTAGAACCCTGGATCAAACCTGATGATGCCTAATAATGTCCTATGCTATTATTATACTATTTCTAATAATGCTATACTATTATAACTTATTTTGCTATTTTATTACTACCGCTACTTTTTTTAACATTTATTTCTATTTTTTTACTTACTATTAATAATATTATAATTATTGTTACTAATATTTATATTATTTCTCTAGATACTATTAATTAGATCCTACTCCTAATGTTATTGATCCAGAAGAAGGCAAAAAAACCTGGACACATTCGGCCAATTTATGTCACTGGGGAAAAATTCCTTCTTGATCCCGAAAAAAGGCGATCAGTCCTAGAACCCTGGATCAAAACCCTAATATATATTAATTATTTACTAATTATTATAATCATTACCTTAGATACTATTTTTGTATTACTATTATTTGTGTTATTTTTAGTTTCCTGCTATTTTACTGATATTATTACTAATATTCTACTATTTTATGCTTGATGTTTTTGTATTATTGCTATTTTATTCTTACCATTATTGCTAACATTTGTATTGATATTTTACTAAATCTAAAAATTAGATCCTAATTCCTAAAGATGTTGATCCAGAAGAAGGCAAAAACCCCCGAACACGTTCGGCCAATTTGTGTCATGGTGGAAAAATTCCTTCTTGACCCCGGGAAAAGGCGATCAGTCCTAGAACCCTGGATCAAATCTCCTAATACTTATTCAAATTTTAATAATTAATATTTAATTTAATTAATAATTAATCATTTAACAAATATTATTAATATTTTATTTTTAATATAATAGTATACATTTATTATTACTTTACTAGTGAAATTATTCCTGTTTTATGGTCACTAATATTACGCTATATACTATATTATATTACTACTCCACTATTGCTAATTCTACTATAATCTTACTAATTCGTAGGTCCTTATTTCTAAAGCTGTTGATCCAGAAGAAGGCAAAAACCCCTGGACACATTCAGCCAATTGTTGTCTCAGGGGGGAAATTCCTTCTTGACCCCGGGAAAAGGCGATCAGTCCTACAACCCTGGATCAAACCTGCTGATGTTATTTTTATGTCTCTACCATTATTACACAAATTAATATTCTATTACTGCTATTATTACTGCTCCTAATATTATTAAAGTCTTTATTATGATTTTACTACATTTTTAAGCTTTCTTAATCTAATAATAACTATTTTATGTCTATTATTTTTATTATTTTTAGATTTGAAGTTGTTGATGTTCCTTCAGCTGGAATGTTGGTGCCTTAGAGTCCATCAACGTCTCGCTGATTTGAGGAGGATGGTCCAGATGATGTTCCTCCTTCCTCTGAGGTTGGTATTCACGTATTTAAGGATGGACTGCTGGCGGATCTTGTGTCTTCCTGCTGGCTGGTTCTCAACTCTTCTGGCCCAGGTGTTGTTCTTTTCTTCTTTTGCTTTTGACTTTTTAGCATCTTCTTCTTTTTTCCCCTTGGTATCTCCTGCCTTATCTTCTTCTTTTTTCCCCTTGGTATCTTCTGCCTTATCTTGTTGGTTTTTCCCCTTGGTATCTTCTGCCTTATCTTCTTTTTTCCCCTTGGTATCTTCTGCCTTATCTTCTTTTTTCCCCTTGGTATCTTCTGCCTTATCTTCTTTTTTCCCCTTGGTATCTTCTGCCTTATCTTGTTTTTTCCCCTTGGTATCTTCTGCCTTATCTTGTTTTTTCCCCTTGGTATCTTCTGCCTTATCTTGTTTTTTCCCCTTGCTATCTTCTGCCTTATCTTCTTCTTTCGCCTTGGTGTCTTCTGCCTCATCTACTTCCATTTCTTCTACCTCCCAATACTTCATTGCCTCCTTCATCTCCTCTTCTTTCGGCTCTTCTGGCATCACTGATGTTGGCTCAGGTTTTTCTTCATCCAAAGGAAATGGTAGATATTTCTTCTGAGCTTCCCGGTTGGTCGGCATGAGGCGCTAATAAAAGAAGATATTCATTCAGTTGACTATTGAGACGTTCCTTTTAGTGATGAGCGAGTATGTTCTATTAACCCTTTCGCCGAGTACGCTCGGGCCGAGCTCCGATTATTTATAGCTGCTCGGTGATATGGTTGAATCGCTCCCGTGTGCATGATTTGCGACTGTTTGACAGTTTTATTACATGTGAGGAATGTCTATTTCTTACACATTCCTCCCATATAATAAAACTGTCAAACAGTTGCAAATGATGCACACGGGAGCGATTCAACCATATCACCGAGCAGCTATAAATACTCGGAGCTCGGCCCGAGCATACTCGGACAGAACATACTCGCTCAACCCTAGTTCCTTTACATCTATGGAGAAAACATGGACAACGTATTCTGCGGTATGATCAGTGACCTCCATGTTGAAGATCGGAGACGGCAGGAATCTGGTGCAGTATATCAGGAGTTGTAGATCCCTTTCTTCTTTTGTTCTTGGACAAGCTGGAAAGAAAAAACAAGCACATAATGGGATCAATCACACAAAGCCCAGAGGTATCAAATCTTTAAATTACAGGTAAATTTATTTAATCCAGCATCCAGTTTCGGCCCACCAGTAGCCAACTCCAGGACCCCACTTTTCAATTAACGTAACATTATCCTCAGTCATAAATCTATATAACAATGAACTGGATAGATTGTTAAGTGAATAAGATGCTGACTTTGTCTGTACATAGAGATTCAAGTATATTGTGCCAAGTACTGTTCATATCAGAGGGTGGTGGCCCACCGGAGGATTCTCCCATTTTCCTGTTGGCCAAGTCCAAGCCTGTTAACATCAATGTGACCTGCTGAATTCGGAATTATTCCCGGCATAGAAAGCAAACAATCTACTATTGGAAACTGTCTTCTAACTGACTTTCTGCTCAATCTACATTGTGTTTCAATTCTGTACTGAACTAATAGATGGTCTGCATTATCAAATGCTGGATTAACCCCTTTAAAGCCTGGGGCGTATTAGTACGCCCCAGGCCATCACCCCCGGTTCAGTAAGGGCTCCGGCGGTGAGCCCCCATTGAACCGAGCACATGTCAGCTGATTATTACAGCTGATATGTGCCCGCAACAGCTGCAGGTGAAATCGCGATCCACCCGTGGCTGTTAACCAGTTAAATGCCGCTGTCAATCTCTGACAGCGGTATTTAACAGCGCCGCGTCAGAGGCGCGTCACTTGCCACTCCTATCGGTGACCCCGTCACGTGATCGCAGGTCACTGATGGGTGGGCATGACAACCCTGGGTCTGCAGCAGACCCCAGTGGTTGTCATGTAAAGATCGCTATGAGCGCCACCTAGTGGTCGGCGCTCATAGTACTGGAGCATTTCTGCTACATAGAGGTGATCTGTTTTATTTAGCAGAGGCGATCAGACAGTTGCTGCTTCTAGTCTCCTATGGAGACTATAGAAGCAAGCAAAAAGTGCATAAAAAATGTTTTAAAAATATGAAAAAAATAAAAACAATATAAAAATTTAAATCATCCCCCTTTCGCCCCATTCAAAATAAAATAATAATAAAAACAACCCACATACACATATTTAGTATCGCCGCGTTCAGAATTGCCAGATCTATCAATATAAAAAAAGAATTAATCTGATCGGTAAACGGCGTAACGAGAAAAAAATTCTAAACGCCAGAATTACGTTTTTTTGTCGCTGCAACATTGCAATAAAGTGCAATAACGGGCGATCAAAACATCGGATCTACCCCAAAATGGTAACAATAAAAATGTCAGCTCGGCGCGCAAAAAATAAGCCCTCACACAGACCCAGATCCCGAAAAAATGGAGACGCTACTGGTCTCGGAAATTGGCGCCATTTATTTATTTTTTTTAAGCAAACTTTGGATTTTTTTTTCACCACTTAAATAAGAAAGAACCTATACATGTTTGGTGTCTACGAACTCATAATGACCTGGGGAATAATAATGGCAGGTCAGGTTTAGCATTCAGTGAACGTGGTAAAAAAAACAAAAAAAAACCATCTGTGGTATTTCACTTTTTTTGCAATTTCATCGCACTTGGAATTTTTTCCCCGTTTTCCCATACACGATATGGTAAAACCAGTGATGACATTTAAAAGTACAACTCGTCCCGCAAAAAATAAGCCCTCACATGGCCATATTGACCAAAAAATACAAACACTATGACTCTGGGAATAAGGGGAGCAAAAAACGAAAATGCAAAAACGGAAAATCCCGAGGTCCTTAAGGGGTTAATGGCACAATATTTTCAGATTAATGGAAAAAAAAAATATTTAAAAAAATAATCTCACATGAGAAGAGTCCAGGTCCGAAGACACATTCCTGTTGGAGGTAGACGTCCTAAAGAAAACAGAATCTGATGAGTGTCCACTTATCATTCACCAGGGATGAAGAATAGGATAAGGGGTCCGGTTATAATAAAGCTGCTGACCCCCCAAGATCTGCGGCTCGCGGCCATCCTGTATCTATTCTCTTCTGCAGTAGTCATAGGAAAAGCTGTGAATCCAAAAAAGACTTAGTCACAGATCTGATAAAGACACAAACAGCTTTCCACATTTATTCATAGTGAACGTCCCCCCGGTATCGGACCCCCATTACACACATACACTCATATGACCACATGGAGCATAGCCTTTACTGGGTGTAAATAAAGATATATGACATTCATGTATTTCTATGTTCTTCATTCCCATAAGTACAGGAAACCCCCTAAAAACAACTGCCAAAGTGACTTCATTAACAGCGGATAAAGCCTAACCCCCATTATCAGTGCCAGCACACTCATCCCATTGACAACAGTGGCATAAACCCCTCAATAAATAATACTGGCAGCAGAGTGTCCTGTGTGACCTAATGATACAATTCTGCTTTCCTGCAGCCACTAGGGGGAGCACAGTGCACCAGTAGATATATATTGTACTGATAGCTCCCCCTAGTGGCAGGTGACAGCAGCCGTTCTCTCCTATATTGAATTTAGGTGAGATCAGTGACATCAGATGATGGGATGGGAGCACTCACCGACATCCATCTTCACCGCTCACTGTCCTGTAACAGACTGAGGATGAATGACAGTTTGCTTTATTTTCAAATTCAAATCCAGCGATCCTATTGGCTGAGCAGTGTTATGTAACACACTGAATTTAAAGGGACAGAACGCTCTTATTTCTCTTCAGTGTATTTCATGTGTGCGTGTTGTAATTCTGCTTATAATATGAAGCTGTGGAGATAATCTGAGCTTTAATTTACATACAGAGGGACTGAAATCTCATTAGATATCATATCAGGACATTCATTAAAGGGATTGTGCCATCAAAATTTTATTTTCGGCAATTGAAAACATGTAAACTGTTATTTTTTTTTTTAATATTAACATTTGTTTTTAACCACTTCACGACCTTGCGATTTTCCATTTTCGCTCTTTGGTTTTCTGCTCCCCTTTTTCCCAGAGCCATAACTTATTTATTCTTCCGTCAATATGGCCGTACGAGGGCTTGCTTTTTAGGGGATGAGTTGTGTTTTTGAATGACACCATTGATTTTACCATATAGTGTACTGGAAACCGGGAAAAGAATTCAAAATGCTGTGAAATTGAAAAAAAAGTTCATTTCCACAATTTTTTTTTTATCATGTTCTCTAAATGGTAAAACTGCCCTCCATTATGATTCTCCAGGTCATTACGAGCTCGCAGATACCAAACATGGAGAGGTTCTTCTTAATCTAAGTGGTGAAACAAAATCTGAAATTTGTAAGGAAAAAAAATTTAGCTTATGTCGCCATTTTCCGAGACCCGTAGCGTCTCCATTTTTTAGGATCTGGGGCCGGGTGAGGGCTTATTTTTTGCGCAACAAGCTGATGTTTTTATTGATACCATTTTGGGGTAGATCTGATGTTTTGATCGCCCTTTTTTGCACTTTATTACAATGTTGAGGCAATCAAAAAACGTAATTCTGGCTTTTCGATGTTTTTCTCGTTACTCCGTTTACAGATAGGATTAATTTACTTCATATTTTTATAGATCGGGAGATTCTGAACTGGGCGATACCAAATATGTTTATTTTATTTTTTTGTTATTGTTTTATTTTCTATGGGGCAAAAGGGGGATGATTTGAACGTTTGTTTTTTTATTGTTAAAATATTTTTTTAAACTTTTTTTTTTACTTGCTTCAATATTCTTCATAGGGGACTTGAAGCTTCGATCATCTAATCGCTTGTGCTACACATAGCAGGGCTTCAGCACTGCTATTTGTAGCAAAAATCACGATCTCCCATGAATGCCGGCCACACGCCGGCGTTCATAGAAGATTCCCAATGACAAGCACAGGGGTCTTCTGCAGAGCCCCTGACTGTCATGACAATCCATGGGCGGGACATATGATGCGCTTTCGGCTGACGCTTATTTTAAATGCCACTGTCAGTGATTGACAGCAGCATTTAAGTGGTTAACAACCACGGGTGGATCTCGGATCCTTCCGCAGTTGTTAGAGGCACATGATAGCTGATCAGATCAGCTGTCATGTGCATGTATTTAGACATGTGACTGTACTTACCCCTCCCTCTGCACTTGGTGCCATTTTTTTTTCTGCATTTAAACCATGTATGCCTGTAACTGGTTATGTATGGTTGTCCCGAGGAAGGAGTCTGTGGACTCTGAAACGCGTTGACAATAAACCTACAATTCTATTACCAACATTTGTCTCTTTGGAGAGCGCGGAAATATTTCCTATCCTGCTATATAAGTCTACTGAACACTGCGATACTCATCTCATCCTGGACCTCCGCTCAGCATTCACCGCATCCCTGCGCCTCCTGTCACTGCTCGCACTGAGCTGTGTGAATGGTGACAGGGGGAAAGTGTAGCTCGCAGTACAGCTATGGGCTTCAAAAAACCTGGTGCCGATCTCCTCGCACAGTTGTGACCTGGACAGCCCAGGAGGCGTGCCTAGGTCACAGCAGCAGGCAGCCACAATGTGTCACGGGTGTGTCAGAGGTGACAGTCGCCCTGCAGTGGGTTGCAGGAGATCTCTACGTTTGGCATTGCAGACAGCTTCTTAGATAAGAGGCTGTCTTTAGGACCGAGCGGTTAACTCTCTCTTGCTAATTAGCTCTCTGGCCTGGGTGTATATATACCTGGTGTGTCTGAGAGGGAGTCGCTGGCATATTCATTTCTACTTGTGAGGCTTAGACGGAGCAGTACTTTGTCCTCTCTGGAGCTTGAGGCCGTGTGCATATTTGGACTCATCTAAAGCTAAGCAATTTCCCCGTGTTTTGTCTTCCCTTGTTGTCTATAGTGTTTAGTGGAGGTTGACTAGTGCTCATCTCCTTCCATCCCTAGCCGTAGCCATGCGCCAGGGAAAGTAGGGCGAGGCACGTGTGCGGTGATTGCTGAAGAGGCAATATAGGGATGGTAGTTGAGACAGGGTGACGCTAGACCAGACTAGGAGGTCTCCACTTCCCCCTTTCCATAGTGTCTGGGCTCCCTTTCCCTCTGTGTTGCACTAACACCTGGTGTGACACAATGCAGGAAATGCAGGAGGACACAGTACACAGAGGCTGCCATATTTGAAGTGTGTAAGCTTCGTGCTCAGACAATTACACATCAGCAAACTTATATGGCCGCCCACTGTGGCTGTAGATAGAGTTAATAAATTCAAAAATATTAAACCAGTGCATTTAATTTTGTATTAAAAATAATTGATTATATACTCAATAATTCTTAATACAAAAATAAAAATCACGGCACCTTCCATTTAAGATTGACATTGTATACCCCAATTTTAATGATGGAGTATTTTATAGTTGGATGCATCAAATTCATTAAGGGGCGCACATCACTTAATCAATAAAACACATCTTCTCAGTGGTGTCACCTCTGTGTATTTTGCCAACTATTTAATTTTTCAGTCTGCCTTTAAATGACTGAATATTTTATTCTATAGAGTGTTTATTTTTCTCTCTTTTAATGTTTACTTTGTTGTGTTGCAATGTATTACTGTGACCTCTAGATGGCTCTGGTGCAGCAATGATATATAGCAGATTACTGACAGAGTACTGAGCGGTGTGAGGTGTGAGCCACATGGAGTGCTGGGGGAACCTGTTACCTCCTACCACAAAGCTGAAGGACCTGGAATAGATAATATTGTGATCAGTCAGAGAAGGAGGAGAGCAGCGACTGAGAAAAACAAGCTGTGGGTCCTGCAGAAATCATCGGCATACCTCACAACCGTCCCGGATCCAGTGGGGCTATGATTTGGACGTCAGCATAGTCTGCGCAGCACAGATGAAGCACACATTGTTTAGTTCCACTTTGGAGGAAGGGCCGGCATATGTCTGTGCTCTGTACAACATTACATTCACACAGGGTCGGACTGGCCTGGCAGGGCACCGGTGAAATGCCCGATGGGCCCCAGAGAGGAGGAGGAAAAGGGCACTGGCTTTTTAAAAGCTGAGGATGCAGGAGTGCTCGCATGCAGAACTGACCTACCATGACAACAATGGCTGGCGACACCACCCCATGCACGCAGGCAAGTACTGTGGCCCAGGGAGGGGGAAACGATGGCGCGCTATGGGGCCCGTGCAGCCACCGGGGTCCTCCCCACCCTCAGCCCCTCCCCCATCTCTCCTCGTTCCGAACAGCTCCAGTGTCTTCTAACTCTGATGTGTCAGGGCAGAGGGCGCAATGACGTCACCACAGCGCGCCCTCTGACCTGAGCACTCCAGAGTTAGAAGATGCGCTGGGTATACCGGACCTGCGGGGAACGGGAGAGGTGAGTAATTGATATTTTGTTTTATGTATGCAGCATCATATGGGGCCATTATACTGCATGGAGCAATATATGGGGCCCAGTATATACTGTATGGGGCCATTATACTGTATGGAGCAATATATGGGGCCCCGTATATACTATATGAAGCCATTATACTGTATGTCGCAAAATATGAGGGTGGCCCATTATATACTACGAGCTATTGAACCCGTTCTACGCCCAGGTGGCGAGCATTTTTATTGGTATATGGTCTCCCATGCTGGTATGTGCTGCCCCCCCTCCTGGTATTTGTGCTGCCTCCATCCTGTCCCCACCATCCTATCTTGGTATGCATGGCACTCCTCATCCCCCAATCCTGGTATGCATGGCACCCCTCATCCCCAATCCTGGTATGCATGGCACCCCTCATCCCCAATCCTGGTATGCATGGTGTGTCACCCTGGCCTGGATGCCACAAAGTGTAATAAAGCTGTGTCTGAGAGCAAGGGGTAGGTTATCTGGTCAGGGGAACATTAGCATGCAATGCCTCCTGTCTCAGGCCAGTAGGGGGAGCTGGCTGCCCCTATAAAAGCTGGTACTGGGGGCAGGGTTAGGGAGAACTGGACGACCTGTCTCAGGATTCAGGTCCCAGAGCAGAGAGGGACAGTTGTATTGCACCCTAAGAGGAAGTGTGGCAGTAGGAGAGCCACAAGCCAGAGACAAGAGGCGAAGAGAGCCTGTCTTGGCAGATAACGGACAAAATTTACCAGACTTTGGTGTCTGAGGCTGGGAGGATTCCACATTCTCCAGCAGATAACCAGTCCGCAGGGGACTGTATATTCCTTGGCCTAAGAAGCCTGGAGGCCCTGCCACAACCGAAGGGACCAGTAAAGCCGTACAAGGCTGGGAGCAGAAAGGAACCCACGTCGCAGGCCATACAGGCGTGAATACACGGAGAGCTCGGAAGCGTGGGCTGTTACCCTATAAAGAGGAGATAGCCAGAAGGAGCACAGAAAGCACGGTAGGCCTACACCCTCACCCTGACCAGGGCCAATTTCCCCGTTGCTCTCAGACATCCAGGTCCCCTCCTAGCCGGGACTGTTTGTGGGTCAGTTTACTTGTTTTAGTAAAGACCCTGGACTGCAACCTGTTGTCTGTGTGCTCCTTGCTCCTCCAGCACTATCAGCACTGGGACTCTCACTACCATCACTCCCACCATCCATTATACTGCCCTGGGGCCGCACTCTTCCCGTGGGGAGTCACACTACCCCAGCTGCACACATCATCAGCCCCAGCAGTCTGCATGCAGCGGCGGTTCCTAACAACCGCAATCCACGGGTGGCGTAGTCGGACATAATCATCAGCACATAACGGACTACCACTGTCCTGACCACCCTGAGCCACGGAACTGGGTTGCCACTACTACTCCCACCGTTTCCCTATTGCCCGGATCCGAGTGCCCCACGACCCAGCTTTAGCGTAGTCGGCAGGATTGAAACCAACCCGCCACAAACGGGTATTGCGTGCCTAGAAAAGACTTTGCACTTACCTGAAAAGAGGTTTCCCGCCATCCGGAGCCGTTTCCCGCCATTTCCAGCCGTCTCCCGCCATCTTCCGCCGGTTCCCGCCATCTCCAGCCGTTTTCCCGCCATCGGACGCCATCTTCAGGACACTGCGCGGGAAGAAGAGGGGCGTGGACGTCCAAACCGCGCGAGACCCGAAGCTCCGCCCCACGCACCGACGCTGCGCAAGGTCCTGGAAGGGAGAGAGAGCGACGCTGACGTCATCAGGACGCGACGCAAGGTCCTCATCCAGAGCAGCAGCAGCGGAGCCGCGGCCTACAGAAGAGGATCGTCGGAAGGTAGGCCACGCTTAACTAGGGGGGAGGAAGATGTCGGACACAGAGGCGCCCACTACCACCAACGCAGCTGCAGCAGCGGTGATGCCCTTTTCCCTGCCCTACATCCCTGGAGCGGCCTGGCTGCGCAAGTACTCAGGGGAGCCCCATGCCCTAACTGACTTTAAGGAAAGGCTGTACAGTTTGTTCCAAGTCTACCCCCTGACAGAGGAACAGAAGGTCAGCATACTAACAGGGCAGTTAACTGGCGCAGCCCAAAGGGAGGTAAAATCATGGCCCACTGAGGAGAAAAGGAATGTGAAGGGTATTCTGGCCCGGCTGCAGGGTACCTTTGACACACGTACCGCCGCTGAAATTAAAATGAGGTTCTATGGATGTAAGCAGCGGGCTCAGGACAGCATCAGAGACTATGCCCTAAATCTGCAGGAAGCCTTGAGGGCTATCCAACAAACTGACCCTGGCAGTGTGCAGGAAACAGATAAACTGCTAACAGAACAATTCATAGAAGGTCTGCTGTCCAGCGCCCACAGGGCCCAGCTGCGCCTCATGTTCTTTCAGAACCCCGACCTGACTTTTGCCCAATTTAAGGACAGGGCCATAAGGGTGCTCCGTGAATCTGCAACCAGTGGCGCTATAAACCCCCGGCGCCCTGCTCTCACCTACCACCAGGAGGCGGCGCCCTCCTCTATGGACCCCGTGGGGGCTCATGCACAGGCCCTGAACCAAGCCCCGTCGAAAGACCTGCACCACCAAGTCCAGTAGCTGACCAGGAGCGTCGCGGCGTTGACCAGGACCGTCCAGGCGTTACAAGTGGACCCGTCAAGACCCATCGAGCTGGCTTCAAGTCCGGAGGATGTCCCGTGGCGTCGACAGAGGAGGATCCCGTCGTTCCGAGGGAGGCCCACAGACCGCTGCGCAGAGGATGGACAGCCCATTTGCCGTCGATGTAACCGGCCCGGACACATTTCCAGGTACTGTAATTTAAACGGGTCCAACCTGGGGCAGAGGGCCAACCCCCAGGCATAAGATCACCAGGCCCTTATAATTGGCGTGATAAGTACGTTGGGGGGCGCCTGGTTTTACCCGTGGTGCTGGACGGTATCCCCATGAGCGCCTTGCTGGATACTGGGTCGCAATAACCACTATCCCTTATGTACTTTTTAAGCAGTATTGGACTGATGCTGATATCACACGGTATCCAGACAGTAACTTGAGCATCATCGCCAGTAATGGCTTACCCGTGCCGCAGATGGGGTTCAAGGAGATGACCATTAAAATTGGTAAAGTTGAACTACCGGCACAGGGAGTAATTATTGTGGACATTGACCGTCGTGAAAGTCACCCTAAAATAACTGTGGGTACTAACGTAATTGAAAATTGTCTTTCAGAGGTAATTGTAATTCTACAACAGGTGGCGGTGAATGCTAGTTCCAGCCAACAGAGAGACCTCAACAAGGAGATAAAAGCCCTGATGAGACGGCAGCAGGTAGAACTGTCTGGTGGTGAGATCGGTAGCGTAAGACTGAGTGACCCATTCCCCATTTCCATGCCTCCCAAAAGTGAAATGATGATCTGGTGTCGGACTGCAATCGGGTTGAGAGGTAGAGACTACCAAGCCATGGTAGAACCCGTGTACTCAGACAGCAGGCCCACCATTTTGACAGCCCGGGGGGTGGTTGATGTCCGTCATGGGAGGGTGCCCGTCCGCATCCTCAACATTGGGGAGAGGGAAGTACACTTACCCAGGTACGCTACACTCGCCAAACTGTTTGTTGTCGAACACAAGGCTATCAGGGCCGTGGAACCCTTGCCTCCATCTCCTCAGGCGGAGGGTAATGGCTCCCAGAAACAAAAGGAAGACTGGTGCCAGAAACTCCACGTGGGTGCTGACTCCACTCCCCTGCACCAAAAACAAGGAGTTTACCGGGTGGTACAGGGGTACGAGAGAGTCTTTAGTAAGCACCCGCTAGACTTCGGCAGAGTAAAAGGGATAGAACACCACATCCCCACAGGGAGCCACCCACCAATAAAAGAGAGACACAGACCTGTACCCCCTGCACATTATCAGAACGCAAAGGGCATGCTAAGAGAGATGAAAGAAGCTGGGGTTATTAGAGACAGCTGTAACCCCTGGGCAGCCCCCTTGGTTCTGGTCAAAAAGAAAGACGGCACCATGAGAATGTGCGTGGACTATACACAAATCAACCGTATCACCCACAAAGACGCATATCCGCTGCCTAGAATAGAGGAGTCTTTAGCCGCACTAAAATCTGCTAACTTCTTTTCTACTTTTACCTTACTAGCGGGTACTGGCAGGTTCCTGTGGCAGAGGCTGACAAGGAGAAGACCGCCTTCACCACCCCGATGGGACTGAGCGAATTCAACTGTATGCCTTTTGGGCTCTGCAATGCACCAGGGACCTTCCAGCGGCTGATGGAATGCTGTCTAGGGCACCAAAACTTCGAGACGGTCCTCCTTTACCTGGACGACGTGATAGTCTATTCGAAGACCTACGAGGACCATCTCAAGCACCTGGCCGAGGTGTTCGAAGCCCTGGCAGGCTACGGCCTGAAGGTGAAACCATCGAAGTGTCACTTGTTGAAACCAAAGGTCCAGTACCTAGGGCACGTGGTAAGCGCGGAAGGAGTGGCCCCCGACCCTGACAAGTTCACGGCAATCAAGAGCTGGCCAAGCCCCTTGAACATCAAAGAGGTGAGACAGTTTCTCGGGTTGGTAGGCTACTACCGAAGGTTCATCCCCGGGTTCACTAAGATGGCAGCTCCTATGCAGGACCTCCTGATCGGACAGTCTAAGTCCAGAAGTCAAAAGCCACCCTTCAAGTGGGATAAACCGGAAGAGGAGTGCTTCTGCCAGCTAAAGATGGCCCTCACGGGGGATGAGATCCTGGCCTACCCTGATTATGGCCAGCCTTTCATTCTCCACACAGACGCCAGTAATGTGGGACTGGGAGCCGTACTGTCCCAAAACCAACAGGGCAGAGAACGGGTGATCGCATTCGCCAGCCGGAAGCTGGGGCCCACCGAGAGGAACCCGGAGAATTACAGCTCCTTCAAGCTAGAATTCTTGGCGGTGGTGTGGGCCGTGACGGAACGCTTCAAGCATTACCTGGCCTCCGCGAAGTTCACCGTGTACATGGACAACAACCCGTTGACACACCTGGACAATGCAAGACTGGGTGCCCTGGAACAGCGGTGGATGGCCCGTCTCTCCAACTATGACTTCGTGATCAAGTACCGGGCAGGCAAAACCAATGCCAACGCGGACGCCCTATCAAGAATGCCTCACTTACCTGAAGGTGACGAAGACCCAGAAGAGCTGGAGGAGGTAGAACTCCCCGCGTTTCACCGGTATGGAGCCGCTCAATACTCCCACCGCGTGAAGGAGGAGGATCTAACAACCGTGATAATCAATCCCCTACCTCACCACAGCTGGGCCGAGACCCAAGATAGTGACCCTGCCATCCGCCTGGTGAAAGATCTGTTGACCCAGGAAGACGCCCGCATGGATCCGGATGCCCCAGAGGAAGCCAAGCTATGGAAGGAGATGAGCAAACTGTTCCTCTATGAAGGCAAGTTGTGCAGAAGGATTGTCAACCACCGGACGCACGAGCTGACCTGGCAAGTCGTGGTCCCAAGGCGGGATGCAGCTATGGTCCTGGGGGCTTACCATGACAGAGCGGGGCACTTCGGTTGGAAGAAACTGGAGTTCCTGCTAAGAGGAAGGTTCTTTTGGGTCGGCATGAGAGGAGCTGTAGAAAAATGGTGCAGAGACTGTGGCCCTTGTCACCTAAGGAGGAAGGACCGCACCAGCCAGAAGACACCCTTGAGGCCCATCGTCACCCAGCAGCCTCTTGAGCTGGTAGCTCTGGACCATGTCAAATTGGCTCCCAGCCGGTCAGGATACATCTATGCCCTGACAATCGTGGACCACTATTCCCGTTTTCTAGTGGTGGTCCCGGTAAAGGACTTGACAGCCCAAACAGCGGCCAGAGCCTTCCAGCAATACTTCTGCCGTCCACACGGGTATCCGGAACAGGTCCTGACAGACCAGGGTCCAGTGTTCGAGGCTGAAATCTTCCAGGAGTTCTGCAACCTCTATGACTGTAAGAAAATTCGTACAACGCCTTACCACCCACAAACCAACGGGATGTGTGAGAAGATGAACAATATAGTCATTGATCTCCTGAAGACGTTGCCCCTGGAGGAACGCAGCCTGTGGCCAGAAAAACTGCCGGACCTGATAGACTTATACAATCATATCCCGGTGAACGCTACCAACTGCACCCCGGCTTACCTGATGCGAGCCAGACCAGGTAAGCTGCCTGTAGACCTGGAGATGGGAGTCCTAACACCTGAGGACACCTCCCCGGATGCAGACTGGGATACGGAAAGGCAACTGGAGTACAAGAAGGTACAGGAGAGTGTGGAGAAAAGCCTGGCCCAGGTGAGAGAGAGGCAAGAAAAACTCTTCAACCAACACGCCCCTGCTGGTCCCCTAGAACCTGGTGAGCAAGTCCTGAAGCGGAAGAGAAGGCTACATAAGTTGGACGACCAGTGGGAAAGGGAACCCTACACCGTACTGCAGTCTGACCACGACAACCCAAAGGTGTGCGTAATCACCAAGGACAGAGGAGAAACCACTAGTGTCGTCTCCAGGGACCACCTCAAAAGATGCCCCGAGCAACTCCGTAGTGCAGAAGAGGATCAGAGTGACCTTGAACCTGCAGAGGACAAGGAAGAAATGATCAGCACCGTTCTCGGAGAGTTCCCTCAGTCCTGGAATCGCATAAATGATGCCATAGTGGTACCCGTCCTGCATTTCCTGCAACCGGCACAGCAACAACCAACACCAGAGCCGGAAGGTGAAGAGGAGTAAGCGGTTCCAGAGGCAGAAGAGCCTGTACCAGCAGCCCAGGAGAGTCAACCCTCTGCTGACAGTGAGCCTGCTATGCCTGCGGTAAGCCAAAGGACCCGCAGACAGCTGCCTGCCCTACCTGTACACCCAGCTGGTAGCTGCACCCCTAACGCTAGTGGGGAAAGCCAAGTCAGTCCACCACCAGACAATAAGTTAAGGAGGTCAACCAGGAGCACAAAGGGGCAGATACCCGCTCGCTGGAGAATATAGAGCGCGCTAAAATTGTAAATAACCCTGTTGCCAAATGTTGAATTGTTTACCAAGTTACATGCGAGATTAGTAATTGTGTGTTTCAGTTCCTTACAGTTGCCGCACAGACTCGAAGGTTATGGACTTTTAATAACCGGGACCTTGTATGGACTGCGTTTGGAGCCTAACCCAGGAATGAACTAAGACTGTAAAGGACTTGGGATAGGACAGACCCCCACCTGGTTAAGGCTCCCTGTTGTGTTGGTGATATGGACACCTGGTCACAGACCACACTGTGACCTTAAGAACTCAATCTGTGCGTCGTCTGTCTGTTAATGTTTTATGGTTGTGCATATTGTCTTTGTTTATTGTTTAGTACTAAATTTCACTAGGGGGGAATGTGTCACCCTGGCCTGGATGCCACAAAGTGTAATAAAGCTGTGTCTGAGAGCAAGGGGGAGGATCTCTGGTCAGGGGAACATTAGCATGCAATGCCTCCTGTCTCAGGCCAGTAGGGGGAGCTGGCTGCCCCTATAAAAGCTGGTACTGGGGGCAGGGTTAGGGAGAACTGGACGACCTGTCTCAGGATTCAGGACCCAGAGCAGAGAGGGACAGTTGTATTGCACCCTAAGAGGAAGTGTGGCAGTAGGAGAGCCACAAGCCAGAGACAAGAGGCGAAGAGAGCCTGTCTTGGCAGATAACGGACTTAATTTACCAGACTTTGGTGTCTGAGGCTGGCTGGGAGGATTCCACATTCTCCAGCAGATAACCAGTCCCCAGGGGACTGTATATTCCTTGGCCTAAGAAGCCTGGAGGCCCTGCCACAACCGAAGGGACCAGTAAAGCCGTACAAGGCTGGGAGCAGAAAGGAACCCACGTCGCAGGCCATACAGGCGAGAATACACGGAGAGCTCGGAAGCGTGGGCTGTTACCCTATAAGGAGGAGATAGCCAGAAGGAGCACAGAAAGCACGGTAGGCCTACACCCTCACCCTGACCAGGGCCAATTTCCCCGTTGCTCTCAGACATCCAGGGCCCCTCCTAGCCGGGACTGTTTGTGGGTCAGTTTACCTGTTTTAGTAAAGACCCTGGACTGCAACCTGTTGTCTGTGTGCTCCTTGCTCCTCCAGCACTATCAGCACTGGGACTCTCACTACCATCACTCCCACCATCCATTATACTGCCCTGGGGCCGCACTCTTCCCGTGGGGAGTCACACTACCCCAGCTGCACACATCATCAGCCCCAGCGGTCTGCATGCAGCGGCGGTTCCTAACAACCGCAATCCACGGGAGGCGTAGTCGGACATAATCATCAGCACATAACGGACTACCACTGTCCTGACCACCCTGAGCCACGGAACCGGGTTGCCACTACTACTCCCACCGTTTCCCTATTGCCCGGATCCGAGTGCCCCACGGCCCAGGGGGCGAGTCACATGGCACCCCTCACCCCCAATCCTGGTATGCGTGGCCCCCTCATCCCAACCCTGGTATGTATGGTACTCCTCATCCCTATCCTGGCATGTGTGGTACTCCTCATCCCTATCCCGGTATGCATGGTACCCCATCCCTCATCCCTATCCTGGTTTGTATGGTATCCCTCATCCCGGTATGCTTGGCACCCCTCACCCCCAATCCCGGTATGCATGGCACCCCTCATCCCCAAATCCTGGTATGCATGGCACCCCTCACCCCCAATCCCGGTATGCATGGCACCCCTCACCCCAAATCCCGGTATGCACGGCACCCCTCATCCCCATCCTGGTTTCCGATCTGACGCCTTACTCCTGCCCCGGTCTCCGGCATAGAGAGGCGCCGCGGCAACGCTCCTCCCGGTCAGGTAAGTATCTAAGTATGGCGCCAGAGATCGCGGTATACGTTCAGTGTCTACGTATACCGCGCCATACACTCCTCTTACCTGTAACGGCTGGATGCGTGATTCTGCCTGGAGCCAGACTGCGCGTCATGCATGCGTTGTCTATAAAGGCTTCAGATAGAGACACGCATCCCAGGTAATATTATAGATAAGGGGCCATTATACTGTATGGAGCAATATATGGGGCCGATTATATACTACAAGGGGCTATTATACTGTATGGAGCAATATATGGGGCCCATTATACACTGTATGGAGCAATATAAGGGGCCATTAAACTGTATGGAACAATATATGGGGCTCATTATATACTATATGGGGCCATTATACTTTATGGAGCAATATATGGGGTCCAGTATATACTGTATGGAGCAAAATATGAGGGTGGCCCATTATATACTACGAGCTATTGAACCCGTTCTACGCCCAGGTGGCGAGCATTTTTATTGGTATATGGTCTCCCATGCTGGTATGTGCTGCCTCCATCCTGTCCCCACCATCCTATCCTGGTATGCATGGCACTCCTCATCCCCCAATCCTGGTATGCATGGCACCCCTCATCCCCAATCCTAGTATGCATGGCAACCCTCATCCCAATCCTGGTATGCATGGCACCCCTCATCCCCATCCTGGTATGCATGGCACCCCTCATCCCAATCCTGGCATGCATGGCACCCCTCATCCCAATCCTGGTATGCATGGCACTCCTCATCCCAATCCTGGCATGCATGGCACCCCTCATCCCCAATCCTGGTATACATGGCACCCCTCATCCCAATCCTGGCATGCATGGCACCCCTCATCCCAATCCTGGCATGCATGGCACCCCTCATCCCCAATCCTGGTATGCATGGTGTGTCTCCCTGGCCTGGATGCCACAAAGTGTAATAAAGCTGTGTCTGAGAGCAAGGGGGAGGTTCTCTGGTCAGGGGAATATTACCATGCAATGCCTCCTGTCTCAGGCCAGTAGGGGGAGCTGGCTGCCCCTATAAAAGCTGGTACTGGGGGCAGGGTTAGGGAGAACTGGACGACCTGTCTCAGGATTCAGGTCCCAGAGCAGAGAGGGACAGTTGTATTGCACCCTAAGAGGAAGTGTGGCAGTAGGAGAGCCACAAGCCAGAGACAAGAGGCGAAGAGAGCCTGTCTTGGCAGATAACGGACAAAATTTACCAGACTTTGGTGTCTGAGGCTGGGAGGATTCCACATTCTCCAGCAGATAACCAGTCCGCAGGGGACTGTATATTCCTTGGCCTAAGAAGCCTGGAGGCCCTGCCACAACCGAAGGGACCAGTAAAGCCGTACAAGGCTGGGAGCAGAAAGGAACCCACGTCGCAGGCCATACAGGCGAGAATACACGGAGAGCTCGGAAGCGTGGGCTGTTACCCTATAAAGAGGAGATAGCCAGAAGGAGCACAGAAAGCACGGTAGGCCTACACCCTCACCCTGACCAGGGCCAATTTCCCCGTTGCTCTCAGACATCCAGGTCCCCTCCTAGCCGGGACTGTTTGTGGGTCAGTTTACTTGTTTTAGTAAAGACCCTGGACTGCAACCTGTTGTCTGTGTGCTCCTTGCTCCTCCAGCACTATCAGCACTGGGACTCTCACTACCATCACTCCCACCATCAATTATACTGCCCTGCGGCCGCACTCTTCCCGTGGGGAGTCACACTACCCCAGCTGCACACATCATCAGTCCCAGCGGTCTGCATGCAGCGGCGGTTCCTAATAACCGCAATCCACGGGTGGCGTAGTCGGACATAATCAACAGCACATAACGGACTACCACTGTCCTGACCACCCTGAGCCACGGAACCGGGTTGCCACTACTACTCCCACCGTTTCCCTATTGCCCGGATCCGAGTGCCCCACGGCCCAAGGGGCGAGTCACATGGCACCCCTCACCCCCAATCCTGGTATGCGTGGCCCCCTCATCCCAACCCTGGTATGTATGGTACTCCTCATCCCTATCCTGGCATGTGTGGTACTCCTCATCCCTATCCCGGTATGCATGGTACCCCATCCCTCATCCCTATCCTGGTTTGTATGGTACTCCTCATCCCTATCCTGGTATGTGTGGTACTCCTCATCCCTATCCCGGTATGCATGGTACCCCATCCCTCATCCCTATCCTGGTTTGTATGGTATCCCTCATCCCGGTATGCTTGGCACCCCTCACCCCCAATCCCGGTATGCATGGCACCCCTCATCCCCAAATCCTGGTATGCATGGCACCCCTCACCCCCAATCCCGGTATGCATGGCACCCCTCACCCCCAATCCCGGTATGCTTGGCACCCCTCACCACCAATCCCGGTATGCATGGCACCCCTCACCCCCAATCCCGGTATGCACGGCACCCCTCATCCCCATCCTGGTTTCCGATCCGACGCCTTACTCCTGCCCCGGTCTCCGGCATAGAGAGGCGCCGCGGCAACGCTCCTCCCGGTCAGGTAAGTATCTAAGTATGGCGCCGGAGATCGCGGTATACGTTCAGTGTCTACGTATACCGCGCCATACACTCCTCTTACCTGTAACGGCTGGATGCGTGATTCTGCCTGGAGCCAGACTGCGCGTCATGCATGCGCAGTCTATAAAGGCTTCAGATACGCATCCCCGGTAATATTATAGATAAGGGGCCATTATACTGTATGGAGCAATATATGGGGCCCATTATACACTGTATGGAGCAATATAAGGGGCCATTAAACTGTATGGAAAAATATATGGGGCTCATTATATACTATATGGGGCCATTATACTTTATGGAGCAATATATGGGGTCCAGTATATACTGTATGGAGCACTATATGGGACCATTATACAGTATGGAGCAATATGTGGGGCCCATTATTTACTATAAGGGGCTATTATACTGTATGGAACTATATATGGGGCCCATTATATACTATATGGAGCCATTATACTGTATGAAGCAAAATAAAGCAAAATATGGGGCCCATTATACTGTATGGAGCACTATATGGGGCCTATTATATACTATATGTGGTCAATATACTGTATGGAGCACTATATGGGGCCATTATACTGTATGGAGCAATATATGGAGCCCATTATATATTATATGGGGCCATTATACTGTATTTAGCAATTTATGGAGCCAATTATAAACTATATGGGGCCATTATACTGTGCAGCAATATATGGGGCCCAGTATATACTGTATGGAGCATTATATGGGGCCCATTATATACTGTATGGAGCAAAATATGGGGCCCATTATATACTATATGGGGCCATTATACTGTATGGAGCAGTATATGGGGCCCAGTATATACTGTATGGAGCAATATATGGGGCCCATTATATACTGTATGGAGCAATATATGGGGCCTATTATATACTATATGGGGCCATTATACTGTATGGAGCAATATATGGGGCCCAGTATATACTATATGAAGCCATTATACTGTATGGAGCAATATATGGGGGACCAGTATATACTGTATGGACCAATATATGGGGCCCATTATATACTATATGGGGTCATTATACTGTATGGAGCAATATATTGGGCCCAGTATATCCAGTATGGAGCAAAAAAGTTTCTCTTTATATATTAAAAGGGGCCATTATGCTGTGGAGCAATATATGGGGCTCAGTATATACTGTATGGAGCCAGTATATATTGTATGGAGCAATATATGGGGTCCATTATATACTGTATGGAGCAATATATGGGGCCTATTATATACTATATGGGGCCATTATACGGTATGAAGCAATATATGAGGCCCATTATATACTACATGGGGCCATTATACTGTGGATCAATTTATGGGGCCCAGTATATACTGTATGTAGCAATATATGGGGCCCATTATATAATATATGGGACCATTATACTGTATGAAGCAATATACGAGGCCCAGTATATACTGTATGGAGCCATTATACTGTATGGAGCAATATATGGGGCCCATTATATACTATACGGGGCAATTATACTGTATGAAACAATTTATGGGGCCCAGTATATACTGTATGGGGCAATATATGGGGCACATTATACTGTATGGAGCACTATATGAGGCCTATGATATACTGTATTTGGTCATTATACTGTATGGAGCACTATATGGCGCCATTATATTGTATGGAGCAATATATTGGGCCCATTATATATAATATAGGGCCATTATACTGTATGGAGCAATTTATGGAGCCCATTTTATACTATATGGGGCCATTATACCGTGCAGCAATATATGGCGCCCAGTATATACTGTATGGAGCAATATATGGGGCCCAGTATATACTGTATGGAGCAATATATGGGGCCCATTATATACTATATGGGGCCATTATACCGTATGGAACAATATATGGGGCCCATTATATACTATATGTTGCGATTACACTGTATGGAGCAATATATGGGGCAATTATACTGTATGGAGCAATGTATGGGGCCCATTATATATTATATAGGGCCATTATACTGTATTGAGCAATACATAGGGCCCATTATATACTATATGGGGCCATTATACTGTATGGATCAATGTATGGGGCCGAGTATATACTGTATGGAGCAATATATGAGGCCCAGTATATACGGTATGGAGCAAAAAATGTGGCCCTTTATATATTATATGGGGCCATTATACTGTGCAGCAATATATGGGGCCCAGTATATATTGTATAGAGCAATATATGGGGCCCAGTATATACTGTACGGAGCCATTATACTGTATGGAGTAATATATGGGGCCCATTATATACTATACGGGGCAATTATACTGTGTGGAACAATTTATGGGGCCCAGTATATACTGTATGGAGTAATATATGGGGCCCATTATACTGTATGGAGCACTATATGTGGTCATTATACTGTATGGAGCACTATATGGGGCCATTATATTGTATGTCGCAATATATGAGACCCATTATATATTATATGGGGCCATTATACTGTATGGAGCAATATATGGGGCCCATTATATACTATATGTTGCGATTACACTGTATGGAGCAATATATGGGGCAATTATACTGTATGAAGCAATTTATGAGGCCCAGTATATACAGTATGGAGCAAAAAATATGGCCCTTTATGTATTATATGGGGCCATTATACTGTGCAGCAATATATGGGGCCCATTATACTGTGCAGCAATTTATGGGGTCCAGTATATACTGTATTAAGCAATATATGGGGCCCATTATACTATATAGAGCACTATATGTGGTCATTACACTGTATGGAGCACTATATGGGGCCATTATATTGTATGGAGCAATATATGAGATGCATTATATATTATATGGGGCCATTACACTGTATGGAGCAATTAATGGAGCACATTATATACTATATGGGGCAATTATACTGTGCAGCAGTATATGGGGCCCAGTATATACTGTATGGAGCAATATATGGGGCCCATTATATATTATTAAGGTCCATTATACTGTATGGAGCAATACATAGGGCCCATTATATACTATTTGGGGCCATTATACTGTATGGATCAATTTATGGTGCCTAGTATATAATGTATGGAGAAATATATGAGGCCCAGTATATACAGTATAGAGCAAAAAATGTGGCCCTTTATTTATTATATGGGGCCATTATACTGTGCAGCAATATATGGGGCCCAGTATATACTGTATGGAGCAATATATGGGGCCCAGTATATACTATATGTAGCCATTATACTGTATGGAGTAATATATAGGGCCCATTATATACTATGTGGGACAATTATACTGTGTGGAACTATTTATGGAGCCCAGTATATACTGTATAGAGCAATATATGGGGCCCTTTATACTGTATGGAGCACTATATGTAGTCATTATACTGTATGGAGCACTATATGGGGCCATTATATTGTATGGAGCAATATGTGGGACCCACTATATATTATATAGGGCCATTATACTGTATGGATCAATTAATGGAGCCCATTATATACTGTATGGGGCAATTATACTGTGCAGCAGTATATGGGGCCCAGTATATACTGTATGGAGCAATATATGGGGCACATCATATACTATATGTGACCATTATACTGTATAGATCAATTTATGGGGCCCAGTATATACAGTATGGAGCAAAATATGGGGCCTTTTATATAATATATGGGGCCATTATACTGTGTAGCAACATATGGGGCCCAGTATATACTGTATGGAGCAATATATGGGGCCCATTATATAGTATATATGTGGCCATTACACTGTATGGAGCAATAGATGGGACCTATTATATACTATATGTGGCCATTACACTGTATGGAGCAATATATGGGGCCTATTATATACTATATGTGGCCATTATACTGTATGGAGCAATATATGGGGCAAAGTATATACAGTATGGAGCAAAAATTGTGGCCCTTTATATATTATATGGGGCCATTATACTGTGCAGCAATATATGTGGCCCAGTATATACTGTATGGAGCAATATATTTGGCCCATTATATAATATGTGGTGCCATTATACTGTATGGAGCAATATATGGGGCAATTATACTGTATGGAGCAATGTATGGGGCCCATTATATATTATATAGGGCCATTATACTGTATGGAGCAATACATAGGGCTCATTATATACTCTATGGGGCCATTATACTGTATGGATCAATTTATGGTGACCAGTATATACTGTATGGAGAAATATATGAGGCCCAGTATATACTGTATGGAGCAATATATGGGGCCCAGTATATACTGTATATAGCCATTATACTGTATGGAGTAATATATGGGGCCCCTTATTTACTATATGGGGCAATCATACTGTGTGGAACAATTTATGGGGCCCAGTATATACTGTATGGAGCAATATATGGGGCCCTTTATACTGTATGGAGCACTATATGTGGTCATTATACTGTATGGAGCACTATATGGGGCCATTGTATTGTATGGAGCAATATATGAGACCCACTATATATTATATGGGGCCATTATACTGTATGGAGCAATTTATGGAGCCCATTATATACTATATGGGGCAACTATACTGTGCAGCAGTATATGGGGCCCAGTATATACTTTATGGAGCAATATATGGGGCACATCATATACTATATGTGACCATTATACTGTATGGATCAATTTATGGGGCCAAGTATATACTGTATGGAGAAATATATGGGGCCCAGTATATACAGTATGGAGCAAAATATGGGGCCTTTTATATAATATATGGGGCCATTATACTGTGTAGCAACATTTGGGGCCCAGTATATACTGTATGGAGCAATATATGGGGCCCATTATATAATATGTGGTGCCATTATACTGTATGGAGCAATATATGGGGCCCATCATATAATATATGGGGCCATTATACTGTATGGAGCAATATATGGGGCCTATTATATACTATATGTGGCCGTTATACTGTATGGACCAATATATGGGGCCCATTATATACTGTATGGATTAATTCATGGGGCCCATTATATACTATATGGGGCCATTATACTGTGGATCAATATATGGGGCCCAGTATATACTGTATGGAGCAATATATGGGGCCCATTATACTGTATGGAGCACTATATGGGGCCGATTATATACTATATGTGGTCATTATACTGTATGGAGCACTATATGGGGCCATTATGCTATATGGAGCACTACCCAGGGCCAATTATACTGTATGGAGCAATATATAGGGCTTATTATATACTATATGGTGCCATTATACTGTATGGAGCAATATATGGGGCCTATTATATTCTATATGTGGTCATTATACTGTATGGAGCAATATATCGGCCCCATTATGTATTGTATGGGGCTATTATACTGCATTTAGAAATGTATGGAGCCCATTATATACTATATGGGGCCATTATACTGTGCAGCAATATATGGGTCCCAGTATATACTGTATGGAGCAATATATGGGGCCCAGTATATACTGTATGGAGCAATATATGGGGCCCATTATATACTATATGTGGCCATTATATTATATGGAGCAATATATCGGGCCTATTTTGTGCTATATGGGGTCTATCATATACTATATGTGGCCATTTTACTGTATGGAGCAATATATGTGGGCCGTTAAATACTATATTTGGCCATTATACTGTATGAAGCAATATATGGGGCCCATTATATACTATATGTGGCCATTATACTGTGCAGCAATATATGGGGCCCAGTATGTACTGTATGGAGCAATAAATGGGGCCCAATATATACAGTAGGAGGAAAAAATGTGGCCCTTTATATATTATAAGGGGAAATTATACTGTGCAGCAATATATGGGGCTCAGTATATACTGTATGGAGCAATATATGGGGCCCATTATATACTGTGTGGAGCAATATATGGGGCCTATTATATACTATATGGGGCCATGATACTGTTTGGAGCAATATATGTCGACCATTATATACTATATGGGGCCAATATACTTTATGAAGCAATATATGGGGCCCATTATATACTATATCGGGCCATGATACTGTGGATTAATATATGGGGCCCAGTTTATACTGTATAGGCAATATATGGGGCCCATTATATAATATATGGGACCATTATGCTGTATGGAGCAATATATGGGGCCCATTATATAGTATATGGGGCCTTTATACTGTGGATCAATATATGGGGCCCAGTATATACTGTATGGAACAATTTATCGGGCCCAGTATATACTGTATGGAGCAATATATGGGGCCCATTATACTGGATGGAGTACTATATGGGGCCTATTATATACTACATGTGGTCATTTTACTGTATGGAGCTCTATATGGGGCCATTATGCTGTATGGAGCAATATATGGGGCCCATTATATATTATATGGAGCCATTATACTGTATTTAGCAATTTATGGAGCCCATTTTATACTATATGGGGCCATTATACTGTGCAGCATTATATGGGGCCCATTATATACTATATGTGACCATTATACTGTATGGAGCAATATATTGGGCCCATTATATACAGTATAGAGCAATATATGGGGCCTATTATATACTATATGGGGCCATTATACTGTATGGAGCAACATATGGGGCTCAGTATATACTGTATGGAGCCATTATGCTGTATGAAGCAATATCTGGGGCCCATTATGTATTATATGGGGCCATTATACTGTATTTATCAATTTATGGAGCCCATTTTATACTAAATGGGGCCATTATACTGTGCAGCAATATATGGGTCCCATTATATACTATATGTGACCATTATACTGTATGGAGTAATATATTAGGCCCATTATATACAGTATGGAACAAGAAAGTTTCTCTTTATATATTATAAGGGCCCATTATACTGTGAAGCAATATATGGGGCTCAGTATATACTGTATGGAGCCCAGTATATACAGTATGGAGCAATATATGGGGCCCATTATATACTGTATGGAGCTATATATGGGGCATATTATATACTATTTTGGGCCATTATACTGTAGGAAGCAATGTGTGAGGCCCATTATATACTACATGGGGCCATTATACTGTGGATCAATATATGGGGCCCATTATATACTATATGTGGTCATTATACTGTATGGAGCAATATGTGGCCCATTATATACTGCATGGAGCAATATATGGGGCCCATTATATACTATATGGGGCCATTATACTGTATGGAGCAATACATAGGGCCCATTATATACTATATGGGGCCATTATACTGTATGGATCAATTTATGGGGTCCATTATATACTATATGGAGCAATATATGGGGCCCATTATATAATATATGGGGTCATTATAGTGTATGGAGCAATATATGGCGCCCAGTATATACTGTATGGAGCCATATATGGGGCCCATTATATAATACTTTACGTGGCAATTATAGTGTATGGAACAATTTATGGGGCCCAGTATATACTGCATGGAGCAATATATGGGGCCCATTATACTGTATGGAGCACTATATGTGGTCATTATACTGTATGGAGCACTATATGGGGCCATTATATAGTATGGAGCAATATATGAGGCTCATTATATATTATATGGGGCCATTTTACTGTATGGAGCAATTTATAGAGCCCATTATATACTATATGGGGCAATTATACCCTGCAGCAGTATATGGGGCCCAGTATATACTGTATGAAGAAATATATGGGGCACATCATATACTATATGTGACCCTTATACTGTATGGATCAATTCATGGGGCCCAGTATATACTCTATGTGGCCCAGTATATACAGTATGGAGCAAAAAATGTGGCCCATTATATATTATATGGGGCCATTATACTTTGCAGCAATATATGGGGCTCAGTAAATACTGTATGGAGCAATATATGGGCCCATTATATACTATATGTGGCCATTATACTGTATGGAGCATTATCTAGGGCCCAGTATATACTGTATGGAGCAATATATTGGGCCCATTATATAATATATGGGGCCATTATACTGTATTGAGCAATTTATGGAGCCCATTATATACTATATGTGGCAATTATACTGTGCAGCATTATATGGGGCCCAGTATATACTGTATGGAGCAATATATTGGGCACATCATACACTATATGTGACCATTATACTGTATGGATCAATTTATGGGGCCCAGTATATACTGTATGGAGCCATATATGGGGCCCAGTATATATAGTATGGAGCAAAAAATGTGGCCCTTTATATATTATATGGGGCCATTATACTTTGCAGCAATATATGGGGCCCAGTATATACTGTATGGAGCAATATATGGGGCCCATATATACTATATGTGGCCATTACACTTTATGGAGCAATATATGGGGCCTATTATATACTATATGTGGCCATTATACTGTATGGAGCAGTATCTAGGGCCCAGTATATACTGTATGGAGCAATATATTGGGCCCATTATATAATATATGGGGCCATTATACTGTATGGGGCAATATATGGGCCCAGTATATACTGTATGGAGCAATATATTGTGCCCATTATATAATATATGTTGCCATTATACTGTATGGAGCATTATATGGGGTCCAGTATATACTGTATGGAGCAATATATGGGGCCTGTCATATACTGTATGAGGCCATTATACTGTATGGAGCAATATGTGGGGCTTATTATATACTATATGGGGCCATTATACTTTATGAAGTAATATATGGGGCCCATTATATACTATATAGGGCGATTATACTGTGAATCAATATATGGGGCCAATTATACAATATATGGGGCCATTATACTATATGGAGCAATATATGGGGCCCATTATATACTATATGGAGATATTATACTGTATGGAACAATTTATGTGGCCCAGTATATACTGTATAGAGCAATACATGGAGCCCATTATATACTATATGGGGCAATTATACTGTATGGAACAATTTATGGGGCCCAGTATATACTGTATGGAGCAATACATTTGGCCCATTATATACTACATGGGGCCTTTATATTGTTTGGAGCAATTTAGAGGACCCAGTATATGACGCGCCCCCTGGGCCAGTGTTGTGCAGGGGATACCCGGAGCCGGATCGCTGGGGGTTGTAGTCTCAGTGTGGCGGTGACCCGGTCCGTGCCCAGGGTGGTCAAACCAGTGGCAGTCTTAGGTAAGAACAATGTCCGACTACGCCACCCGTGGATTGCGGTCAGTGGGGACCGCCGCTGCGCTGCAGACCGCTGAGGCTGATGTTGTTTGCGCAGCCGAGTATGGGATAACTGCCCACGGGAGAAGTATTGCCTCAGGGCAGCTAATGTGAGAGATGATGGGAGTGATGGTGTGAGCGTCCCAGTACTGATGGTGCTGGTGCGGCGATGAAACACAGAGACGTGTGGTGCAGTTCAGGGTCTTTACTGATGGTATAAAGCAGACCCTCCCGGGAGTACTGGTTAGCAGTAGGGGCCTGGTCAGTCTGTGAGCAAGCAGGATCTCCCCCTGGCCAGGTGGAGTTGTAGGCCTCCCCGTCTATCTGCACTCTTTCCTGGCTACCTTGCTCTATGCGGGTAGAAGTAGCCCACGTCCCTGAGTATACCGTGTGGTGCTCACCCGTATGGCCGGTGACTTGGGGCCTTCTGTTAGCCTCCGCTTCACAATGGCGTTGCTGGTCCCTTGCTTGTGACCGTGCCTCCGGGTTCTATGGCCAGAGGACATGGAATCCCCTGCCGGTTGGATTCTGCTGCTGGACCTGGATGTCCCCACAGCCTCGGACTCCATGTCCGGTATTAGTGTCTTCAACCAGGGCGAACTCTGCACAGCTCCAGTCCCTGGTATTCAGCTACTGTTCCTACAGAGCTCCTGGTTCTTACTTTCCCTCTCCAGGCTCTGACTCCCCTAATCCCGCCCCAGACCCAGTTTATAAGGGAAGATTCCTCCCCTCCCAGGTCTGGGCGGGCAGTGTTGCATGCTCAGGGCTCCTGACCAGAGAAACCTCCCACTTGCTCTCAGACATAATATTTCTATTACTGTGGCAACCAGACCCCTGTGGTACCACATATATACTGTATGGAGCAATATATGGGGCCCATTATATACTGTATGGAGCAATATAAGGAACCTATTATATACTATATGGGGCCTTTATACTGCATAGAGCAATATATGGGGCCTATTATATACTATATGGGGCCATTATAGTGTATGGAGCAATAAATGGGGCCCAGTATATACTGTATGGAGCAATAATGGGGCCCATTATATACTATATATGTTTTTGTTAGCCATGTTGGGACCATCCGGTCACCTGGAACCCATGGATAAACCCGGAGATATAAAGGTTGGAATCACCTGTTCACTTGGTTCAATAAAGTATTGCTACACTGTTTAACCCTAACCCTGTGTTTTCCTAGTAGTATTATGCCCATGGAAGACCCCGTGTCTTCACAATAGTCCCAACAGCTTTCTATAGACAGTATGATGAACCCAACATTGTATGATGGCCCCTTCAGCAGTCCTCACATAGTATAAAGCCACCCATACTATATTATCCCCCAACAGCTTATTGTACACAATATAATGCCCCCAACATTGGCCCGCACAGTAGCCCCCACGTTGCATGATATCCTTCAGTAGTCCCCACAGTATATGATGGCCCGTACAGCTTCCTATAAACAGTATGATGAACCCAACATTGTATGATGGCCCCCACAGTAGCACACACATTGTATGATACCCCCTCAGTAGTCCCCAACTGTATAACAGAACCCACAGCCTTTTATAAACAGTATGATGCACCCAACATTGTATGATGGCCCCCACATTAGTCCCTAAATTATATTATACACCCCCCAGTTATTATGGTCTTGTATGATGGCATTGTATGATGGCCCCCACATTAGTTCCCACACTGTATGATACCACCACATGAGTCCTCACACAATATAAAGCTCTCATACCATATGTTCCCCCCACAGCTTACTGTCCACAGTATAATGCCCCCCATATTGTATGATACTCCACACTAGTCCCCACACTGTATGATGCCACCACAGTCAGTCCAATTATAAGTATTAATAAAAAAACCATAAACATAATATACTTACCTAACACTGAATCCTAGTGAGTCCGCCGGCAGACAGTAGCTAGTCACAGGTAGACCAACATGGTGATCTCATCATGCAGAGGCACGCACGGGACATCAGAGTCACAGAGTGATGACTTCATCATGTCGCTCTATCCCCCTTATCCCTGCTATGGGGGTCTTTAGTGTGTCACCCTGGCATTCTGTATCAAGTCTTTCTGTATCAGCTTTACGCCCACACCGATATTGTTAAGCTTTGGGTGGGCCCCTCGGAGTGAGGGGCTTGAGGCGACTTGCCCTTCTTCTTCTCCAGAAGTAATGCTTCTGGGGGAGCAGTAAGATAAGTATATTTTTTACATTTTTATTTTTAAACTTTTGATGATTCTTTACAGTGTAGTAAAATAGAGGCCGGCTGTATCTGCACAGAAGTGAATTACAAAATAATACACATTTTAGTGAATGAGGATTCTTTTACAGTTTGAGAAGATTAAATTCTCTCATCTCTTTTTTAAAACGTAAATATTTTACTCTATGCAGAAATCTTTGTGAGATATTCAACCCATCCACAATTACATTAGGTCATCATGATATTAATAAAAATACCAAAAAGCAGTTCTGTATATGAGAAGAATCTAACCAGAATCAACATAGATGTTCAATATATTTATTTGTGCATATAAGTTGTTAATTATATGCAAAGATGAAAAAAGAAAGTCTGTAGATACAGTCACTTTCTATAGAAAGGAGCAGATGATGATTCCGCTCTTCAGGCCTTTGGTTGCACTTGAGCTGTTTTTGGACATCCAGGTCTGGATCACACATGACGGAGAGGAGAAGAGCAGGAATGTGTGACGTGTGATCTGTGAAGTTGGAGTTTTCCTGGATTCCTAGAGCACCGCGATCAACCATATGGCCTTCTGTCTGACCATGGCTAGGTAGTAGAAGGAGCAGCCGCTACCTTCTGTCTGTCCATGGCCTGGTAGTAGAAGGAGCAGCCGCATCCTTCTGTCGCTACATGGCCAAGTGTGAGAAGGAGCAGCCGCTTCCACCTCTCTTTACTTGGCCAATTTTAAGAAGGAGCAGCCGCTGCCTTCTTTTTTTCCACATCTGGTGGAGAAGGAGCAGCCGCTGCCTTCTCTCTGTCCATATCCGGTGGAGAAGGAGCAGCCACTGCCTTCTTTTTTTCCATATCTGGTGGAGAAGGAGCAGCCGCTGCCTTCTCTCTGTCCATATCCGGTGGAGAAGGAGCAGCCACTGCCTTCTCTTTGTCCATATTCGGTAGTCGTCTTCTTACCACCACATTGTAGATGAGTCGTTCAGATGGTAACATAGCAAGTATGGCTGAAAGAAGTCCTTCAATTTCAGCCTTTAATTACTTGCTATGTTGATCCAGAGGAAGGCGAAAAATAACCCTGAGGACTAGTTGTTGTATAATCCTCATATCAGGGGAAAAAAATTCCTTCCTGACCCCAAATATGGCGATCGGACTAAATCCCTGGATGTTTGGTGCTCGAATCTACGTGGCTGTTATGTGGTGGAAGCTCGGTAGGTTTGTCAAAGTCCGGTAAATGAGAAAGTCCAGTTTAGTTGTCTCTTCCGAGTAATGGAAAGCTTCATTCCTAGATGTTACTGGAATGGGGCTGATTTATATCAGCCTAATCCTCCTGTAAGAAGAGAAATATATTCACAATAAAGAAAGAGAAGCGATTCTGCACTATCATAAAGTCTGGGAGGAGATTACAATGTTGAAGGTTGCACATTTAAAAAAGGGTTCATGAACCACACGGGAGCTCAGCTAAATACACCCCAGACTGGGAAGCAATTGCAGTCAAAAAGAGAGAAAAGCGGCATTCTCTCCCTGCCGATATGTTTTACAGCAGATTAATAAAGAAGTAATGGTGAGTGCCACTTTGGGGTGAGTGCCGCTTTTCTCCATCTTAAGATGAGAAATATACATGTCTGAGAATCGTCTCCTCATATATATAATGTATACTGGGGGATATAATGATAAGGTGTATAGTGGGTATGTGTGTTACTGGGCACAGATAACACTATGGATGTCCCTATGTGCTATACTTACATTTTCATCAAATTTGAATGGTGGGTCGGCTTCGCCGGACTCCACGTCGCTCCAGTTTATGGAGAGGAAGAATGGGCGCTCTCGGATGAAGGATGATATAGCATACCGGGCAGATGGAGTTTTGCAGAGAAGCTGGAAAATGAGAGAGACCATTAATCATTATATTATATATTATTATTGATACGTTATTACACAATGTCCATGGACTGTCCGCATCTTATCTTCTAGCTTTCTTTATAGTCCCTCATCATCCTTCTTCTTCTGATCCTACTTACGCCTTCTAAGATGTCAAGTGCATCGCTGGGCATCCAGTCTGGAAAATCTGGGACGTCCACCTGCAGAGACCAGTGGTATTGATCCAGCAAACCACTGCTATAGAACGGCTTTTTCCCCACAATCATCATGTACAGGATGACACCAAATGAAAAGGAATCTGCCTTATGATTGAAGCTTTCTTCATCCATTATCTGTGGGAACATAAGATAGGAGATTACTATATCGGGGAGGGGATTTACACACAGAGGCCATGAGGACCGGTCTGTGATTAGATATGAGCAGGATCCTCAGATTAATACTCAGTCCTACTATCGGCATCAATCACACAGGGATGTTCCTTACCTCCGGTGCGATGTAACCATTCGTGCCAACAGTATCCTCCAATAGGACCTCATCGACCACATTCACGGCTGATAAGCCAAAGTCCGCGATCTTTATGTGTCCGGTGTCATGGATGAGGATGTTCTGAGGCTTCAGGTCACTGCAGGGAAAAATGATCAGACATGATTGTGAGGATAATTCATGAACAGAACTTTCTACAATAGATATGTAAGGAGACAACAGAGATTTATGAAGATAAACTGATTACCAATGTATCACGCCGTGTTCATGGAGGAACTGGAGTCCGCAAACCATTTCTGCCGCAAAGAGTCTGTGGAGTAGAAAGTAGAGGATGGATCAGTGGTTACATACACTCTAGGACCACAATGTATGGGCAGTAGAATATTATGATTCAGTCTAAGACATTTACCTTGATGTTTCCATATCAAATTTCATCGATTTTGCCATGTGGACAGACAGATCTCCTCCGGCAATATACTCCATGGCTATTATATATTCTGTTGGTACCTCCATAAACCCCCGCAGAGATGTTATGAAGCGGCAGTCGGTGGCCATACTCAGGACCTTTAACTCTTTAGAGATTGTGGCTTCATCACAATAATTCCTGTCTATGGCTTTAATAGCCAGCAGTTCTCCGCTGAACATATCTGATGCCAAGAGGACCTGGAGAAAAATCACAGGCGATCAGACCAAAATCCCATCTATTATAGGGATCTGTATAATGGATCACTGGTTTATCCCAATCACCATTACATATTAACATCCTGTAATGAATATGTATATCCTCCTGTGTATCTGGTGCAGGATACATTGGGGAGCACGGAGGAGGAGAAATTCACACTTACCTTTCCGAAATTTCCCTCTCCAACAACTTTGAGGATTTCAAGGTGGCGAAAGTTAATAGGATTTTCTATGTTAACCAATTCTCTCTGGGTTAAAGTAATGGGTCTGGCATCAGCAAGGTCTTGTGCTGGCATGTTCCCTACGTCAGAGGGCATCATAAGGCTTCCACCTGCTGAGATGATACAAGATTTGTTAATCTCTTTGAGAACACATAATGGAAATGTTTGTCATGTTGTGCGGTAAATGTATGGAGCGGATTCAGGTGCTAAGCCTGCATTTTACCAGGCTGATACTGACCGTATTGCATAGCTGCCACCTGCCTATAACAGCAGCAACTGGAGCACATGCTGATTACTGCAGTTTAACCATTTCAATACTGACAGCGGTATTTAAATGAAGTGATTGCCGATTTATGCGCATCAGCACCCATTAGCCCCTACCAGGACACAATTGCAAGGGGTTAATTGGTTATAATGACTATCTGGGCCTGCTGAAAAACCTTGTGCTTCGCTTTCGTCCTCCTGTTCAGACCAGCCTGGTTTAATTTCTTATGACAACGTTAATAAAGCCATATACAGCGATACAGTTCCATCACTGTATATAGTGCAAGCGATCAGAAAATCACAGGTTCATGTCTTTTAAAGAGACTAAAAAATTAAATAAAAAATAATAAAAAAATAAAATAATAATTTGAAAAACATAATATAATTAGAATCACACAACTTTCCCAATTAATAATAATAATTAAAAAAATGAAAAATAAGCATAACTGGGATTACTATGTTAGTATAAGAGGGATATACAAAAATATAAAAATAATTATCCCAAACAGTAAATATTAAAATGAGAAAAAAATTGAAACATCAAAATTGGGTTTTTTAGAGGCGCCATATTTATCTAGAAATTGCAATAGAAAGATATCACCATGTCCTTTCTACCCAAGAAAGATCTAATAAAAGCTACAGCTTCCTCCACAATAAAGAAGCCCTTACACTGCGCCATCCAGGTATCAAAATCACAAAGTTACAATGTCTCAGAATATGGAGACACAAATCAATGTTTTTTCTAATAAATTTCTAATTTTCACCACTTAAGTAAAAAGAAAACCTCTGCATGTTCAGCATTAGCACAATGGTCTCTGACATGGAGAATCACTTGATGGGGTCATTCTGACCACACAATGGACACAATAAAAAAAACAATGTCAGAATCCCCCTTTTTTCCCCACAATTTTACCACACTTTGATTTTTTTTCCCTGTTTTCTAAAACATTGAATGACAAAATAAATTGTGTCGTTCACAACCACAACTCGGCCCACTAAAAAAAAATAAGCCCACGTGTGGCTATACTGGAAGACAAAGGGAAAAAAGTTATAGCTTTTGGAAGATGGGAGGAGAAAAATGAAAGATTGCCCGGTCAAGGAGGGGTTAATAGATATAGCGCCAGCGCATATATTATAATTTTAAACAGAACTATGTAAATGAGCAGGAAATGTCTAATATTTGGTCTCTCGTTTATCAAAACTGTCTAATAGCAAAAATGTCCCTGTTGCCCATAGCAACGATTCACAGCACAGATTCCATTTCTTAACATTCTATAGAACACTGAAAGGTGACTGGTTGCTACGGGCGACAAGGACAGTTCTTCCATTAGTCAGCATTGATAATTGAGGCCTGTACTTAATATTAGGAGGATAATCCCCCTCACCCACAGTCTTATTATACTGAGTAAGATTATTTCTTACCTGGTTCATCTATATCCATTGATCTCTCTGGTGAAGAAACACTCAGATGGAACAGAAAATCTGGGATGGAGATGGTTTTGGTTGATGAGTGGGATCTCCATAGGGCACCATTCCCATTAATGATGGGTTTGGCATAGGTCAGATGCCTCCTGCATTGGACAACCCAGTCTCTGCTGTTCCTCATTCTTTTCTGGGCTGCCGCTCTTTGCAGGTTCAGGGTGTCTTGTCTTTCAGATCTGGATGAGACCTGTCTTGGAGTTTCTTGGAGAACTTCCTCCAGCTCTAACTCTGCGCTGATGTTTCTCCGCTTATTGAGGATGGCTTCTTTATTCCTCTTCCTTATTTCAGGGACCAGATCTCCGATTTTTTTCAAGGAGATAAGAATGGCCCCCTGAAGCTCAGCGGAGGCAGCAGAGTCAGACTCCATGAGGTTCTCCATGTTCCTTCTCTGTGTAAGGATCTCATGTCTTTTGGACTTTCTCATTTTCTCTAGATTTTGTCGTTTGGACGCCATTTCTGAGGCGTCAGTGTCCATGTCCGGTAGATTAATGTCTTTTCGCCCTAAAGCGAACAACAATACCTGCTCTTCATTTATTCCTCTCCTCTCTCTCAGAACCCGATCTCTTTGGGCTCGTCTTCTCTCTTTATCCATTTTAGAATAAATTTTTGCTTCGTTTGTCACGAAAAACAAAAGGTACTCCCTCACCCCTGTAAGTCTGTGAGGCAGTGATTTCCCCTGGGCTGTAACACTGGGATATAGAATGTGATGATGTCATCACATCACTGTGACATAGAATGTATCGTGATGTCACAGTGACAGATAAGTAGATAGATGAGATAGATAGATGGATACATAGATAAATATAGATATGAAATAGATAGATATCAAATTAGGAGGATATCGAACCAATGTTTTGCTGATGTGTATATATATATATACTTTGTGCACAATTTGTATTTTTGATGATTCATTTTATTATTGAACTTCTCCAGTGCTATCTGTCAATCCCAAAGGTTAATAGACCTGAACCCTGAATATTTTTGAAAAAAGTAAAAGTGAGGTTTTGTCTTTCTTAGGAGAATATCTCTGTGTGCAGAATTATTGGGCAACTAAATGAAAAACATAAATTTTCCCATCTCAATTATTTATTTTCATCCGTTAAAGTGAGAAAAATAACCGAACAGCTCATAATGTCTAAAAATACATTTCTGACATTTAAAAAAAATATCAGTGACCAATATAATAATATAGTCATCCATTTTTTCAATAACATCCATAAGCTCCATCCATGGAGTCTGTCAGTTTCTTCATATGTTGACAAAGAACTTTTTGGGCAACACCATCCACAGCCCCAGACACCATTCAGAAAAGTGTTTATTTTCCTTCACCGTAAATCCCCAATTTAAGAAAGGCCCACAATTTCTCATCAGGGCTTAGGTCCGTGTCCATATTTTTTCCTCTTTAAGGCCTTTCCTGGCAGCCGAGCAGTGGAGACTTTGATGCTGAGCTGGAGCCTTGTCCTGCAGAACAATCATGTTTTTTTTTAAAGATGCAGAGACTGGTGTTGAGTGATCACTAAAATGCTCGGGTGCTCGAAGCTCGGGCCGAGCTCGCCGTGATACTCAGGTTCTCGACCCGAGCAACGAGCCCAATGTTAGTCTATGGCAGACCCGAGCATTTTTGGCGCGGCACCCCCGGCAGTCTTTTAAAAGCCTAATAAGTGCCCAAAACGATAGTGACAGTGCTCAAATGGCATGGGGACAGCATGGGGATCGCCCCAGGAAGCATTTCTGACCCCCAGGTCACTGCTGTCAACAACGTGGTCAGAGGTATTAAGCCACTTTTACGGGCTCACAAAACGTTCAAAAACGAAACTGAAAGTGCTTTCCTGTGAAATATGTTAAGGAACTTCCTTTCCAGGGTAAAGAAGACTTGTGTATAAGGTAAAATAAATACCCCCCCCCCCCCCCAAAAAAAAATAAAATACTCCTCCACACCTTGGGCTTTGTTCACACGTAGCGTTTTTGATGCGTTTTTGCACTTTTGCATTGCTTTCAACCGTGACAAATGCATTCACCGGGAAATGTCATTTTAACATTTTACAACCTTATCTGGCCATGTGCTGTGTGACACATGCATACAGTGCTGAAAAGACATGGGAACAGCATGGGGAAGACCCCTGGAAGCATCTCTGACACCCAGGTCACTGCCTAAAAGTGTGCCCATCAGAAGTCATCCTTGCCGCATCAGAAGATGCATACTTGCAACTATCCCCGTGACCAGGGCAGTGTTCAATTTGTACCTCCCCCATTCCTTGCAATGCAAGCGCAAATATGCAGCCAACCACCCACCCACCCCCAGGCTGCAATACCATACTGCTTGCTACCACTTGAAATTGGGCCTTTTAGGCTTGTGAAGGCGGAATCTGGCCACCACGTCATGGCTGCGTTGGCGGCCTGGAATCTATACTCAGTCCCCAGCCGCCCGGCGGCCGGGTGTCCACACTCGGTCCTCAGCCGCCAGGGGGCGGCCGGGTGTCCATACTGTTCAGCAATATATGGGGCTCAGTATATACTGTGTAGAGCAATATATGGGGCCCAGTATATACAGTATGAAGCAAAAAAATTGGCCCTTTATATATTATAAGGGGCCATTATACTGTGGAGCAATATCTGGGGCTCAGTATATACTGTATGGAGCAATATATGGGGCCCATTATATATCATATGGGGCCATTATACTGTATGGAGCAATATATGGGGACCATTATATACTATATGAGGCCATTAGAATGTATGGAGCAATATATTGGGCCCAGTATATACTATATGGAGCAATATATGGGACCCAGTATATACTGTATGGAGCAATATATGGGGCCCAGTATATACTGTTTGGAGCAATATATGGGGCCTATTATATACTATATGGGGCCATTATACTGTATGGAGCAATATATGTGGGCCATTATATTCTATATGGGGCCATTATACTGTGGATCAATATATGGGGCCCCGTATATACTGTATGGAGCAATATATGGGGCCCATTATATATTATATGGGGCCATTATACTGTATGGAGCAATATATGGGGCCCAGTATATATTTTATGGAGCCATTATACTGTATGGAGCAATATATGGGGCCCATTATATACTATACGGGGCAATTATACTGTATGGAATAATTCATCTGGCCCAGTATATACTTTATGGAGCAATATATGGGGCCCATTATACTGTATGGAGCACTATATGGGGCCTATTATATACTATATGTGGTCATTATACTAAATGGAGCACTATATGGGTCCACTATGCTGTATGGAGCAATATATGGGGCCCATTATATATTATATGGGGCCATTATACTGTATTTAGCAATTTATGGAGCCCATTATATACTATATGGGGCCATTATACTGTGCAGGAATATATGGGGCCCAGTATATACTGTATGTAGCAATATATGGGGCCCGTTATATACTATATGTGGCCATTATACTGTATGGAGCAATTTATTGGGCCTATTATATACTATATGTGGCCAGTATACTGTATGGAGCAATATATGGGGCCCAGTATATTCTGTAGAAAGCAATATATGGGGCCCATTATATACTATATGGGGACATTTTACTGTATGGAGCAATATATGGGGCCCAGTATATACTGTATGGAGTAATATATGGGGCTCATTATATACTGTATGGAGCAATATATGGGGCCTATTATATACTATATGGGGCCATTATATTGTATGGATCAATATATTGGGCCTATTATATACTATTTCAAGCCATTATACTATATGGAGCAATATATTGGGCCCAATATATATTGTATGGACCAATATATGGGGCCCAATATATACTATATGGGGCCATTATACTGTGCAGCAATATATGGGGCCCAGTATATACTGTATGGATCAATATATGGGGCCCAGTATATACTGTATGGAGCAATATATGGGGCCCATTATATACTATATGTGGCCATTATATTATATGGACCAATATATGGGGCCCAATATATACTATATGGGGCCATTATACTGTGCAGCAATATATGGGGCCCAGTATATACTGTATGGATCAATATTTGAGGCCCAGTATATACAGTATGGAGCAAGAAATGTGGCCCTTTATATATTATATGGGGCCATATACTGTGCAGCAATATACGGGGCCTAGTATATACTATATGGAGCAATATATGGGGCCCATTATATACTATATGTGGCCATTACACTGTATGGACCAATATATGGGGCCCATTCTATACTGTATGGAGCAATATATGTGGCCTATTATACACTATATGAGGCCATTATACTGTATGGAGCAATATATGTGGCTAATTATATACTATATGGGGTCAATATACTGTATGAAGCAATATATGGGGCCCATTATACACTACATAGGGCCATTTTTCTGTGGATCAATATATGGGACCCAGGATATACAGTACTGTATGGAGCAATATACAGGGCCCAGTATATACTGTATGTAGCAATATATGGGGTCCAGTATATAATATACGCATGGGTGGATTAAGAGTAGCCAGGGCCCCGGGCAGTTTAGAAGGCGCGGGCCCCCCACACACATACCTGATGTATCACATGTCACATGATCCCCTGTGATAGATCATGTGATAGTTCACGTGAAATTAATTTGGCACAATATTAATATATTAATTATAATAATTTTTTTTAGGCTGTGTGCCCACTATGCGTTTTTTAAGCGTTTCCGCAGCGGCAATTCCGCTGCAGAAACGCTTAAAAAACGCTTGGTAGAAGGTCTGCCATGTTCCCCAATGATAATCCGCATGAACTGTGCACATGCTGCGGAAATTTCCGCTGCGGATTATCATTGCGGAAAAATCCACAGCACTACCAATTATTTTGCGGAAGCGCGGCGTTTTCGCCGCCATTGACTTGGATTGGAACGCATGAAATCCGCATCACTGCATCTGTACATGCGGAATCCAACTGTTTCAATGTGCGGATGGACTCTCCTCCGGACCCGGGTACCATAGAACCTGTAAAAAAAAGAATAAAATAAAAAATAAATATTATACTTACCTTCTGATGGCCCCCGGTGTCTTTATCCGATGCGTCCTGGCTTGCTGGCAGCTCGCGGTAGACTAAAGGACCTGTGGTGACGTCATTTAGCCATGTGACGGGTCACGCGACCGCTGATGTCGGCAGGCCATCAGAAGGTAAGTATATTTTTATTTTTTATTTTTTGCCATTTACCACTGATTTATATAGTGTGACCAAGTTGTCAAGCACTTTTCCAAGTGATGCTAAAATCGCTTGGAAAGAGCTTGACAACCCGCATGCGGAAATGCATGTGAAGAACGCTTCACATCCGCATGTCCCTGGCAGGAAAAAAGCATGTACAATCCGCATGTACAATCCGCATGCGTTTTTTCTGCCAGAGAGAGCAGAAACACTCAAAAAAAATCCGGAGCATTTCTGTATCGTGGGCACATAGCCTTACATTAATTGTATGGCTTAATATTGAGCACATGTAGCCATCTATACACAGCAGGAGGCCGCACGTAGCCATCTATACACAGCAGGAGGCTGCACATAACCATCTATACATAGCAGGGGGCAGCAGGGCGCCATCTATACACAGCAGGAGGCCGCACGTAGCCATCTATACACAGCGGGGGGCCGCACATAGCCATCTATACACAGCGGGGGTCCGCACATAGCCATCTATACACAGCGGGGGGCCGCACGTAGCCATCTATACACAGCGGGAGGCCGCACGTAGCCATCTATGCACAGCGGAAGGCCGCACGTAGCCATCTATACACAGCGGGGGTCCGCACATAGCCATCTATACACAGCGGGGGGCCGCACGTAGCCATCTATACACAACGGGAGGCCGCACGTAGCCATCTATACACAGCGGAAGGCCGCACGTAGCCATCTATACACAGCAGGAGGCCGCACGGTGCCATCAATACACAGCAGGAGGCCGCACATAGCCATCTGTACACAGCGGAAGGCCGCACATAGCCATCTATACACAGCGGGAGGCCGCACGTAGCCATCTATACACAGCAGGAGGCCACTCGGTGCCATCAATACACAGCAGGAGGCCGCACATAGCCATCTGTACACAGCTGGAGGCCGCACATAGCCATCTATACACAGCAGGAGGCCGCACGTAGCCATCTATACACAGCGGGATGCCACATGTAGCCATCTATACAGAGCGGGAGGCCGTACGTAGCCATCTCTACACAGCAGGAGGCCGCACGTAGCCATCTATACACAGCGGGAGGCCGCATGGCGCCATCTATACACAGCGGGAGACCGCACATAGCCATCTATACACAGCAGGGGGCAACACGGTGCCATCAATACACAGCAGGAGGCCACACGGTGCCATCAATACACAGCAGGAGGCCGCACATACCCATTTGTACACAGCTGGAGGCCGCACATAGCCATCTATACACAGTGAGAGGCCGCACGTAGCCATCTATACACAGCGGGAGGCCGCATGTAGCCATCTATACACAGCAGGAGGCCGCACATAGCCATCTATACACAGCAGGGGGCCGCATGTAGCCATCTATACACAGCGGGAGGCCGCACATAGCCATCTATACACAGCGGGAGGCCGCACATAGCCATCTATACACAGCGGGAGGCCGCACATAGCCATCTATACACAGCGGGAGGCCGCACATAGCCATCTATACACAGCGGGAAGCCGCACATAGCCATCTATACACACTGAAACATATACAGACATATACGTACACGCATAAACACATTTGCAACACAAAAATACATATAAACTGACATCACACAATGATATCTGCCTTGCACACACACACACACGCTCACACATACTCACCATACCCCAGCTCGGCTCCACTCCTCCAGCTCCTCTCCGTTGCTGCAGTGCAGCGCGCACTGCGTGACGTCACACTAGCAGACAAGGCCGAAGAAGAAGTAGCGGCCATGCACAGCTGCTGGGGGAGCAGTCCGGGGGCCCCCCGCCTCTGACTGCCGGTATGTGCCGTGGCGCCGCACATATTATAATGAAGGCAATCTGGCCATGGACGCCCCGGGCGGAGGTCCAGATTGCCCTCATTATAATCTGCTTATGAATATACGGGGCCATTATACTGTATGGAACAATATATGGGGCCCAGTATATAGTGTATGGAGCCATTAAACTGTATGGAGCAATGTATGGGGCCCATTATATATTATATAGAGAAATTATACTGTATGGAACAATTTATGGGGCCCAGTATATACTATATGGGGCCATTATACTGTATGGAGCAATACATGGGGCCAATTATAGACTATTTGTGGCCATTATACTGTATGGAGCAATACATGGGGCCCATTACATACTATATGGGGCCATTATACTGTATGGAGCAATATATGGGGCCCATTATATACTGTATGGAGCAATATAAGGGGCCTATTATATACTATATGGGGCCATTATACTGTATGAAGCAATATATGAGGCCCATTATATACTATATGGGGCCATTATACTTTATGGAACAACATATGCGACCCATTATATACTGTATGGAGCCATATAAGGGGCCAATTATATACTATATGGGGCCATTATACTGAATGGAGCAATACATGGGGCCCATTACATACTATATGGGGCCATTGTACTGTATGGAGCAATAAATGGGGCCCAGAATATACTGTATGTAGCAATATATGGGGCCCAGTGTATACTGTATGTAGCAATATATGGGGTCCATTATATACTGTATGGAGCAATGTATGGGGTCCATTATATACTGTACTAGATGGTGGCCCAATTCTAACTTATCGGGTATTCTAGAATATGTATGCGGCCGACCGGGCTCAATCAGCAAAGCGGTGTTTAAATTTGGCGCCAAAATCGCTGTTTGGTCGCAGCCGGCGACCGCGACCAATCAGCCAAGCGGTGTTTAAATTTGGCGCCAATATTGCTGATTGGTCGCAACCGCCGACAGCGATCAATCAACCAAGCGGTGTTTAAATTTGGCGGCGGCCTCGACCAATCACCAAACCGCGTTAGGGAGGACCGGAGAGCGTGTTTAAATTTGGCGCCAAAATCGCTGTTTGGTCGCGGCCGGCGACCGCGACCAAGCAGCCAAGCGGTGTTTAAATTTGGCTGCAATATCGCTGATTGGTCGCGGCCGGCAACCGCGACCAATCAGCCAAGCGATGTTTAAATTTGGCTGCAATATCGCTGATTGGTTGCGACCGCGACCAATTATCAAAGCAGTGTTTAAATTTGGCGCCAATATTGCTGATTGGTCGCAACCGCCAACCGCGATCAATCAGCCAAGCGATGTTTAAATTTGGCTGCAATATCGCTGATTGGTTGCGACCGGCGACCGCGACCAATTATCAAAGCAGTGTTTAAATTTGGCGTCAATATCGCTGATTGGTCACGGGCCACTGATCTCTCGACGGTAGCCGCATGGAGGTCAGCAGCGCCGCCGGTCGGGGTCCTTCTACTGCGAGCAGCCGCGAGATGACCTCGCCTACTATCATACTTATTTCAGAACTTCTCCAGGATTGCCACCTCGCTATACCTCTCCTTGGGGGATACGACAGAGTAAACAACACCCATGGAGAAAAAGAAGAACGCGAGTAGGACAGGGCTTAAAAGAAACAATGACGTTTCATCCCAACAACCCATTCTGTGTACAGCAGACCACCTGGAGGTATTGGAAGAACTAGTAGACTACCTGATAAAACCATCCATCTTGGGATATCCTGATTTCAACTTACCATTTGTTCTTCACTGTGACGCTTCTCAAGTTGGACTGGGAGCTTCCCTGTATCAGCATCAATGGAAAATTGAGAGTTATCAGTTACAGTTCTAGAACGTTGACAGACGCCGAGAATAATAACCATCTACATTCCGGAAAATTTTAGTTCCAGGCATTGAAATGGGCTATCTGTGAACGATTTAGAGATTATCTCTACTACAGCAAAGAGTTTGAGGTAAACACTGACAACAACTCTTTGACCTATGCCCTTACTATTACTACAGCCAAACTGAATGCAACGGGTCAGAGATGGGTCGCTAAACTATCTGACTTCATTTTCATCATTAAGTACAGGCCAGGAAAATACAATGCGGATGCTGATGGATTGTCAAGAATGCCACCAGAGCCTGAGGAGTTCATGCAAGAATGCTCGGAGGAAGTCAGTCTGGAAGCAATTGAGAGCACTACCCAAGCAGTGCAAGCTTATCAAGAGGAAGACACACCATTGTGGTGTCTGTTGACGGTGGAAAACACCATAAAAGCGAGAGAACAAGATCACCCCCTGTCCATTCAACAACTACCTAAAGGAAAAATCTGTAGAGCACAACAGGAAGATCAGATAATTGGTAGAATACTACTTTATGTGGACCAAAATCGGTTTCCAAGTAGACGGGAGTATCTGTTTTAGTTAAAGAATGGACGAAGCTCTACCTCAGTGGAGACGGTATCCTGTATCGTAAAGGAGGGCAAAACCGGCAGTTGGTACTACCCAGAGTATTCCGTAGGTTGGTCTTCAAAGAACTCCATGAAAACATGGGACACCTGGGAGTGGAAAGGACAACCAACTTGATTCGTGAACGTTTCTTCTGGCCGTACATGCAGAGAGATATTGAGAGGTATGTGACCAGGGAGTGTGGGTGTCTGAAAGATAAACATCCCAACACATAAATCCTGGTACCTATGGGCAACATTCAAACTACCTATCCGTGTGAGATGGTCTCAATAGACTTTCTACATCTTCAGACGTGAAAGGGTGGTTACGAATACATATTGGTGGTGATGGACCATTTTACTCAATTTGCCCAATCATATGCCACCGCCAATAAAGCTAGTCGAACAGCGACAGGGAAGATCTTCAATGATTTTGTTTTGAGGTTTGGGTTCCCTATGAGGTTACACCATGACCAAGGAAGAGAATTTGAGAACCAGCTCTTTGCCAAGCTAGGAATGTACTGTAGAATTCAGAGATCCCACACAACGTCCTATCACCCAGAGGGTAATGGACAAGTGGAATGTTTTAACCGGACATTATTGTCGATGTTGCGCACTTTTACAGCTGACGAGAAGAAAGACTGAAAAGTTCTCTGTCAAAAGTGGGGAAGCCGGGTGCTAGTCAAGAACGTACGTGAGAAAGGTGGTCCAGGAAAACTTTGTTCGTACTGGGAGGACAATGTGTATGTGGTCATAAAGAGGAAAGCTGATGACATTCCAGTGTATGAAATCTGATTGGAAAGAGGGGACAAGAAAACCAGAATAGTCCATCGGAATTTATTACTACCCTGTGATTATCTCCCACCACAACAAAACTTTCCAGAAGCAGACCGACATCGACCGAGATCAACTAAGGGACCACCACTGGCTGAAGCTCCAGAGGTGGATAGTGACCTTGAAGTTCCGATGAGCAAGAGCACACCGTTGTATTTCTCAGACCGGCAAGGAGAGGGACGTACCACCCTCAAGAGCGTGAACTAAGTCCTGAGGCTCCAAAGTTTGTACCAAAGAGTACAGATGAAGTCCAATTCAGATCTGATGATCGAATACTGATCACTGAAGAGACTGATCGACACTCAAGAGGAGTAGAATTACCAGACCATGTGGAAACAGGCGATTCAGGAGAAGTAAGGAAAGTTACAGAGGCAGATCCAAGAGCATCTGAGGAAGCACGGGAAATGAGTGTTGTGGAAGAAACTTCTGTTACCGAAGAACCCGTGGTATCTGAGGAACAACCCTCCAGAAGGATGTCGACTCGAGAAGTAAGGAGGTCCGTGATGCTGACGTATGAGACACTTGGAGAACCGAGTCAAGTGCCAAGGACTGTCGACTGGAAACAGGTATCTCTGCCTGCGGACCAGGTAATCCCACTTGAGTGGTATTCACCTCCGAGAGACAGTATGGGCAATGTTGCCTGGTGGAAAGACTTGTTTTGGCCTAGTGAGAGAGAGAGCTGGTTGAAGACATACGAAAAGCTCCAGCGGAAGAGATGCTGATTGTTTTAATTGTGTTAATTGTTTATTTCTTACAGGAGTCCTACAAGAAAAAGGTTGTTAGAATAGGTTATTATCAATCTTTATAAATGTTATACCAATTTGATAATGACAAATTTATATATATAGTAACTAAGCTTTCACCACTGTCTCAGAATTGTTCAGATTGACTAATTAAGACGAATGTCGAGGAGAACGACATTCAAAAAGGAGGGAAGAGTGTGACATGCAGAAGTAGTGCTGTTGCTTCCAAAGCATCCAGCAACTGCTACAAATAACACAGCCACAGGAGACAGATAGTGTTTTAGCATAGGCCCAGGGTGATTGTGGGGAATTTGTTATTGTAGTCTGACTGAAGCCAAAGAGAAAGGTGGTGGTGTGTTATCTAGATCTGATAGAAAGAGAGAAACTAAACACATAAACACAGGTCAGATAAACTCCCTGGACTAACAGTGCAGAGTATTATCGGGCAGGAAGGTAAGGGCTGGAAGGAATTGTGTCCCAGGGATCATCTCCCTCATCAAACCCCCCCCTCCATCTCCATGCAGGATAAAGAATGTTGTGTACTATTGTGTCCTTGTGAAGGAAAAGCTTGTGGTTGTGTATGCATAGAAGTGTGCTGCTAAGAGATCTAATCTATGCTGAATTATGCTACTGAAGAGACTGTAATACTGTGTGTGACATGCAGAAGTAGTGCTGTTGCAGAGTGTGACATGCAGAAGTAGCGCTGTTGATTTAAAAGAATTCAGAAACTATTAGAAGTAACACAAGCACATGAGACAGGAAGTGTTGTGCTCCAGAAGCATCCAGCAACTAGAAGGGTTAACACAGTCACAGGAGAAGGGGAGTGTTTTAGCAGAGCCTCAGGGGGATTGTGGGGAAGTTGTTTACTGTCTGGCTGGAGCAAGAGAAATGTGGTGTGTGTGTTCTGCTTCTGACAGAAGCGCCCCTGCAAGTGAAAAGGACTCAAGTCAAGAGTGAAGCTAAGCACAGGTCAGGTAGAGTTCCTAAACTAGCAGTGCAGAGTATTGTCAAGCAGAAAGATAAGGACTGGAAGAAATGGTGTCACAGGGATCATCTCCCTCAGCAATCCCTCCCGCCTCCTCCATCTCACTGTACTGTAAAGAATGCTGTGTTCATTAATGTGCCTTTTCATTAGAATTGTGCTGTCCTGTACTACTGGGAAGACTGTGAACTGCTGTGCTGCTAAGGAAACTGTACTGTTTGTCACTAGAGCCTGTTGCTCATCAGACTTAGCTTGCACTGGCTATGTGGCTTCTTATTAAATGCTACTGTTCTACCGTTTATGAGGACTCTTGTCAAGTGTGTCTGGTCAGCAAGTGAAACAACCTATTCCTGAAGGTCAATACCCCTGTGTGCCTGAGAGAAGCTACAGCACACGGTCTATGGTCGCCTGAGTAACGGTTCCCCCAGGATTCCAAAGAATTCATGTAACCTGTCTCGCCCCTATCTGAACCTAGCGGCGTGCGTGTAACACGTACACAGAAATCATCAGGCTCCATGGCAAAATTTTTAATTCCCCCCCCCCCCAAAAAAAAAAAAATTAATATTTGTCAGGGGTCACAGAACAGCAGATCTCACAACTTTCCAGTCTTTACATAGTAATTTTCCTCATGCTGAAGTCCTAGATTCCTCTTTCATTGTTCCCATAAAGTATCATACCAACAAAAGTGCCCCCAAACACTGTATGATACCCCAATGGTGAATTCCTCTACATTAATAGTATAATGATGCTGCTGTACCCAACTTCAACTCCCAAAGCAAAGTATGGTGACCCCAACACGGTTTGATTCCTTACACAGCCCTCCATACAGTATAATAGCCCCACAATGTATAATGGCCCGCACACCTCCCCACATTGTATAATGGCCCACTCTAGCCCTCCAAACAGTATAATGGTCCCCACACAGCCCTCCACATAGTATGATGGACTCCACTCAAACGTTCACACTGTATAATTGCTTGCATACAGTATAATGACCCCACATAGCCTTCCATATAGTATAATGCGCCCCTCATAATCCTTCATATAGTATAATGCACTTTGCACTTCCCATGGTGCTCCATAGAATATAATGCACTCGCCATGGTCCTCCATATAGTATAATGCACACCCATGGTCCTCCATACAATACAATGCACCTCCCATGGTCCGCCATATAATATAATGCAACCCCTATGGTCCTCCATACAATATAGTGCATCCCCCCATGGTCCTCCATACAATATAATGCACCCCCATGGTCATCCATACAATATAATGCATCCCCCATGGTCCTCCGTGCAGTATAATGCACCCTCCATGGTCCTCCATACAATTTAATGTACCTGCCATGGTCCTCCATACAATATAATGCAACCCCTATGGTCCTAAATACAATATAATGCACCCCCATGGTCTTCCGTATAATATAATGCACCCCCCATGGTCCTTCATACAATATAATGCACCCCTCATGGTCCCACATACAGTATAATGCACCCTCCATGTTCCTCCATACAATATAATGCACCCTCTATGGTCCTCCATACAGTGTAATGCACCCCTCATGGTCCTCCATACAATATAATGCACCTCCCATGGTCCTCTATACAATATAATACAATCCCTATGGTCCTCCATACAATATAATGCACCCCCATGGTCTTCCATACAATATAATTCACCCCCCATGGTCCTCCATACAATATAATGCACCCCCCATGATCCTCCACACTCTTTTGTCACTGATTTAAAAAAATAAACACAGTACTCACCTCTCCTTATTCCTTGTTCCACCAGATGTTCTGATCTGCTTAGCCTTTGGTGTGAAGTGCTGCACATATCAGAACAGTGGGTGCCCTGTAATGACGTCATCGATGTCGCTGCTCTGACACGTCAGACGTCGAGGAAGACTGATGGGGGTGGAAGCGTCTGCTGACACTCCCTCCTCCATCCTCATTGCTCGCGTTGACTGCTAGAGCCCCCCTCTGGTCGTCAGCACAAGCAATGATGATGAAGGAGTAAGCATCAGCAGACGCTTCCGCCCCATCATTGTGTGTGGGCAGTGTGGGCGCAGATGGGCGGAGGGGGGGCCCGGTGTCAGTGCCGGTTCACGGGCCCCATGGCAGTGGCGTGGCCTGCTGTCTTATAGGTAGGTGGGTGAGGATATAAAAGACAGATGTATTGCAGCCATATTGTTATGCTGTTTACCTGTAGCATATACTGCTGATTGATCCCCTAGAGACAAGGCTGAGACAGACCTGATACGACCAGGCTAGTAGTGAAGGACACTCGAACTTGAATTTTTCTGTAATTCAGTAGCCTGCATAATAATAGGTCACCAAGTATACTGCTCTCTATACATGCAAGAACCATGAGATAAGGATTATTGGCCATGTTTCCTCTATCTAGCGTTTGCATTCTTGCTTTGTTAGAAAATCTGGTCTCGAAGGGCATGTTGACATCAAGTTTTTTGAGGAGTCTGAAAAATTGCTCAAAAAACGCTTAAAAGACTCTTCCTATCCAGTCTTTTAAGCATATTTTTCAATTTCAGGATTCGAAACAAAACACAATGTGGGCAAAAAAAGAAAAAGTGTACCGTATGTTAGTTATTTCCAGATGAAAAACATTCAAAACTAGACACCATCCAATGAAAAGGTTACAAGAAAACGCTCCAGAAAAAAATCTCTTCCAAAAATGAAAAAAAAAATCCTACAAAAACTTCCCAGACAAGGAACATTTCCTGCTGCGGTTTCCACTAGAAATATCATCACTTCCCCGCATGTTTACCACCGGGAGCTTGGCACAGCTACAACCGAGCTCCTGTGGTAACAGTCAGGGACAATGGCCGCACTGCCCCAGGCTGATTAACTGTCTTGTGTTGTAGACAAGTATTTCACATTTTGACTCATCGGTGCTGAGCACCTGCTGCCATTTTTCTGCACCCCGTCACTATGCTTTCATGCATTGTTACCTTGTTTCCGTGTCGAATGCGTTCGTTTTTGCTTTCAATTCGTCCATAAGGATCAGTTCTGGCCAGACTTCTCCGAACAGTACAGTCATGGCCAAAAGTTTTGAGAATGACACCAAAATTATATTTTCACATGATCTGCTGGCCTCTGGTTTTTATCTGTGTTTGTCTGATGTTTATATCACATACAGAAATATAATTGCAATCATATTATGAGTACCAATAGGTTATATTGACAGTTAGAATGAGTTAATGCAGCAAGTCAATATTTGCAGTGTTGCCCTTTCTTCTTCAAGACCTCTGTAATTCTCCCTGGCATGCTATCAATCAACTTTTGGACCAAATCCTGACTGATAGCAGTCCATTCTTGCATAATCAATGCTTGCATTTTGCCAGAATTTGTTGGTTTTTGTTTGTCCACCCGTCTCTTGATGATTGACCACAAGTTCGCAATGGGATTAAGATCTGGGGAGTTTCCAGGCCATGGACCCAAAATCTCTATGTTTTGTTCCATGAGCCATTTAGTTATCACCTTTGCTTTATGGCAAGGTGCTCCATCATGCTGGAAAAGGCATTGTTGGGCGCCAAACTGCTCTTGGACGGTTGGGAGAAGTTGCTCTTGGAGGACATTCTGGTACCATTCTTTATTCATGGCTGTGTTTTTAGGCAAGACTGTGAGTGAGCCCATTCCCTTGGCTGAGAAGCAACCCCACACATGAATGGTTTCAGGATGCTTTACAGTTGGCATGAGACAAGACTGGTGGTAGCGCTTACCTCTTCTTCTCCGAATAACCTGTTTTCCAGATGTCCCAAACAATCGAAAAGGGGATTCATCAGAGAAAATGACTTTGCCCCAGTCCTCAGCAGTCCACTCCCTGTACCTTTTGCAGAATATCAGTCGGTCCCTGATGTTTTTTCTGGAGAGAAGTGGCTTCTTTGCTGCCCTCCTTGAAACCAGCCCTTGCTCAAAGAGTCTCCGCCTCACAGTGCGTGCAGAAGCACTCACACCAGCCTGCTGCCATTCCTGAGCAAGCTCGGCACTGCTGGTAGTCCAATCCCGCAGCTGAAACAGTTTAAAGATACGGTCTTGGCGCTTGCTGGTCTTTCTTGGGCGCCCTGGAGCCTTTTTGACAACAATGGAAGCTCTCTCCTTGAAGTTCTTGATGATGCGATAGATTGTTGACTGAGGTGCAATCTTTGTAGCTGCGATACTCTTCCCTGTTAGGCCATTTTTATGCAGTGCAATGATGGCTGCACGTGTTTCTTTAGAGATAACCATGGTTAACTGAAGAGAAACAATGATACCAAGAACCAGCCTCCTTTTAAAGTGTCCAGTGATGTCATTCTTACTTAATCATGACTGATTGATCGCCAGCCCTGTCCTCATCAACACCCACACCTGTGTTAATGGATCAATCACTAAAACGATGTTAGCTGCTCCTTTTAAGGCAGGACTGCAATGATGTCGAAATGTGTTTTGGGGGTTAAAATTCATTTTCTGGGCAAATATTGAATTTGCAAGTACAGTAATTGCTGTTAAGCTGATCACTCTTTGACATTCAGGAGTATATGCAAATTGCCATTACAAAAAATGAAGCAGTAAACTTTGGAAAAATTACTATTTGTCTCATTCTCAATACTTTTGGCCATGACTGTACATGGGGGTAGCTGAGTCCCACTGGTTGCTGCCAGTTCTGAGCTGATGGCACTGATGGACATCTTCTGATTTCAAGTGCAAGTAAGCATGATGTGTCTTTCATCTGCTGTACTAAGTTTCCATGGCCGATCACTGCGTCTATGATCTCCAACTTTGCCCATTTCTTGGAGTTCTCAATGATGAGAAATATAGGTAACTACTTATCCATGAAGAAGAACAAGAAGTCCTGGAAGTGATGATCCGGACCCCACAGAACCCTGATCTTACATCACCCAGTCTGTTTAGGATTACATGAAGAGAGAGAAGCATTTGCACAAACGACATCTTCAGAAGATCTGTGGTTACTTCTCCAGGATGTTTGGAACAACCTCCTGCCGAGTTCTGTAAAAAACTATATACAATTTTAGTTAGAAGAATTGATGCTTTGAAGCTCTTATTGAAGGCAAGAGGCAGTCAAACCAAATGTTGATGTGATTTAGATTTCTCTTTTGCTTATTAACTTTGCATTTGTTTGCTAAAAAAATAAATTATTCCCTCTTCTATTTTTTAAAGCATTCTTACTTTGCAGCATTTTTTCAACACCTGTCACAAATTATACAGTAATATATATATAAAGAAATCTCTGTGTGTCTCAATATCTCACCCATGTTCCCCATTCTTCTACTTACTTTTCTGTGTGTTGATGTAAGACAAGTGTCTGCAGCAGGAGCCTCCCCCCTCTGCCCTGTTTGTAGTAGGACAAAATATCATACCATCTCCTTGTCCAAGGGTCAGGGCTTCAGCAGCCAAAGATGGAACTGATTGACAAGAGATTGATGCTTGTGTTCTCTGCAGGATTTCTACAAGACAGTTTCATGATCAGGCCGGAAATGCTGCAGACTAACAAGCGGAGAGGACAATTATTTTCTTATTTTATTTGAACATTTATTTTTAGGATTAGTGTTAATTTAAAGCAAAGCTATCAGCAGAAAATGACTGATTGTATGTTTCAGAGGTTTGTGTTACATTATTTTTGTTTAAATTGTTGGCATTTTTTTTTCATATGATGATCTTTAATACAAAAGAAAAAAAATCACAATGGCCACTTGGGCTTTTTTTAGACTCATACTTTCTGTCTTTTCAGGAAGAGTTTTCAGCAGGCTCCTTATCAGCAGAGGCAGGATTGCAATGAGAGGTAACATCTCTGAAACACAGCTGATAACACAGGATCCAGCAATCAAAATAGCTAATGTTACAGCTTTCCCTGCTCCCTCTTCCTTCACAATGACCTTTGCATATGCTCATTAGATGCTTTAATATAAAAGATAGGATCTTTTCATTGTGGTTAATGTACATGTGTTGTTTCCTGAAACAACAGGAAGTTAAAGTAAAAAAAAAGCCCAAGTGGTCGGTTTGAAAATTGCAAGATTTGTGGTTTTTATTTATAGTACACACTGTGATATGGAAAAAAATTGCCCCCAAACAATAAGTTTAACACAAAAACCTGATTTAAACAATAGTTTATTTTCTGATAGCTTCACTTTAAGTAAAAGAAGTTGAGTATTAATACCAGACAGTTTCAATACTCAGCCTATATGGGAGAGAAATGATTGCAAATAGTCTGACATTCAAGTAGGCTCGGACTAGCCCACCAGGAAATCGGTGAATCCTCCGGTGGGCCCTGATGCAGGGCCAGCTCTGACTGCGTTAGAAGGCTCCTCCCCCACATACCCTAGCAAAGGGATGCACTGCCCGGCTAATGGCATTCATAGCAGCAGGCTCCCTCCTTCCCCTGCTGTGCTGGCGCTAGGTGTTGGAGTCAGACTAACATCTGTGCAGGAGAGGTGTCACTGACAGTAACAGCTCTCCGGAATCAGTGTCATTCTGACTGGACACATAGCAGGAGCACCGCAGGGGAGGGAGGGAGCCTGCTGCTATGGGGGCAGATTAGCTGGGCTGCGCATGGCTAATGAGTGTGGTAAGTGACACCTCTCCTGCAGAGGAGCAATCTGACCAGCTTCCATAGCCTCGCCCCTCCCCCACAGCACGGGTACGGCGGGGGAGATGACTACCACAGCAGTCTGAGCGCCATCACCCCTCTCTTGCAGAAGGAGTTTGATGAGGCTAGGCTGTCATTGGTGCGGTGTCATTGCCCAGCATGCAGCAGCTGCCCGGACTTCCTCCATCTTCTGCAGCTAATGCCATCAGACTCTTTCCTGGATCTCAGAAGACTGTGAGTGGCAGCAGTTTTCATTTTTAAATATTATTTCATATGAAATTGATATGTGTGTAATATGACAGTATATATACAAGTGCATCTCACAAAATTAGAATATCATCAAAAAGTAAATTTATTTCTGTTCTTCAATACAAAAAGTGAAACTCATCTATTATATAGAGTCATTACAAACAGAGTGATCTATTTCAAGTGTTTATTTCTGTTAATGTTGATGATTATGGCTTACAGCCAATGAAAACACAAAAGTCATTATCTCAGTAAATGAGAATAATTAACAAAAACCACCTGCAAAGGCTTCCTAAGCATTTAAAAAGATTCCTTAGTCTGTTTCAGTAGGCTCCACAATCTTGGGGAAGACTGATGACAGATGTCCGGAGGGCAGTCGTGTCTGCGTATTGTACCATACGTATTATATCTGTGTACCATGTCTGCGTACCATGTGCGCGTGCATGTCTGCGTATCCTGTGCGCGTGCATGTCTGCGTATCCTGTGCGTGCGCATGTCTGCGTACCCTGTGCGTGCGCATGTCTGCATACCCTGTGCATACGCATGTCTGCGTACCGTGTGTGCGCGTGCGCATGTCTGCATATCGTGTGTGTGTGCATATCTGCGTACCGCGTGTGTGCGTGCGCATGTCTGCGTACTGTGTGTGTACGTGCGCATGTCTGCTTACCATGAGTGTGTGCGCATGTCTGCGTACTGTGTGTGTGTGTGCATGTCTGCCTACTGTGCGTGTGCATGTCTGCTTCCTGTGCGTGTGTGTGTGTGTGCATGTTTGCATATGTGAAGGATGAGGGGACAGGCTGGGCCCTGTGTTGTATACCTATATTTCTCCTCTGTATCTGTGCATCAATGGTGGTATGTGTTAAAGGGGCCCACTGAGACTCTTTCGCCCAAAGACCACAAAAACCTGGAGCCAGCCCCGGATATAGGCTATAAATAGAGGAAGGAGACTTGACTATATATGCTATATGTGGGGGAGGGGGACTTGACTATATATGCTATATGCTATATGTGGGAGAGGGGAACTTGGCTATATATGTTATATGTGGGGGAGGAGGACATGCCGGGTCAGAATGGCTCACCAGAGGCATACTAACCGCTCTGTTACTTACAAATAGTGAGCCGCAGTCTGATACACTCACTGTTGTCCTGGGTTGTCTAACTCTGGGAGGAGCTGCAAGCAGGACATTCTCCCAGCCTCTACGTCACTACTCCTTGCAGCTCCTCCCAGAGTTAGACAACCCAGGAGAGCATTGCACGCGTCACTGACGGCATTGAAGACACTCTCGCCTGCTGTAGACTGCGGCTCACTATTTGTAAGTAACAAAGTGTTGTTGCGCCCTGATTACTTTTTATGTCACCGCTCTTCCCTGCGTTGAACAAGCAGGGCAGCCAATCAATGTGAGCTTTCATTGTGTCCTCTTCTCCCCGGCTGTACAGCAAAGCTCAGATAATGAGCTGTGGTGTCATCCATAACACGCGCTCCTCTTCCCCACAATGTAAGCAGCAGAGGGAGTTATAGGACTCCCTACTACAGCTGCAATGATTGAAGGAGGGTTCCCTCCAGCCTAGCAGTGAGTAAGCCCTGACTGACTGAGCCCCGTCTTCCTGCATTACCCCTGACTGACTGAGCATTTTCTCCCTGTATCACCCCTGAATGACTGCACCCATTCCCTGTGTATCATCTTTGACTGACTGTGCCCCCTCCCCCTGTATCGCTCCTGACTGACTGTGCCCCCTCCTCTTGTATCACTCCTGAATTACTGAGCCCCATCTCCTTATATCACCCCTGACTGACTGAGCCTCCTCTCTCCCTGTATCACCCCTGACTGACTATGCCCCCTCCTGTATCACCCCTGACTGACTGAGCCCCCTCTCCCTGTATCACCCCTGACTTACTGAGCGCTCACCCTCTGTATCACCCCTGACTGACTGAGCCCCCCCTCGCTGTATCACCCCTGATTGACTGTGCCCCCTCCCCCTCTTTCACCGCTGACTGACTGCACCCCCTACCCCTATATCACCCCTCACTGAGCCCCCTCTCCCTGTATCACTCAGTTTTCTTCTTCCACTACTAACAAAATGAGGCCCATCATAAAAAGTTATGGCCTTATAGGTGGCAGAAAGATTTCCGTAAAAAGTGTACAAGGGATGTGAGGGAAAGCTATTTTGCTCTCACTCCAGTGTCATACATAACTGATTTAGGACCCCCACCACTATTAGTGGCTCTATTCACATAATGTATTTGCTGCTTAATTTCTACAATGGAATTCCCACAGCAAATGAACAGTGGTAATATCCACCCAGATATTGTGCAGATATTGCTGCTTTTACTACTACGCAATGATGCACCTTTACCATTGACCTGTTCCTTTGTATTGCAAAGGATGAAATCGAAGGTGAATATCCACAGCATAAATTGACACGTGATGTCAAATCCGCAGCGCCGGTCAATTCACGCCGTGGATTTTCTCAGCGTATGGATGAGATGTCATAAAATCCCTTCCACTCCGCTGGTGCAATAAAACATTGGTTTAGCGGTTAGTAAACACCAGGGTACATTTATCATTGAGTTTGCACCAAAAATGTGACGCAAGCTCTTTCTATAACATTAAGTGTACTATCTTATATTATACGCTGATATTAGCGTGCTTTACCATACAATTGGTGGTCTTGTATTTACAGTTGTGCTCAAAAGTTTACATACCCCGGCAGAATTTTTCCTTTCTTGGTCTTGTTTCAGAGAATATGAATGATAACAAAAAACGTTTTCTCCACTCATGGTTATTGGTTGGGTGAAGCCATTTATTGTCAAACTACTGTGTTTTCTCTTTTTAAATCTTAATGACAACCAAAAACATCCAAATGACCCTGACCAAAAGTTCACATACCCTGGTGATTTTGGCCTGATAGCATGCACAGAATTTGACACAAATGGGTTTGAATGGCTACTAAAGGTAACATCCTCACCTGTGACCTGTTTGCTTGTAATCAGTATGTGTGCATAAAAGCTGAGTGAGTTTCTGGGATCCAGACAGACTCTTGCATCTTTCATCCAGCCTCTGATTTCTGGATTGTGAGTCATGGGGAAGGCAAAAGAATTGTAAACGGATCTACGGGAAAAGGTAGTTGAACTGTATAACACAGGTGTAACGGGTCTGGGAGGTGGAACCTCTGTGCAACTATACAAGGGGGCAGTCCATGTAAGGAAGCGGGTGGCTCCCAGGGAAGACGGGCAGGTAGTCACGACAAGTGACAGGGACAGTCTCTGGGTAGAGGACGGTTACTCACAGCAAGTGACAGGGACAGTCTCTGGGTAGAGGACGGGTACTCACGGCAAGTGACAGGGACAGTCTCTGGGTAGAAGGACAGCAGGCAGGTGGCTGGTGAGCGCTCCCAGGTGAGCGGGCGAGAGTCTCTGGACGGGCAGGTGGTCACGGCAAGTGACGGCAGAGCCTCCAGGTAGGCTAGCAGACAGGTAGCAGGTGAGCGCTCCCAGGTGAGCAGGCAAGAGTCTCTGGACAGGCAGGTGGTCACGGCAAGTGACGGCAGAGCCTCCAGGTAGGCTAGCAGACAGGTAGCAGATGAGCGCTCCCAGGTGAGCAGGCGAGAGTCTCTGGACAGGCAGGTGGTCACGGCAAGTGACGGCGGAGCCTCCAGGTAGGCTAGCAGGCAGGTAGCAGATGAGCGCTCCCAGGTGAGCGAGCAGGCTGGTCCATAGACAGACTGACAGGTGTAGGAAAGCAGACCGTCGGACCGCAGGCTTGCAAGTAGGTAAACGGATATCAGGCAGGTATCAAGCAGGAATCAGGCAGGTAACTGGTAGGTAACAGGCAGGAATCCGGCAGGTGACTGGCAGGTAACAAGCAGGAATCTGGCAGGTGACTGGCTGGTAACTGGTAACGGGACCTGAGGGCTGAAGCAGAGTGAAGGCTTTGCAACAACATTGCTCGGGCACCTCCATTTTGGAGGAGGTGCCTTAAATATGGGAGGTCCTCCGGCAATTGGCCGGGGACTTCTTAGGACGGCGCACGCGGTCCCTTTAAGAGAGGGGGAGCGCGCGCGCGCCCTAAGCACACTGCCGGGGAAGGAGCGCGTGCCGGAAGCAGCGGGGAGAGAAGCGCTGGAGGACGCCGCGCCAGGAGCGGGGAGGTGAGAGGGACGGCGTCTCTGCCTAGTACGGGGCAGAGACGCCGATGCTACAGTACCCCCCCCTTTAGGCCCCCTCTTTTTTTGGCCAGAAAGAAATTTTTCAAGGAGAAGCGGGGCGTTGATGTTCTCCCTGGGTTCCCAAGTTCTCTCCTCAGGACCAAACCCCCTCCAATCTACCAGAAAAAAGGTCTTTCCTCTTACCCTCTTGGAGGCCAGAATACTCTCTACCTCAAAGACGTCATCAGCGGAAACCGGAGCAGCAGGGGCACCTGGATTATTGGAAAAAGAGTTAAAGACAACGGGTTTGAGGAGAGATACGTGGAAGGAGTTGGGAATCCGTAGGGTGGCCGGGAGTTTTAATTTGTAGGCCACAGGGTTAATTTGCCTGAGGACTTCGAAGGGACCGATGAATCGAGGGCCCAACTTGAAGGAGGGTACTTTGAGCCGCACATGTTTGGACGAGAGCCAAACCTTGTCTCCCGGACGGAATTGAGGCGGATCCAGACGTCTCTTATCAGCATATCTCTTCATCCACTCAGAGGACAGAAGAAGAGGTGACCTGGTACTCTCCCAAATAGTAGAAAATTCGCTGACAAGAGACTCCGCAGCAGGGTTGTCCACAGAAACGGAGACAGGGAGCGGAATCCGGAGGTGCTGGCCATAGACAATAAAGAACGGGGACTTGGAAGAGGATTCGCTCTCGTGGTTATTATAAGAGAACTCGGCCCAAGGAAGGAGGTCCACCCAATCAGAATGGTGGGCATTAACAAAGTGCCGGAGATAGCTGGTAAGGATCTGATTGATCCGCTCCACTTGACCATTGGACTGAGGGTGGTAAGCGGACGTCCAGCAGTTTACATGTGGCTCTCCAGAAGCGTGAGGTAAACTGAACCCCTCGATCCGACACGATGTGGAGGGGTAGGCCATGGAGACGGAAGATATGGCGAATAAAGTCCTTAGCCAGCTCAGGTGCAGACGGAAGACCAGGCAGGGGAATGAAGTGGGCCATTTTAGAGAAGCGGTCCGCGACCACCCAAATGACAGTACACCCGGCAGAGACAGGAAGATCGGTAATGAAGTCCATAGCGATGTGTTGCCACGGAGCAACAGGTATGGGAAGCGGCAGGAGATGACCAGCTGGTAAGTGTCTGGGAATTTTGTTGCGGCCACAAGATGAACAGGCAGAGACGAAGTCTACCACATCCTTACGCAGGGTAGACCACCAGTAATGCCGGGAAATGAGTAGGAAGGTCTTCTTTTGGCCGGCATGGCCAGCTAGTTTAGAAGAATGACCCCAGCGAAGAACCCTCTCACGGTCTGGAGGCGCCACGAACGTCTTGCCGGGTGGAAGACGAGTCAAATCCAAGGGGCCACATTCATCACCTTGGAGGGGTCGATAATGTGCATAGGCTCCTCCTCTTGGTCGGAGGACAGGAAGGATCGGGACAAGGCATCAGCTTTGACATTTTTGTCCGCCGGGCGGAAATGAAGGATGAAATCGAAGCGGGCAAAGAACAAAGACCACCGGGCTTGACGTGGATTAAGTCTCTGGGCATTTTGGAGATATGCCAGGTTCTTGTGATCCATATAGATGATCACCGGGTATAGAGCCCCTTCAAGCAGGTAACGCCACTCCTCCAGCGCCAATTTAACGGCAAGCAGTTCTCGGTCTCCAATGGAGTAATTGCGCTCAGAGGAGGAGAAGATTTTAGAGAAAAAGCCGCAGGTTACCATTCTCCCGGAGGAAGACTTCTGGGTGAGCACTGCTCCGGCTCCAGAGGAGGAGGCATCAACCTCCAGGTAGAACTGTTTGTTGCAGTCTGGACGGTGCAGCACAGGGGCAGAGGAGAAGGCTTGTTTCAGGGAAAGGAAGGCCTCCTCAGCTTCGGATGACCATACCTTGGGATTTGCTCCCTTACGGGTGAGCGCAGATATGGGCGCAGTCCGTGACGAGAAGTGAAGAATGAAGAGACGATAGTAATTAGCGAAGCCCAGGAATCGCTGTATCGCCTTCAAGCCCTCCGGACGCAGCCACTTTAGGACAGCAGAGAGCTTCTCGGGATCCATTCGCAAGCCTGTCTGGGAGATAACATAGCCCAAGAAAGGAAGAGAGGTCTGCTCAAAAAGGCACTTCTCGTATTTAGCATAGAGGTGGTTCTGCCTGAGCCTAAGCAGGACCTGACGAACATCCCTCCGGTGTGTGGGAAGATCCGGAGAGAAGACCAAGATGTCGTCCAGGTATACCACCACGCAGGAGTAAAGAAGGTCACGGAAGATGTCGTTGACCAGTTCTTGGAAGACGGCGGGAGCATTGCAGAGACCGAAGGGCATCACACGGTACTCATAGTGTCCGTCCCGGGTATTAAATGCTGTTTTCCACTCGTCTCCCTGAGGGATACGGACCAGGTTATAAGCTCCACGTAGATCCAGCTTGGAGAAGATCCTGGCGCCTTTAAGACGATCAAATAACTCAGAGATGAGCGGAAGGGGGTATTTATTTTTAACCGTGATCTGATTGAGTCCTCTATAGTCAATACAGGGGCGTAGCGAGCCGTCTTTCTTTTTGACAAAGAAGAATCCGGCTCCAGCCGGGGAGGTAGATTTCCGGATAAATCCCCTAGCCAGATTCTCTTCAATGTACTCAGACATGGCCCGGGTCTCGGCTGCAGACAACGGGTAGATACGCCCACGGGGAGGAGTGGTGCCAGGTACCAGGTCGATCGGGCAGTCATATGGCCTATGGGGTGGCAACGTCTCTGCTTCCTTCTTACCGAAGACGTCCGCATAGGGCCAGTAAGGAGCCGGGAGACCTGGTAAATTAGCTGGAGTAGGCGGAGGGCGAACTGGGCGGACCGGAACCAGGCAGGTCGTATGGCAGTCTGGACCCCATCGGAGTACTTCACCGGATCGCCAGTTCAATACGGGTTCGTGTGTCTGGAGCCAAGGTAGACCTAGCAACAGGGAGTGAGAAAGTCCGGACAACACATGGAATGAGATTTCCTCAGAGTGCAGCATTCCCACCTGCAGGGTAATGGGTTCAGTGACGAGCAGGATGGTCTCCGAGAGAAGTCTTCCATCCACGGAGGCAACTGATAATGGTTCAGCCAGGGACTTGGTGGGAATACGGTATCTCTCTACCAGAAACTGGGAGATGAGGTTTCCAGCAGCTCCAGAATCCAGGTGGGCAAGTTCAAAGTGACGGTTTTCTCCCCAAGCAATAGAGACCGGTAAAGTCAGAGACGGAGAGGGCTTACTTTTGTCTAGGACGACCTCTCCGAGCGGTCCTAGACACTGGTGTTTCCCGGCTTCTCCGGGCAGGAACGGATGAAGTGCTCCATACTGCCACAATAGAAACAGCTTCCCTCGGCTCGGCGAGATTCTTGGCGAGATTTGACCATCTTGGTCTGGTCGATCTGCATAGGTTCAGGCGACGGCGCCCGCAGAGTGACTGATTGAGAGGCAGGTCTCAGGGAAGTAGGAGCAGAGCAAGAAAAGTCTTTCTCCCACGTAGTCTCCTTGGCACGTTCTTGGAACCGGATGCCAATCCGGGTAGCTAGTGACACCAGGTCATCCAGAGTGGTAGGAATGTCCCGACCAGCTAACTCGTCCTTAATCCGACCGGAAAGACCCTCCCAGAAGACGGACACCAGAGCCTCATTTTCCCAGGCAAGCTCAGAAGCGAGGGTGCGGAACCGTATGGCATATTGGCCCACGGTGAGACTCCCTTGGCGGAGACGTAGCAGTGAGGAGGCAGAAGAGGTTTTCCGTCCAGGTTCATCGAAGACTTTCCGGAAAGCAGCGAGGAAAGATGGCAGGTCGGACACCAGGGGATCCCCTCTCTCCCACAGGGGATTTAGCCATGCCAGTGCCTCCCCAGTAAGATGGGACATGATGAAGGCCACCTTGGCTCGGTCGGAGATGAACTGGTATGCCAATAGCTCAAAGTGCAGGGTGCACTGGTTTATGAAACCCCGAGCTAAAGTAGGTTCGCCGGCAAAGCGTGGAGGTGCCAGAAGCCGAGGTCCATAGTCGGGTACCATGAAGGGACTGGATTGCGGTACCGCAGGAATGGGCACGGCTGGACCAGAGGTAGACATAGACAAGTCACACAATGCGCCTAGACGAGAGTTAACGGACCGTAGATAGGACAGTACCACCTCCTGCTGAGTTTTCTGACGTAAGACTTCCTGGTGCAGATCGGAGATCTGGGGGCCACCGGGTTCATGGCCCGAGCAAACTGTAACGGGTCTGGGAGGTGGAACCTCTGTGCAACTATACAAGGGGGCAGTCCATGTAAGGAAGCGGGTGGCTCCCAGGGAAGACGGGCAGGTAGTCACGACTAGTGTTGAGCCACCCCCGTAGTGTTCGAGTTCGGTTCAGTTCGTCGAACACCCGTGTGTTCGCCGAACTGTTCGTCGAACTGTTCGTCGAACACCTTCGAACACCGTTAAAACCAATGGCAGGCAAACAAAAACACATAGAAACACATAGAAAACACCTTCAAAGGTGTCCAAAAGCTGACAAACTGCTCAGAAGACACAACTAACACATGGAAAAGTGACAAGTACATATAGTCATGCGAAAATAAAAGAGGTGGAGGAGTAAAAGGAGGGGGAGACACAGATATAGGCATGTCATGCCCTTCTAAAATCCAAAAAGTGAGAAGCCGACACGGCCAGTCCGCTCCTGCCCGTGCCACCTCCGTGTCGCCGGGTTTGTGCCAGAGCCGCGGTGAACCCTGATGGCCAGCCCCCCTCTCCCAATACTGGTGCCTGTCCGCTGGTGGGTCGAGCGAGCCCCCCTGTGGTGGAGGCAGCTCTAAGCTTTTTAATTTAAATTGTCTCTCTAATTTGAATGAATACACTTTAAATCCATTTACAAGGATCTATTGGAGGGCAAGTCTCATGCCAGCAGCCGCGTAATTCCAGCTCCAGTAGCGTCCACTAAAGCTGCTGCAGTTAAAAAGCTTTTATAAGGATCGAGCTCGGCTGTCCACCGCAAGGCATCCTACTGCCAGTCCCAGCCCCTATGCCTTGGGGTGCCTCCTGATGCTCTTCACTGAGTATCCCATGGTCCCGAAGCATTTCCTTTGAAAAAATTAAGTGTCTAAACTACAGGTGGTGTAGCTTGCTTAACAGCCGGGATAATCCGCTGACTAGCAGACACTGCTACTAGGCACAAAGTATTTCCTGGGCTAGATGCAGTTAAAAATTTGTAATTAGATACTCTCGTTGGATGCTGAGAAAGCATTCCATAGAGTCTCCTGGCACGCCATATATGATTCTCTTAAAAAGCTTGGGGTAGGGGTCTAGGGGACCCTTTTATAGCCAAAATCACGGCCCTGTATCGCAATACGTCACCTAGGCTGAAGATAAATGGAACTGTAGCACCCTGAGGGCTCGGTTGCTACAGACGTATTGCACCTCACCCAGAGGTGTGATATCTCACTCTCAGGTAAGGATGGAGTGTGGATCAGGACCCGACACCTGCATGCATTACACCACATTGCCGTGGGGCAGGGCGACCAATATGCCCCTGAGATGGGCACGACAGTCCCTGTCCCTGGCTGGAGTGGGGGGAGGGAACACTGAGGAAGGGGAACCCTGTAGTGCAGGAGCAGGGAGGAAGCAGTTCCTGGGTGCATTGAGAAGGGAGTATAAAAGGTGGGCACCATCTTAGTTCAGTGCAGAGAAGTCTGAGCAGAAGTGGCAGGGAGCAGGGGCTCTGCATGAGCTCTGCTCCGGAGGCGGGCCTAGTAACAGAGGCCCAGGCCTGGAAGAGGGAGAAGGAAGGAAGAGGAGCGGAGAAGGCTCCAGGAACGAGGAATGAAGGGATCCCAGGGGTGCGGACGGGCGAGTCGCCACGGCACGCCCGAATCCACCTGCGTGGAGGGGTCAGGCCAAAGGGGGAGACCGGTCCCCGAACTAGTGGAGGCAGGAAACGACCCTCAGCTAGAAACCGGAGGCTCTGACATTTTATGTGGCGCAGCCCCTCGCTACACCCGCTAGGAAGGCACCACATAGGGTCAGGGAAACTGGCGCCAAGTTTACCAAGAGGAGGCCCGAGGCAGCCAGACAGAAGTGTTGGTAAGAAAGGCCAGACAAAGGACACACAAAGGGGGTCCTGTGAAGTGCTCCAAAGTTATCTGGGAGTTGTCTGAGCCCCTCACCTGGTGAGCACAGTACGACGTGGGCAGCCGTTACCTGCAGACGTGGTCTGGATAATAAGAACTGTGAGTAAAGGCCCTGGACTGCATCACTGACTCCGTGTCGTTACTGCTGCTGCCCTGCACCATCACCCCCATCCTCCGCATACACTGCCCTGAGGCTATACTCCTCCCGTGGGGAGTTATGCTACGCTCTGCTGCACCCACAACACCAGCCTCAGCGGTCTGCCCTGTAGCGGCGGTTCACTCTGACCGCAATCCACGGGTGGCGTAGTCGGACATTTAAACATCAAAACCACATAAATAGTTCCGCCACTGGTTTGACCGCCCTGAGCCACGGAACCGGGTCGCCGCCACGAAGACTACAACCACCAGCATCCACCAAAAAGGGTCCGGCTCCGGGTGTCCCAAGGCCCAGGGGGTGCGTCAGAACATTTTCATCACCTTTCACAATCACCAATGGGACAAGGCAGGGATGTCCTCTGTCCCCTCTCTTATACATCCTAGTGACGGAGCACCTGCTCTCATCAATTCGCCATAACCCCAATATTAGGTGGATTGAGGTGGGAGGCACCGAGTACAAGTGCTCTCTATTTGCTGATGATGTCCTAGTATATATCACTCAATCACATATATCCATCCATGCTGTTATGGCTGAAATAGATCACTTTGTTACATGGTAAAATTTTAAAATCAATGCAGCGAAGTCTGAGGCCCTCGATGTCTCCCTCCCCAAATCCATATAGGATTCCATCCAGTCCAACTTTCCCTTTGCCTGGCCCTCACAGGGTATCAAATACTTAGGAATTCCTATTCATAGAGACCTCTCCCATCTATGTTATCTTAATTTTGGGCCCTTTATTGAACAATTCCATACAGACCACGGTTGGCAAGTTAGAACTGTAAGATTCACTACGTGAACCGCTGGTGTTTTGTGGAAAAGCACATGTACACCGCGTTCCAAATTATTATGCAAAAAGTGTTTAGGAGTGATAAGGGAAGAATTTGTTTGTTTGTCAGTTAAACTCATTGATGGTGATGTGTGTCAGGGCTCTTTATATCACTGTAAGCAATTGCAGACACCTGTGCTAATTAGTTTGGCAGGTGTGTCCAATGAAAGGCAAGACTACTTAAGAAGGCTCTCTCACATTATTAAGCAGCCTACATTTTCTGCCAAAATGGGAAAGAAAAAGGATGTGTCGGCTGCTGAGAAGCAACAAATTGTGGAGTGTTTAGGTCAAGGCATGACTACAATCAACATTGTGCGATGATCAGGATGAAGTGTCTTGGCAATCAAGAAGTATGTAGCTGATTCACAGTACACACGTGTGCGTGCTGATAAGGGCAAATTGAGGACTCTTTCCTACAGGCAATTACGTCAGGTTGAAAGAGCAGCGGCAAAAAAGCCTTGTCATAGCAGCAGACAAGTTTTTGAAGCTGCTTGTGCCTCCAACGTCCCCCGAACAACAAGATGCAGGGTCCTTCAGAGGTTTGCAGCTGTGCATACGCCATCCTGTCGACCTCCTCTATCCACTTCACACAAGCAGAAACGGCTCCAGTGGGCCAAACATTACATGAAGACTGATTTCAAAACTGTTTTGTTCACGGATGAGTGCCGTGCAGCGCTCGATGGTCCAGATGGATGGAGTGGAGGATGGCTGGTTGATGGACACCCCACGCAAACACGGCTACAGCGCCAACAAGGAGGAGGTGGAGTAATGTTTTGGGCTGGAATCATGGGGAGAGAGATTGTCGGCCCCTTTAGGATCCCTGAAGGCGCTAAAGATGAACTCCATAATGTATGTGGATTTTCTCAAACAGCACTTCCTGCCATGGTTCAAGAAGAAGAACCGTGTATTTCACAGCAAGATCATTTTTCTGCATGATAATGCACCATCTCATGCTGCACATAAAACATCTGCATCTCTGGCTGATATGGGCATAAAAGGGGACAAACTTATGGTGTGACCCCCATGCTCCCCTGACCTCTACCCCATTCAGAACCTTTGGAGCATCATTAAAAGGAGTGTCTATGATGGCGGGAGGCAGTTCACATCTAAGCAACAGCTCTGGGAGGGTATTCTGTCCTCATGCAAAACAATTGAAGCAGAAACCATCCAAAACCTGACAAATTCAATGGACGAGAGAGTTCAGAAGCTGCTTTCGAACAAGGGGTCCTATGTGAAAATGTAACATCACCTAGAATAAAGTTTTGAGTTGAAAACTGTTTGATTTCAGTTTCTAACAACCTGCTAATGCTTATAATTTCAAAAATGACCATTTTTTTGGTCTTTATTAAAATGAAAAGGTTGATCGAAAAGTTTGGGGGATCTAAGAGTGTGGCAACCCAGTAGTCATGATTACTTCGAATTCTGACAATATGAGGGTCATGCTGCAGGTAGTGCAGCAAGAAGGCACTTATGTGTCTTGCGCATCTCGGAGCCCCAAAATTATTTTCCGGGCTAGATGCAGCTAAAAATTATTTTTAATTTTAAATCTGGTGGAGCTTATTATAGATGGCCTAATAGGATCAGTGCTGCACACTGCTACAAAGCCCAAATTATTTTCCAGTCAAGATACAGATAAACATGATTAGTAATTTGAAAGCTTAAAACATTTGGTAGGGTGATTTTAACCAATCATCAAGCTTTTACTCTCCCCAGGATGACACAGGGGTAGAAAAGTCGTTTCGGATCCATGATTTGTTCATCTTTATGAACGTGAGTCTGTCTACATTATCAGTGGAGAGCCGTGTGCGCTTATCTGTCAGCACACCACCAGCAGCGCTGAACACACGTTCAGACAGAACGCTGGCTGCGGGGCATGACAAGATCTCCAAGGCGTAAGTGGCTAGCTCCGGCCATTTATCCAGATTGGAAGCCCAAAAAGAGCAAGGGTCCAGTGACACAGTCGTGGCTTCAATGTTTACTTGGAGATACTCCTGTACCATCGTCTCTAGGCGTTGACTATGTGTCAGACTTCTTGTCTCCTGTGGCCTTGCAAAGGATGGGCTAAAAAAGTGGTGAAATGATTCCGCAAAATTGATGTTACCAGCAGATACTGTGGTTCTGTTACGGTTTGAGTGCTGAACACTTGACGGTCCCACGGTTGGCAAGTTGGAACTGTGAGATTCACTACGTGCACCACTGGTATTTTGTGGAAAAGCACATGTAAGATTCTGCAACAGTCTCTGCTGATACTCCTGCATGCGTGCATCCCTTTCTATGGCAGGAATAATTTCTGCAAATTTACTTTTGTACCGGGGATCTAACAGTGTGGCAACCCAGTAGTCAGGATTATTTCTAATTCTCACAATTCGAGGGTCATGTTGCAGGTAGTGCAGCAAGAAGGCACTCATGTGTGTTGCGCATCCAGGAGCACCAAGTCCCTGTTGTGTTGGTGGCGAGGTAACAATCATGCTTCCTTCCTCTGTCCTCTCCCCCCAACCTCGCACAACAGAAATGTGATCAAGGTCTCCCTCATCTGATGAGTCTTCCATCAGTTCGTCCTCCACTTCTTCCTGGGCTCCTGCACCTTCCTCACTAGTTTGGCTGCTACCATGCGCCCTGGTAAAACCATCTCCCCCACCCTCACATGCCTGCCGCCTTGGTGCTGCCGACCTTCTGGACCTTGCAGATGTTAGCCCTTCCGCATACAACTCCTCCTCCTCTACTTCCTCCACCTCCTCTTGTGCCACCACCTGACTCCGAATTCTGTTTAACATGTGCTCCAGCATGTAAATCACCGGAATAGTCATGCTGATAATGGCATCGTCAGCACTAAACATCTTCGTCGCCATTTCAAAACTGTGCAGAAGGGTGCATAGGTCCCTGATCTGAGACCACTCCTCCAGCGTGATTTGCCCCACCTCTGAATCTCGTTGGCCCAGGCTATACGTCAGAATGTATTGCACCAGGGCTTGTCGGTGCTGCCACAGTCGCTGCAACATGTGCAGAGTTGAATTCCACCGGGTAGGCACATCGCATTTTAGCCGGTGAAGTGGCAGGCCCAACGACTTCTGTAGAGATGTAAGTCGCTGAGCTGCGGGATGCGAATGGCGGAAGTGAGCACACAGCGACCGTGCCCTCTGCAGAAGGCCATCTAGTCTGGGATAGTGGGCTAAAAATTGCTGGACAACCAGGTTCAACACGTGAGCCATACAAGGCACGTGTGTGACATTGCCCCGGCGAAGGGCCGCACCCAGGTTTGCAGCATTGTCGCACACGGCCTTCCCTGGTTTCAGGTCCAGTGGAGACAACCATTCATGAAATTGGTTCTCCAGAGCTGACCACAACTCCTCAGCTGTGTGACTCACATTTCCCAGACATTTCAATGTAAAAACCGCCTGATGACGTTGAGCCCTACTGCCAGCATAGTAAGGAGGTGTGCAGGATCCCTTCTGCGCAGTTAGAAAGCTTGTGGCATGACCAGACAGGCTTTGGGTGCAGGTGGAAGACCGAGAGGAGGTTGAGGAGGCAGAAGCAGTGGAGGAACTTTGACATAAAGAGGATTGACGCACAACTCGTGGGGACGGCAAGACTTGGACAGCAGCCCCTTGTCCTGCTGTCACCATAGTTACCCAGTGCCCAGTCAGCGACATGTAACGCCCCTGTCCATGCCTACTCGTCCAAGTGTCTGTGGTGAAATGCACCCTGTCACACACAGAGTTTCTCAAAGAAGCGGTGATGTTGTGTGCGACATGCTGGTGGAGCGCAGGCACACCTTTCTTTGAGAAGTAGTGCCGACTGGGCATCTGGTACTGGGGCACTGCGACGGACATAAGGTCTCGAAAATCCTCTGTGTCCACCAGGCGGAAAGGCAGCATTTCTGTAGCCAAGAGCTTGCAGATGGTGAAATTCAACCTCTTAGCTTTCTCATGGCTAGGAGGAAATGGTCTTTTACTTGTCCACATCTGAGGGACCGAGGGCTGGCTATTGTGCTTAGACGGGGTTGATAAGGGTGTCCCCGGCAAACTGCCGGTCTGTGAGGAAGATGCAGGCGGACATGTTAGGTTGCCTTCATCCAAAGGTGGTGCTATCGATGTCGGACAGCGCTCAACACCAGCTGGTGTTACCACCTCCAAAGAAAATGATGACCTGCCAATCACGCTGGCTGTTGCGGGTAAAGAGGTGGCAGGTCTGCGCCCCAAAACAGGTGTGACTGCTGTCCCCCCAGTCACAGAGGATGAAGAGGCCGCGGATGCACAAGATATGGCAGACGGTGGTTGGCCCGGCCGGCTAGGCCGCATTGTAGCACACTGAGCTTCCCACTGCAACTTATGCTTCATGTCCATGTGCCGGTTCATGCATGAAGTACTCAAACTATGTATTTTTTGGCCTCTACTTAGCTTTTGCTGACAAATGTTACAGATAACACGAGTTGGGTCATCTTTATCGATCTGAAAAAATGCCCAGGCTATGCAAGGCTTAGCACCCATGCGACCTGAAGAGCCACCACGACTTGTGGTGAGAGGCAGAGTTGTGTTTGAGGATGCAGTTGTTGACGTGCTTCCAGTACTACGTCTCTGTCCAGGAAGGCGCAACCTGACCTCGTCGTCACTAGCATCTTCCTCCACCTCCTCTGCTGACCTCATCTCTTGGCTGACTGTGGGTTGACAGTAAGTGGGATCTCCGACCTCATCATCATCACCCTGTGCGTTATCACACCCGTCGTCCTCAGAGCCAACCTGTTCCTGCCCTGACAAAAAACTAAAGTTGTCGCTCCAATCAGGTATTTGAGTCTTATCATCGTCTTCCTCATTGTCTCCACCAACAGGAGTTACAGTTTGGGAATGAGGGTCTACATTATGGTCAGAACCTTCTGCGTCTGGTCCTGGATCCGACTCATAAAGATTCTGGGCATCAGTGCAGATCATTTCCTCGTCTGGATTCACAGAAGCGCTGGAGTCGACCTCTGATTCCCAGGCTATAGTATGAGTAAACAGCTCTGCAGACTCAACCATCTGTTCTACCTCAAACTCAGACGGGCAGCTGGAGATTTGGGAGCTGTGAGGAAGCAAGTGCGATTTGGGTGACACCTTTGAGGACTGGAGTATTTGTGATGTTGAAGTTGATGTGGAGGAGAGCCCACTTAAAGGAGCACTTGATATCCGTTGAAGCACCTGCTGTTTTTGTGCCTCATCTGGAATTTGTAGCGATTGGCGTGGCCGTAAGAAAGGGATCTTATCACATTGTCCGCTAAAAGAAGTAGACATTTTAGTTTGGCTGGAAGATGGTCTTTCTTCTGCAGATGTTACTGTTGCTTTAACACCTACCCCACGGACACAACCTTTTTTCCCCTTCCCAACACGCCTATTCCCCTTTCCACCAGCAGCAGGCCTTTTTCCACTCATTTTGGTGGTTAACTAATTCACAACTCTGGAGTTGTTTGCACAAAAAAACAATGGATGGTAACCGAGCAGAGCTGAGTGGCCAAACTGTGGTATTAGGCCAAAACTATTGGCTGGGTTAGATGCAGAAAAAAATTATTTTGAATTTGCAACCTGATGGAGGTCAGTATAGATGGACTAATAGAGAAAGTCCGACACACTACTAGAAGGTCAAATATTTTTTCAGAGGTAGATGCAGAAAAAAATATATTCAGTTTGCAACCTGATGGAGGTCAGTATAGATGGATTAATAGAACAAGACCCACACACAGCTAGAAGCCCAATATTTTTTCAGAGGTAGATGCAGAAAAAACTATATTCAGTTTGCAACCTGATGGAGGTCAGTATAGATGGACTAATACAACAAGTCCCACACACTGCTAGAAGCCCAAATATTTTTTCAGAGGTACTGTAGATGCAGATAAAAATTAGTTTTAATTTGCAACCTGATGGAGGTCAGTATAGATGGACTAATAGAGAAAGTCCGACACACTACTAGAAGGCCAAATATTTTTTCAGAGGTAGATGCAGAAAAAAATATATTCAGTTTGCTACCTGATGGAGGTCAGTATAGATGGATTAATAGAACAAGACCCACACACAGCTAGAAGCCCAATATTTTTTCAGAGGTAGATGCAGAAAAAAATATATTCAGTTTGCAACCTGATGGAGGTCAGTATAGATGGACTAATAGAACAAGTCCCACACACTGCTAGAAGCCCAAATATTTTTTCAGAGGTACTGTAGATGCAGATAAAAATTAGTTTTAATTTGCAACCTGATGGAGGTCAGTATAGATGGACTAATAGAGAAAGTCCGACACACTACTAGAAGGCCAAATATTTTTTCAGAGGTAGATGCAGAAAAAAATATATTCAGTTTGCAACCTGATGGAGGTCAGTATAGATGGACTAATACAACAAGTCCCGCACACAGCTAGAAGCCCAAATATTTTTTCAGAGGTACTGTAGATGCAGATAAAAATTATTTTTAATTTGCAACCTGATGGAGGTCAGTATAGATGGACTAATAGAGAAAGTCCGACACACTACTAGAAGGCCAAATATTTTTTCAGAGGTAGATGCAGAAAAAAATATATTCAGTTTGAAACCTGATGGAGGTCAGTATAGATGGATTAATAGAACAAGACCCACACACAGCTAGAAGCCCAATATTTTTTCAGAGGTAGATGCAGAAAAAACTATATTCAGTTTGCAACCTGATGGAGGTCAGTATAGATGGACTAATAGAACAAGTCCCACACACTGCTAGAAGCCCAAATATTTTTTCAGAGGTACTGTAGATGCAGATAAAAATTAGTTTTAATTTGCAACCTGATGGAGGTCAGTATAGATGGACTAATAGAGAAAGTCCGACACACTACTAGAAGGCCAAATATTTTTTCAGAGGTAGATGCAGAAAAAAATATATTCAGTTTGCAACCTGATGGAGGTCAGTATAGATGGACTAATAGAATGATGCTATGCCCAAAAGATTTTACTTCACTAGGTGCAGTAAAAAAATTGGTATTCTATACACAGGTGGTATATCTTACAACACAGATAGGCTACTCCACTGACTAACACACTCTGCAATAGGCCAAAAAGGATTAGCTTTGCTAGATTCAGCCAAATGCTGTGAAAAAAACTTGCACAGCACTGGCACAGACCTGCCTGGCAAAAACTGATAGGAATTGATGTAACTTAGTCCTGAAAAGGACTCCAATTACAATTAGTCTTTACTCCGACAATCTATCTATTTAAGAGCACAGACCTGCCTGATAAAAGTCGTAGGAAATGCTGTAACCTAGTCCTTAAAAGGACTGCAATCACAACTATTCCCTACTCCCAAGCTATCTGTAGATTTGTGCGAAAATTGGCTTGAAATTAACAAGGTATAGCGCACACAGCAACAGCGGTGCCGTCTAACACGCAGCTGCAGCAGTGAGAAAATGGTGGCGACGGGGAAAATGGCTTGGTCTTATAGGGCAAGGACATGTGACATACACTGCCAATGACACATGCCCTTGCTTGTGTGAAAAAAAGCACTTCGCTCCGTGTGTGCGCTGCTGATAGGCTGACAGATTGCACCTCCCCACTGTAAATGCGGGAAAGAGAAAAAAAAATGGAGATCTTCATTGTTCCTGCAGAGATCCATCCCCTGCCCCTCCCCCCACCCCGCTGTACACTCAAACTGCGTATTAACATTAATTTTCATCATTACTGAGAAAAAATCCAGTTATGATTTTGGTGCACGAACAGTTATCGAACATAACCTCGAACAGCCGAATTTTTCTCAAATTGTTCGTGTTCGCCGAACGGCTCGAACACCGCCCAAAACAGCTCGAATTTGAGATTGGCGAACAGTTCGAGTAGAACAACGCTCATCTCTAGTCACGACAAGTGACAGGGACAGTCTCTGGGTAGAGGACGGGTACTCACGGCAAGTGACAGGGACAGTCTCTGGGTAGAGGACGGGTACTCACGGCAAGTGACAGGGACAGTCTCTGGGTAGAAGGACAGCAGGCAGGTGGCTGGTGAGCGCTCCCAGGTGAGCGGGCGAGAGTCTCTGGACGGGCAGGTGGTCACGGCAAGTGACGGCAGAGCCTCCAGGTAGGCTAGCAGACAGGTAGCAGGTGAGCGCTCCCAGGTGAGCGGGCGAGAGTCTCTAGACGGGCAGGTGGTCACGGCAAGTGACGGCAGAGCCTCCAGGTAGGCTAGCAGACAGGTAGCAGGTGAGCGCTCCCAGGTGAGCAGGCAAGAGTCTCTGGACAGGCAGGTGGTCACGGCAAGTGACGGCAGAGCCTCCAGGTAGGCTAGCAGACAGGTAGCAGATGAGCGCTCCCAGGTGAGCAGGCGAGAGTCTCTGGACAGGCAGGTGGTCACGGCAAGTGACGGCGAAGCCTCCAGGTAGGCTAGCAGGCAGGTAGCAGATGAGCGCTCCCAGGTGAGCGAGCAGGCTGGTCCATAGACAGACTGACAGGTGTAGGAAAGCAGACCGTCGGACCGCAGGCTTGCAAGCAGGTAAACGGATATCAGGCAGGTATCAAGCAGGAATCAGGTAGGTAACTGGTAGGTAACAGGCAGGAATCCGGCAGGTGACTGGCAGATAACAAGCAGGAATCTGGCAGGTGACTGGCTGGTAACTGGTAACGGGACCTGAGGGCTGAAGCAGAGTGAAGGCTTTGCAACAACATTGCTCGGGCACCTCCATTTTGGAGGAGGTGCCTTAAATATGGGAGGTCCTCCGGCAATTGGCCGGGGACTTCTTAGGACGGCACGCGCGGTCCCTTTAAGAGAGGGGGAGCGCGCGCGCCCTAAGCACACTGCCGGGGAAGGAGCGCGTGCCGGAAGCAGCGGGGAGAGAAGCGCTGGAGGACGCCGCGCCAGGAGCGGGGAGGTGAGAGGGACGGCGTCTCTGCCTAGTACGGGGCAGAGACGCCGATGCTACAACAGGAAAGGGATACAAAAACATACCCAAGGAAATGATAATGCCAGTCAGCAGCGTTCAAACTGTGATTAACAAATGGAAAATCATGGGCTCTGTAAAAACAAAACCACGGTCAGGTAGACCAACAAAAATTTCGGCCACAACTGCCATGAAAATTGTTCGAGATGCAAAGAAAAACCCACAAATAACATCAGCTGAAATTCAGGACTCTCTGAAAACTAGCGGTGTGGCTGTTTCAAGATGCACAATAAGGAGACACTTGAAGAAAAATGGGCTGTATGGTCGAGTCGCCAGAAGAAAGCCATTACTGCGCAAATACCACAAAGTATCTCACCTACAATGTGCCAAACAGCACAGAGACAAGCCTCAAAACTTCTGAAACAAGGTAATTTGGAGTGATGAAACCAAAATCAAACTTTTTGGCCACAACCATAAACGTTACATTTGGAGAGAGGTCAATAAGGCCTATGGTGAAAGTGACTCGCCCCCTGGGCCACGTTTGCGCACGTGTGTGGGGTACCCGGAACCAGGTCTCTGGGGGGGTTGTAGTCTCCATGGCAGCGACCCGGTCCCGTGGCTCAGGGTGGTCAAACCAGTGGCAGTCTATTTGTAAGCTTTAAGTTACTTGTCCGACTACGCCACCCGTGGATTGCGGTCAGTGTGGACCGCCGCTGCAAGGCAGACCGCTGGGGCTGATGGGGTATGCAGCTGAGGTAGTGTGACTCCCCACGGGAAGAGTGCAGCCCCAGGGCAGAGAATGTGGATGATGGGAGTGATGGTGCATGAGCGTCCCAGCACTAGTAGTGCTGGTGCGGCGATGAAGCACAGAGACGTGGGATTGCAGTTCAAGTTCTTTACTCACAGTTCTTTATGTCCCAAGTCATTCCACGGGCAATGACTGCCCAAGCCGTGCTGCGTCCACCAGGCAGGGGGCTCGGCCGACCCCCAGGCAATTCCAGAGTGTGTCACAGGACTCACTTCTACTCCTTCCTCTGGCCGTGCCCCACCAGTGACACTACGTCTGTCCAGCTCCCGCGGGCCTTCTCTTGAGAGGGCTTCGTGCTCACCTCCCTGACCCTATGTGGTGTGCCTTTCTAGTAGGTGTAGTGAGGGGTTGCACCAAGATATGATCGCGACCGCCGGTCCTTGGCTGAGGATTAGTCACCTCCACCAACTTGGGATCCGGTACCCTGTTCTGCCAACCCGTCACCCGCAATCTCCTGGGCCTTTGGGGTTCCTTCTGCCTTCGTGTCTCTGGGCCTCTCTTGGTGTTCTGTTCCTTTCTTCCTTTCCTTTCTGTTCCTGTCTTTTCTACTGGCTCTGGCCTCACAGGCTAGGCCCGCCTCCGGAGCAGAGCTCCACAGAGGCCCTGCTCTGTCACTTCCTCTCTCAGACTGAACACTGTTCTAAGATGGTGCCCACCTCTTATACCTCCCTCTCTGTGTATGAGCCCAGGTGACTTGCAACCAATGGGCTCCTACCTATGCCCAGAAACCCAACCCCTATCTGCTCCTACATCACTGGGTTTTCCTCCCCCCTCCCCACTCCAGCCAGGGACAGATTCTGTCGTGCCTGCATTTCTGTCCCTCGGAAATAGGGTGTGTGTGATGCATGTGTGGCACCCCAGGGGTCTGGTTTTCCACAGTAATGTAATGTTATGTCTGAGAGCAGGTGGGAGGTCCTTTGGTCAGGGATCCTGTGCATGCCACACCTCCTGCCCAGTCTTGGGAGGGGAAGAACTTCCCCTGTATAAACCCTGGGCTGAGGCAGGGTTAGTCAGTCAAGGAGAGTAGAGACAAGAAACAGTCACAGGAAGAAACAGCAGAAGCTCAGTGGGATCAATACTACTACAAGTCAGGGGCTGGCAGCTGCAGAGCTCGCCCTGACTGAGAAGCTTTCTTACCGGACCCGGCGTCCGAGGCTGTGGGGACTAACTCTTACCCAGCAGCAGAAGCCGATCGGCAGGGGATTTCAGGTCCTCAGGCCCAGAAACCCGAAGGCACGGTCACACGCGTGGGACCAGCACCGCCATCGTGGAGCGGAAGCCATTAGAAGGCCCCGAGTCACCGGCCATACGGGTGAGCACCACACGGTACACTCAGGGACGTGGGCTACTTATATCCGCTTCTAGCAAGGTAGCCAGAAGAGTACAGTCAGTTTGGGAGGCCTACAACTCCGCCTGGCCAGGGGAGATCCCATCTGCTCAAGGACTGACCAGGCCCCGTTCACTAGCAAGTACTCCGGGAGGGTCTATCGTTGTTACCAGTAAAGACCCTGAATTACACCGCACCGTCTCTGAGTGGTTCCTGCTACCCCCATCATCCACATCTGCTGCCCTGAGGCCATACCCCTCCCGTTGGGGGTTATACCATCTACGCTGCACCATCCATCCACCGGCCTCAGCGGACTGTCTTGCAGCGGCAGCTCCATAGCTGCATTCAACGGGTGGCGTAGTCGTCCTACATCTACCGCTGTTACATCGCCGCTCAGTTTGACTCCCTGGGCACGGACCGGGTCACCGCCACGAGACTACAACCCTCAAGAGATCCGGCTCCGGGTAAGCTCCCGCGTGCGCAACGCAGCGCGACACAGGCCCAGGGGCGCGTCAACTTTGGCGTAGTCGGCAGGATTTCGTGCCCGCAACCACCGGGTACTGCGTGCCTGAAAAAGAGACTTTTCAAACTTACCTGTGGTGAAGATTCCCGCCATCCGGCGCCATCTTCAGCCTTCTTCCCGCCATCGGTGAAGTTTCCCGCCATCCGGCGCCATCTTCTGCCTTCTTCCCGCCATCCGTGGAGTTTTCCCGCCATTGGACGCCATCTTGAGGACGCCGCGCGGGAAGAAGAGGGGCGTGGACTCCGAAAGCGCGCGAGAACTGAAGCCCCGCCTCACGTCCGGACGTTGCGTAAGGTCCTGGAAGGAGCCCAGCAGACGCCGACGTCACAGGAGCGCGACGGAAGGTCCTCAACCCTGACGATCCACTGCGGAGCCGCGGCCTACGGAACAGGATCATCGCAAGGTAGGCCACGGTCCACTAGGGGGGAGGAAGATGTCGGATACGGAGGAGAGCTTCACTGCCTCAACCCCCGCCAGCGCTACCGCTGCTGCAGTTATGCCCTTCACCATGCCCTATATCCCGGGAGCAGCTTGGCTACCCCAGTACTCAGGGGAGTCACATACCCTGCATGACTTTAGAGAAAAGCTGGATAGCCTCTTCCAGGTGTACCCCCTCACAGAAGAGCAAAAAGTGAGCATCCTGGTGGCCCAACTAACCGGGGCAGCCAAAAGGGAAGTAAAATCCTGGCCATCTGGGAGGAAGACTGTCGCAGGGATACTAACCCGGCTGAAGGACACCTTTGATACCCGCACCTCAGCCGAGATTAAGCTTAGATTCTACGGGTGCAAGCAGCGAGCGCATGAGAGTATAAGGGACTATGCACTAAACCTACAAGAGGCCCTGAGGGCCATTAAGCAGACCGACCCTGATGGAGTGGGAAACGAGGACAGGCTGTTGACCGAACAGTTTATAGAGGGACTGTATTGTAATACCCACCGAACCCAGTTGCGGGCAATGGCCTTACAGGATCCCCATCTGGGCTTTGCACAGTTCAAGGACAGAGCCATCCGGGTGCTCCGAGAACCGGCACCGGGTGGCGTTGTGACCCACAAGCGCCCTGCTATCACTTACCACCAGGAGGCGGCGCCCTTGTCGGCAGGGCCTGTGGGAGCTGATGCGCAGGCTTTGGACAATGACCCGGCTCCAGACCTACACCATCAGGTCCAAGAGCTAGCTAAGAGCGTTGCTGCGCTAACCCGAACTGTGCAGTCTTTACAGGCTTCCACCCCAGGGAAGATCCAGCTGGCATCCGGACCGGAGGACATCCCGTGGCGTCGACCAAGGAGGACCCCACCGGCCAGAGGAAGACCCAGTGACCGATACAGCGAGGACGGACGACCCATCTGCCGCCGCTGCAATCAACCTGGACATATGGCAAGGTACTGTTCTTTAAACGGGCACAACCTGGGGTAGAGGGCCAACCCCCAGGAAAAAGATCACCAGGCCCATCGAACTGGCGCGACAGATATGTGGGAGGACGTCCAGTCTTGCCTGTGGTACTGGATGGCATTCCCATGAGTGCCCTACTGGACACCGGGTCACAGGTCACCACCATCCCGTACGTGCTCTTTAAGCAGTACTGGAATGACTCGGATATTACCCGCTACCCTGACGACGACTTGAGTATCATCGCCAGCAATGGCCAGCCCGTGCCACAGATCGGATTTAAAGAGGTGACCATCAAAATCGGTAGAGTCGAACTGGCAGCACAGGGACTGATCATTGTAGATATTGACAAACATGAGAGTCACCCAAAAATAACTCTAGGAACTAATGTAATTGAAAATTGTCTTGCAGAGGTGATTTTCCTTTTACAGCAGGTTGCCAAGAACGCCAGCTCCGGCGAGCAGCGGGTGCTCCAGAAAGAGATCCGGTCACTGATGCGACGGCAACAGGTGGAACTCTCCGGCGGTGAGATTGGTAGCGTAAGAATGTGTGACCCTTTTCCTATTGCCATGCCCCCAAAAAGTGAAATGATGATTTGGTGCCGGGCAGCTATTGGTCTGAGAGGTAGAGATTACCAGGCAATGGTAGAACCAGTTTACTCAGACAGTAGGCCCACCATTTTGACAGCACGGGGGGTGGTCAATGTACGCCATGGGAGGGTGCCCGTTCGCATAATCAATATCGGGGAGAGGGAAGTGTACCTGCCCCGGTATGCCACGCTAGCCAAATTATATACCATCAACCAAAACTCTATACAGTCTGTGGAACCCTTGCCTCCATCTCACCCGGAGGAAGGTAACGGCTCTAAGAAAGTAATGGAGGATTGGTGTCAGCAACTACACTTGGGAACTGACTCCACTCCCTCCCACCAGAAACAGGGAGTCTACCGGGTGGTTCAAGAGTATTGGAGAGTGTTTAGTAAACACCCGTTAGACTTCGGGCGAGTCAAGGGGGTAGAACACCGCATCCCCACGGGAGATCATCCTCCCATAAAAGAGAGGTATCGACCCGTACCCCCTGCACATTACCAACACGCCAAGGGGATGCTTAGAGACATGAAGGAGGCTGGGGTAATCCGGGATAGCTGTAGCCCCTGGGCAGCCCCACTAGTTTTAGTCAAAAAGAAAGACAACACTATGAGGATGTGTGTAGATTACCGGAAAATCAACCGTATCACACACAAGGATGCGTACCCTTTACCAAGGATAGAGGAGTCTTTGGCTGCTTTAAGATCTGCTAACTTCTTCTCCACCTTGGATCTCACTAGCGGGTACTGGCAGGTTCCTGTAGCAGAGGCGGACCGGGAGAAGACCGCATTCACCACCCCGATGGGACTTAGCGAGTTCACCTGCATGCCGTTCGGACTCTGCAACGCTCCGGGAACCTTCCAACGACTAATGGAGTGTTGTCTGGGCCACAGAAACTTCGAGACGGTCCTGTTGTACCTGGACGATGTCATCGTATATTCCAAGACGTATGAGGACCACCTGAAACACCTGGCGGAAGTGTTCGAAGCTCTGGCAAGTTACGGCCTAAAGGTGAAACCCTCCAAGTGTCACCTCCTGAAACCAAAGGTGCAGTACCTGGGACACGTGGTGAGCGCTGACGGAGTGGCTCCCGACCCTGATAAGATCACCGCAATTAAGGAATGGCCAAGCCCCTCCAGCGTAAAAGAAGTGCGGCAGTTCCTCGGGTTGGTAGGCTACTACCGAAGGTTTATTCCCGGTTTCACCAAAAAGGCAGCACCTATGCAGGACCTCCTGATAGGCCAGTCCCGGAAGGCCAAGAACCAGAAGCCGCCCTTCAAATGGGAGGAGCTGGAAGAAGAGTCCTTCCGCCAGCTGAAGATGGCCCTCACGGGGGACGAAATCCTGGCGTACCCGGATTATAGCCAGCCCTTTATTCTCTACACCGACGCCAGTAACATCGGGCTAGGAGCCGTACTGTCCCAGATCCAGCAGGGGAAGGAACGAGTAATCGCCTACGCCAGCCGAAAACTGCGACCCACCGAAAGGAACCCCGAGAATTACAGCTCATTTAAGTTAGAGTTCCTGGCCGTAGTATGGGCAGTCACCGAGCGCTTTAAGCATTACCTCGCTTCTTCCCGGTTCACCGTGTACACGGATAACAACCCGTTGACACACCTGGACACGGCAAGACTCGGTGCCCTGGAGCAGAGGTGGATGGCCCGTCTGTCCAACTACGAGTTCACAATCAAATACCGGGCAGGACGCTCCAATACCAACGCGGACGCCCTGTCCAGGATGCCCAACCTGCCGGACGGAGGAGAAGATCCGGAGGGACTGGAAGAAGTTGAACTCCCTGCGTTCCACCGTCATGGGACTATCCAGTATTCCCACCGGGTAAGGAGTAAGCAGGCTGCTACGTTGAACCCCTTACCCCACTACAACTGGGCGGAAACGCAAGACAGCGACCCTGCCGTCCGACACTGTTCCTTTACAAAGGGAAGTTGTGCCGCAGAATGGTTAACTCCCGGATGCATGAATTACTCTGGCAAGTAGTGGTGCCACGAAGAGACGCAGCCATGGTGATGGAGGCATACCACGACGGAGCTGGACACTTCGGGTGGAAGAAGCTGGAGTTCCTGCTGCGCGAGCGGTTCCACTGGGTAGGCATGAGGGGAACCATCGAGAAGTGGTGCAGAGACTGTGGCCCGTGCAACCTGAGAAGGAAGGACCGTGCCAGCCAGAAGACTCCCCTGCAGTCCATCGTCACCCGGCAACCGTTGGAACTGGTAGCCTTGGATCATGTAAAACTGACCCCAAGCAGAAGTGGCTACGTCTACGCGTTAACCATCGTGGATCATTACTCCCGGTTTCTGGTTGTCGTCCCCGTCAAGGACTTAACGGCTCAAACAGCAGCTAGAGCCTTCCAGCAGCACTTTTGCCGTCCACACGGGTACCCGGACCAAGTGCTGACGGACCAGGGACCTGCCTTTGAAGCGGAGGTCTTCCAGGAATTCTGCAATCTGTATGGCTGCCGGAAGATAAGGACGACACCCTACCATCCGCAAACTAATGGACTTTGTGAGAAAATGAACCAGGTGGTAATGGATCTTCTAAAAACGTTGCCCCTGGAAGAACGCAGTCTGTGGCCTGAGAAGTTGCCCGATCTGGTGGACCTATACAACCACATCCCGGTAGGTTCCACCAACTGTACCCCGGCTTACCTAATGAGGGCAAGACCTGGTAAGTTACCTGTTGACCTGGAAATGGGAGTCCTGACACCCGAGGACACTTCACCAGAAACAGACTGAGACACAGAGAGGCAGCAGCAGTACCGGAGAGTACAGGAGAGCGTGGAGCGAAGTCTCTGTCAGGCTAGGGAAAGACAAGAGAAAACTTACAACCAGTATGCTCCCGCTGTTCCCCTGGTACCCGGAGAGCAGGTCTTGAAGAGGAAGAGACGGCTCCACAAGTTGGATGACCAGTGGGAGAAGGACCCGTACACCGTACTGCCCTCAAGCCACGAGAACCCGAAGGTTTGTACCATCAGTAAAGACGGAGGGGAAACCACAGCCATTGTATCCCGGGACCACCTGAAGAAGTGTCCCGAACAACTGAGGAACCCTGAAGAGGAACAAGAAGACCATCGACCCGTAGAGGAAAGGGAAGATATGGTTAGTACTGTGCTCGGGGACTTCCCTCGGTCTTGGACTCAAGTCAATGGTGCAGTTGTGGTACCCGTACTCACCTTCCTCCAACCAGCATCCCAAGCACCTACGGAGCAACAGGTAGAGCTGGAAGAACAGCCGGTCCAGGAGGCAGAAGACTCCACACAAGCAGGACAGGAGGATCAACCCTCTGCTTATAGTGAGCCTGCCGTACCCCTAGTGAGACAAAGAGCCGGTAGACAGCTGCCCAGTTTACCCTTGACAGCTCCTACACCCTGTAGTTCAGGGCCAGACAGTCAGCTCCGTAGGTCCACTAGGGCCACTAGAGGCCAGTTACCCGCACGCTGGAGGATTTGAAGTGTATAAATTGTTTTATTTATGTTTATCTGTGTATTGTTGCTTGTGTATAATTTTGTGTTTCCAGTTATTTTTGGGAATCCTTGGTGGATTTACCGGGAATCCTTGTACATAGTTGGAGCGTAACCCAGGATGGACTAGAGACTGTTAAGGACTCGGGGTAGGACAGACCCCTACCTGGTTACGTCTCCCTGTTTTGGTGAAATGGACACCTTGCTTTCTTCAAAGACTACACCCGGTTACGGACATGCCGTGACCACCTTTATGTGTTTCTTCTTATTGTACTATTATTGTTGTTATATCTTGTTATGTTTTTTCTAAAATATGTTTAGTCCCGGAGTACTAAATTTCACTAGGGGGGAATGTGGCACCCCAGGGGTCTGGTTTTCCACAGTAATGTAATGTTATGTCTGAGAGCAGGTGGGAGGTCCTTTGGTCAGGGATCCTGTGCATGCCACACCTCCTGCCCAGTCTTGGGAGGGGAAGAACTTCCCCTGTATAAACCCTGGGCTGAGGCAGGGTTAGTCAGTCAAGGAGAGTAGAGACAAGAAACAGTCACAGGAAGAAACAGCAGAAGCTCAGTGGGAGCAATACTACTACAAGTCAGGGGCTGGCAGCTGCAGAGCTCGACCTGACTGAGAAGCTTTCTTACCGGACCCGGCGTCCGAGGCTGTGGGGACTAACTCTTACCCAGCAGCAGAAGCCGATCGGCAGGGGATTTCAGGTCCTCAGGCCCAGAAACCCGAAGGCATGGTCACACGCGTGGGACCAGCACCGCCATCGTGGAGCGGAAGCCATTAGAAGGCCCCGAGTCACCGGCCATACGGGTGAGCACCACACGGTACACTCAGGGACGTGGGCTACTTATATCCGCTTCTAGCAAGGTAGCCAGAAGAGTACAGTCAGTTTGGGAGGCCTACAACTCCGCCTGGCCAGGGGAGATCCCATCTGCTCAAGGACTGACCAGGCCCCGTTCACTAGCAAGTACTCCGGGAGGGTCTATCGTTGTTACCAGTAAAGACCCTGAATTACACCGCACCGTCTCTGAGTGGTTCCTGCTACCCCCATCATCCACATCTGCTGCCCTGAGGCCATACCCCTCCCGTTGGGGGTTATACCATCTACGCTGCACCATCCATCCACCGGCCTCAGCGGACTGTCTTGCAGCGGCAGCTCCATAGCTGCATTCAACGGGTGGCGTAGTCGTCCTACATCTACCGCTGTTACATCGCCGCTCAGTTTGACTCCCTGGGCACGGACCGGGTCACCGCCACGAGACTACAACCCTCAAGAGATCCGGCTCCGGGTAAGCTCCCGCGTGCGCAACGCAGCGCGACACAGGCCCAGGGGCGCGTCCCATGCAGCTAAACGAGCCCTGGTCCACACTCCATCCTTACCCGGGAGTGGAATATCACACCTCTGGCAGAGGTGCAATACCCCTGTAGCAGCCGAACCCTCGGGGCGCTACAAAAGGAACACCATTCCTACAGTAAAGCACGGAGGTGGATCGCTGATGTTTTGGGGATGTGTGAGCTACAAAGGCACAGGAAGCTTGGTAACAGTTGAAGGAAAGATGAATGCAGCACGTTATCAGCAAATACTCATCAGCCTGGAAGCTGCGCATGGGACATACTTGGACGTTCCAACATGACAACGATCCAAAACACAAGGCCTAGTCGACCTGTCATTGGCTACAGCAGAACAAAGTGAAGGTTCTGTAGTGGCCACCTCAGTAGTCTCCTGACCTCAATATCATTGAGCCACTCTGGGGAGATCTCAAGCGCGCAGTTCATGCAAGACAGCCCAGGAATTTACAGGAACTGGAGGCTTTTTACCAAGAAGAATGGGCAGCTTTACCATCTGAGGAAATACAGAACCTCATCCACAACTACCACAAAAGACTTCAAGCTGTCATTGATGTTAGAGGGGGAATACACGGTATTAAGAACAGGGGTATGTGAAATTTTCATGAAGGTCATTTGGATGTTTTTGGTTGTCATTAAGATTTAAATAGAGAAAACACAGTAGTTTGACAATAAATGGCTTCACCCAACCAATAACCATGAGTGGAGAAAAAGTTTTTTTGTTATCATTCATATTCTCCGAAACAAGGCCAAGAAAGGAAAAATTCAGCCGGGGTATGTAAACTTTTGAGCACAACTGCATTTCTATGTAGCTACACAGTGGGCCCCAAAAATGATTTTCTCTGGTGGGCCCAATGTACTCCAGTCCAACGCTGCATACAAGTGCCAGCGAGAAGGTGTTCAAAAATATCCTAGAAAGGACTCCTAGACAAAGAAATGCTTCTCATTGAAAATGTTCAAATTTTTCTGGCGTTTAAGGATAATTCTGTGTATTAGGTAGCCCCTCAGAGTAAGACAATTGTGAATGCAGGTTGTTCTAGGCGTATCATGTTGATGGATAATTTTATTCATATTAATAGAAGCCAAGAAGAAGTAGAAAGAGTTACCATATTTTTCGGACTATAAGACGCACTTTTTCCTCCAAAATTTTGGGGGCCCGCCAGTAACCGTGATCTTTCTGACCACGGGCCGCAGCACGCTCAGCGCGCGGCGCATACTTTCCCCTTGATGGCCGCCTACAGGAAAATCTACTCTCTGCTATGCGCTGTGCACAGACGGCGCATGGCAGTGACGTTCAAAGGCCGCCAGTCAATCAAGGCTGCGCTCGTCAGTGTTCGGCCTCTGATAGGCTGGTGGACATTGAACGTCACTGCTATGCGCCGGACGGTGACGTCAGTGCGCAGTGCATAGCAGTGATCTGAAAAGGCCTCCGGCCGGCGGGCTGCTGTCAGAGTTCAGCCTCTGAATGGACGGCGGAGACCACAGGGGCCCATGATGAGGATGAACCTGCAGAGGACGCCGTCGGGGGTGTGCAGAAAGTTAAGAAGATTTTTTTTCCTTTATGAACAGGCAGGGTAGTGAAGGAATGGGGGGGGGGGAGGATGCTATATATGGTCACATGAAGGGGGAGAGGATGCTATATATGGTCACATGAAGGGGGAGAGGATGCTATATATGGGTACATGATGGGGGAGAGGATGCTATATATGGTCACATGAAGGGGGAGAGGATGCTATATATGGGCACATGATGGGAGAGAGGATGCTATGTATGGGCACATGATGGGGAAAAGGATGCTATATAGGGGCACATGATGGGGGAGAGGATGCTATATAGAGGCACATGATGGGGGAGAGGATGCTATATATGGGCACATGAAGGGGGAGAGGATGCTATATATGGGCACATGATGGGGAAGAGGATGCTATATATGGGCACATGATGGGGGAGAGGATGCTATGTATGGGCACATGATGGGGGAGAGGATGCTATATATGGGCACATGAAGGGGGAGAGGATGCTATATATGAGCACATGATGGGGGAGAGGATGCTATATATTGGCACATGATGGGGAGAGGATGCTATGTATGGGCACATGATGGGGAGAGGATGCTATATAGGGGCACATGAAGGGGGAGAGGATGCTATATATGGGCACATGATGAGGGAGAGGATGCTATGTATGGGCACATGATGGGGAAGAGGATGCTATATAGGGGCACATGATGGGGGAGAGGATGCTATTTAGGGGCACATGATGGGGGAGAGGATGCTATATAGGGGCACATGATGGGGGAGAGGATGCTATATATGGGCACATGATGGGGAAGAGGATGCTATATAGGGGCACATGATGGGGAGAGGATGCTATATAGGGGCACATGATGGAGGAGAGGATGCTATATAGGGGCACATGATGGGGGAGAGTATGCTATATTGGGGCGCATGATGGGGAGAGGATGCTATATAGGGACACGTAATGGGGATGAGGATGCTATATAGGGGCACATGATGGGGATAGGATGCTATATAGGGGCACATAATGGGGGAGAGGATACTATATAGGGGCACATGATGGGGGAGAGGATGCTATATATGGGCACATGATGGGGAAGAGGATGCTATATAGGGGCACATGATGGGGAGAGGATGCTATATAGGGGCACATGATGGGGGAGAGGATGCTATATAGGGGCACATGATGGGGGAGAGGATGCTATATTGGGGCGCATGATGGGGAGAGGATGCTATATAGGGACACATAATGGGGTGAGGATGCTATATAGGGGCACATGATGGGGAGAGGATGCTATATAGGGGCACATAATGGGGGAGAGGATGCTATATAGGGCCACATGATGAGGGGGGAGAGGATGCTTTATAGGGGCACATGATGGGGGTGAGGATGATACATAGGGGCCCATGATAGGGAGGGAGAGGATGATACATAGGGGCCCATGATGGTTAGGGAGAGGATGTTACATAGGGGCCCATGATGGGGGGAGAGAGGATGATACATACAGGCCCAGGATGGGTGGGGGAGATACATGAGAGCCAAGGATGGGGAATATTATTAAATAAAGGTGGCCAGGATGGGTGACAATTACAGCATGGGGGCCAGAATGTGGTATTAATTTATGGTGGCAAATGGGGACATTATTGCTGTAGGGGACAATATTGCTGTACTATAATTTACTTTTGAGGATACTGTTCTCCATGGGGGAGTAACAAAAGGGAGATCCTGTTACTGTGCAGGGCGGCACTATGTCACTTTTTTTCTTCATCTGCTGTAGTGTAGAAATCAGGAAATAAGTGGGGAATGTGCTCGAGAAGTGATCAGCTATTGATAACTGTGGGTTATTTTCTGCAGTGACAAGTCCTGGATGGAAGAAGTAATGGCGGTCTGTGCTAGATGAAGGACTTCAACTAGAGACGTCACTGGTGAGTCAGTGTATTACATGTAAATGCACACTATACACTATATACAGAGCTCCTGTGTATAATGTCACTGGTGATCACTGTATTACCAGTACACTATACACTATATACAGAGCTCCTGTGTATAATGTCACTGGTGATTACTGTATTACCTGTACACTATACACTACACTGTGTTCCAAATTATTATGCAAATAATATTTTCTCAGATTTTCCCAAATTACCTATATGAATTGCAGTCATTGTAATTTCCAGTCAAATAACTATTAGAGTACAATTGAAAGGTTTTTGTACAAACTGCCTATGATAACAGTATATTTAAAAAAAAAATAAATCACTCAAACTGCACTCAAAATGCATGTTCCAAATTATTATGCACAGCAGAGTTTTCAACCTTTTCATTTTAATAAAGAACAAAAAAATGGTCATCTTTGAAATTATAAGCATTAGCAGGTTATTACAAACTGAAATCAAACAGTTTTAAACACAAAACTTTATTCTAGGTGATGTAACATTTGCACATAGGACCCCTTGTCCGAAAGGAGCTTCTGAACTCTCTCATTCATTGAATTTGTCAGGTTTTGGATGGTTTCTGCTTCAATTGTTTTGCATGAGGACAGAATACCCTCCCAGAGCTGTTGCTTAGATGTGAACTGCCTCCCGCCATCATAGACACTCCTTTTGATGATGCTCCAGAAGTTCTCAATGGGGTTGAAGTCAGGGGAGCATTGGGGCCACACCATAAGTTTGTCCCCTTTTATGCCCACAGCAGCCAGAGATGCAGATGTGTTATGTGCAGCATGAGACGGGGCATTATCATGCATGAAAATGATCTTGCTGCGGAATGCACGGCTCTTCTTCTTGAACCATGGAAGGAAGTGCTGTTTGAGAAACTCAACATACATTATGGAGTTCATCTTTACCCCTTCAGGGATCCTAAAAGGGCCGACAATCTCTCTTCCCATGATTCCAGCCCAAAACATTACTCCACCTCCTCCTTGTTGGCGCCGTAGCCGTGTTTGCATGGGGTGTCCATCAACCAACCATCCTCCACTCCATCCATCTGGACCATCGAGATCATTTCATGCATGATAATGCCCCATCTCATGCTGCACATAACACATCTGCATCTCTGGCTGCTTTGGGCCTAAAAGGGGACAAACTTATGGTGTGGCAGCCATGCTCCCCTGATCTCAACCCCATTGAGAACCTCTGGAGCATCATCAAAAGGAGTGTGTATGATGGCGGGAGGCAGTTCACATCTAAGCAACAGCTCTGGGAGGGTATTCTGTCCTCATGCAAAACAATTAAAGCAGAAACCATCCAAAACCTGACAAATTCAATGGACGAGAGAGTTCAGAAGCTCCTTTCGAACAAGGGGTCCTATGTGCAAATGTAACATCACCTAGAATAAAGTTTTGAGTTGAAAACTGTTTGATTTCAGTTTGTAATAACCTGCTAATGCTTATAATTTCAAAAATGACCATTTTTTGTTCTTTATTAAAATGAAAAGGTTGAAAACTCTGCTGTGCATAATAATTTGGAACATGCATTTTGAGTGCAGTTTGAGTGTTTTATTTTTTTAAAAATATACTGTTATCATCGGCAGTTTGTACAAAAACCTTTCAATTGTACTCTAATAGTTATTTGACTGGAAAATTACAATGACTGCAATTCATATAGGTAATTTGGGAAAATCTGAGAAAATATTATTTGCATAATAATTTGGAACACAGTGTATATACAGAGCTCCTGTGTATAATGTCACTGGTGATAACTGCATTACCAGTACCCTATACACTATATACAGAGCTGCTGTTTATAATGTCACTGGTGATCACTGCATTACCAGTACCCTATACACTATATACAGAGCTCCTGTGTATAATGTCACTGGTGATCACTGTATTTCCTGTACACTATACACTATATACAGAGCTCCTGTGTATAATGTCACTGGTGATCACTGTATTACCAGTACACTATACACTATATACAGAGCTGCTGTTTATAATGTCACTGGTGATCACTGCATTACCAGTACCCTATACACTATATACAGAGCTCCTGTGTATAATGTCACTGGTGATCACTGTATTACCTGTACACTATACACTATATACAGAGCTCTTGTGTATAATGTCATTGGTGATAACTGCATTACCAGTACACTATACACTGTATACAGAGCTCCTGTGTATAATGTCACTGGTGATCACTGCATTACCAGTACTATTATTCAGTCACTATGTGGTCTGGTCATGGTGTGGCGGTATTTGTCACTTGTATGTGGTGCTAATATGTGGTCTGATCATGGTGTGGCGGTATTTGTCCCTTGTATGTGGTATTATTCTGTTGTTATGTGGTGGTAATATGTGGTCTGGTCATGGTGTGGCGGTTTTTGGTCCCTTGTATGTGGTATTATTCGGATACTATGTGGTGGTAATATGTGGTCTGATCATGATGTGGCGGTATTTGTCCCTTGTATGTGGTATTATTCGGTTACTATGTGGTGGTAATATGTGGTCTGATCATGGTGTGCTGGTATTTGTTCCTTGTATGTTGTAATATGTGGTCTGGTCATGATGTGACGGTATTTGTTCCTTGTATGTGGTATTATTGGTGTTTGTATAGGAGATTACGTTGTGTATGGAGGTCACTTGTTCTCTCTGATATCAATAAGTAGAAGATTCTTTATTAGAGATTAATTACGTTGATGTTTAAGCCTTCCCTGCCCTGTGTCTATTACACAGTAGCAAATATACACTTAGAGAGGTTCTCCGGTGAAAACAAGTAATCGCCTATCCTAAGGCCACATTCACACATTTAGTATTTGGTCAGTATTTTACATCAGTATTTGTAAGCCAAAACCAGGAGTGGGTGATAAATACAGAAGTGGTGACGTGTTTCTATTATACTTTTCCTCTGATTGTTCCACTCCTGATTTTGGCTTACAAATAAGTGATGTAAAATACTGACCAAATACTGATGTGTGAACGTGGCCTAAGGATAACTTATTGATTGGTGGGGGTCTGACTGCTGGGACCCGTGCGATCGGCAGACTGTGGAGCGTTTATCCCCATTAGACTGGAGCTCATGTGCGACTTGATCACTGATCCATACATTCCCTCAGTGGCTGCTCTTGTTTTTTTTCTGGAAGCCTCAAAGAGGATGAATGGAGCTGCGGTCAGACGTCCCACCTGCTGCTGCATTTTAAAATGTGGATAAGTGTCCTGACAGGGATAAAAGTTCCCCATTCTTCTGATCGGTGCGGTTTCCAATGGTCAGATTACACCGATCAATATGATATTGTGGCGCCCCTGCAGGTTCAGTTGCCACAGAGGTACTGCATCTCACCCAGAGGTGTGGTATCTCACTCTCGGGTAAGGATAGAGTGCTGCCCGGGACACTAACACCTGCATCCAACACATTCCACTTCAGTGGGGGTAGGGCGAGATTGCTCCTAAGGGAGAGCACAGTTCCTGGTCCCTAGCTGAAGGGTGGAACTATCTAGTGGGTGTGGGTGGAGGACGTAGTTCAGGGGAGCACAGGAAAGGAAGTGATATAAAAGAGGGAACCATCTTGGAAAGGGAGTGGAGTTCAGTCAGAGGAGGAGATTGTGTGGAGCAGGAGCTCTGCTCAGGCGGAGTGGGCCTAGTCTGAGAGGCCCAGGAGGTGAGACAAACTGAGGAGAGGAGCAGGAAGGAAGGCTACAGGAGGAACGAGGGGATCCTAGGGGTAGTGCTGGAGGCCACCTGTGTGCCCGAATCTACCAGGACGTGGAAGGATCATGCCGCATAGGGGACCGGCCCCTAACTAGTGAGAATTGCAACGTTCAGCTAGAAAGCGGAGGCTTCTGTACTTCTAGGGTGCAGTTGCCACAGCCACAATTACATTGCTGAAAATGTGGCCACAGAGGGTCCAGGGGACTGCAGGTCGCCCGACAAGACCCGAGGCTACCGGCTTGGGACACTGATTGTGAGGCGCAGGGCAGGAGGGTGGGAGCCAGCGCAGGAAGACGACTGAGAAAGGCATACAGAAGGGGGTCCCATTAAGCGCTGTAGCATCGGCGTCTCTGCCCCCTGCTAGGCAGAGACGCCGTCCCTCTCACCTTCCCGCTCCTGGCGCAGCGTCCTCCAGCGCTCCTCTCCCCGCTGCTGCCGGCGTCCTAAGGAGTCCTCGGCCAATAGCCGGAGGACCTCCCATATATAAGGCACCTCCTCCAAAATGGAGGTGCCTGAGCAAAGTTGTTGCACAGAATACTTACCTCTGCTTCAGCCCTCAGGTTCCATTGCCAGCCTGACTACCAGTCCTGTCTGTCAGCTTCTCTTTCCTCCTGCCCGACAGTGTGCCCCCACTCTTCCGCCAGTCTGTCTATGGGCAAGTCCACCTTCGTTCCAGGAAGCACCTGCCAGTTACCTGCCTGCTTCCTGTCGTGCCTGCTAAACCCGCTCACCTGGGAGCGCACGTCTGCTACCCGCCTGTTACCTGCTAGCCTACCTGGAGGCTCTGCCGTCACATGCCGTGACCACCTGCCTGTCAGCCTAGAGACTACAGCCTGCTTGCTGTCACTTGCCGTGACCACCTGCTAGCCTACCTGGAGGCTCCCGCTGTCACTTTCCGTGACCACCTGCCTGTCAGCCTAGAGACTACAGCCTGCTTGCCGTCACTTGCCGTGACCACCTACTAGCCTACCCGGAGGCTCCCTCTGTCACTTTCCATGACCACCTACCCGCTTGCCAAGAGACTTCTTCCGTCACGTACCGTGACCACCCATCAGCTAACCCAGAGACTGCTGCCTACCTGTTGTGTCCATCCCCTGCTGTCTGACCTGTGGGAGCCACCTGCTCTCTTACAAGGTCGTCCCCAGAGTAGCACCTGGTCCCTCTGCTCGGTCCCTCCCTGATTACGGTGTCGTTTGCCGCGGTCCGACCAGGGTCGCTCCGGGTTGATACTTAGTTACGCCCCTCTGGGTCCCTCCTTGCACCGCGGCACAGAGGTTCCACCTCTTGGACCCGTAACAAGTGCTCTTGAATTACCTGAGGGATTGCTGAACCCCTCCCTGAGTAAGCACAGGATGACGTGGGAAGTTACACTGGTACCTGCAACTTGGATTGCAACAACTGTGAGTAAACGCTGAAGACTGCACCCCACTGTCTCCGTGAATTACTGTCGCGCCATCATCCCTGCACTACATTGTACCACAACTGCTACAGCAACATCTATAACATCCCAGCAACACCCTGGAGCTAAGCTCGAACTGTGGAGAGCTAAACCAACTCTGCTGCATTAAACACCAGCTCCAGAGGCCCAGCTCCGTAGCGGCGGCTGTACATAGCCGCATACCACAGGTGGCATCACGAACATTAAATATAAAAACTATAAATCCCCTGTAAATAAACCCCTTTTATTGACCGCTCTGGGTCACGGACCGGGTTACCGCCACTGTGACATTTCCCCTAGCAACGACCGGCCCGGCACTGAGTACCCCACGGCCCAGGGGGCGCGTCAATATCACCTACCTAACCTGTGATTCGGTGATAACTTGTTTTCATCAAAGAACCCCTATAATGTAAACTACTGTAATTGTACATCCCAGTTATGGTGGCGCACAGTAGATGTGCAGGAGCCGCCTGTGTTTTACAGTCGACGCTCCACTATAACAGGGATAACTGCTAACAGGTATTTGCATATAGCTGTAGGGTGGGCCCCGAGGATCAATTCCTCCTGTGGGCCCCAGACACCCCAGTCCAACCCAGGTTGAGGGGAATGAATATTCATTCTCTTTAACAGCGGGCACACGTGATCGCCGAGCCGCTGAAGGCTGCAGCTAACACTGTGAGGTATTAAAGAAAATGAATAATCACTCCTCTCCACACCCATAATCATCTCACTGTGTGAGGGCACATGGCAGTGACGTCATGCGCTGCTTGCAGGCTGATATCAGCTGCTGCATACCAGGAATGGTGATGAGGAGGCCATGCATACCAGGATTGGTGATGAGGGGGTCATGCATACCAGGATTGGTGATGAGGGGGCCATGCATACCAGGATGGGGAGGATGCGTCCATGCATACCAGAATGGGGATGAAGGAGCCATGCATATCAGGATGGGGATGAACGGGCCATGCATATCAGGATGGGGATGAGGGGACCATGCATACCAGGATGGGGATGAAGGAGCCATGCATATCAGGATGGGGATGAAGGAGCCATGCATACCAGGATGAGGATGAAGGGGCCATACATACCAGGATGGGGTATGAGGAGGCCATACATATCAGGATGGGGATGAAGGAGCCATGCATACCAGGATGGGGATGAGGGGACCATGCATACCAGGATGGGGATGAGGGGACCATGCATACCAGGATGGGGATGAAGGGGCCATACATACCAGGATGGGGATGAATGGGCCATGCATATTAGGATGGGGATGAGGGGGCCATGCTTACCAGGAAGGGGATGAGGGGACCATGCATATTAGGATAGGGATGAGGAGGCCATGCATACCAGGATGGGAATGAGGAGGCCATACATACCAGGATGGGGATGAAGGGGCCATACATACCAGGATGGGGATGAAAGGGCATGCATATCAGGATAGGGAGGATGGAGCCATGCATACCAGGATGAGGATGAAGGAGCCATGCCTACCAGGATGGAGATGAGGGGACCATGCATACCAGGATGGGGATGAACGAGCCATGCATACCAGGATAGGGATGATGCGGCTATGCATATGTGGCGCCCCTGCGGGTTCAGTCACCACAGAGGTACTGCATCTCACCCAGAGGTGTGGTATCCCACTCTCAGGTAAGGATGGGGTACTACCCAGGACCCACCCACTTGCATCCAACACTACACCATTCCAGACTAGCAGGCGGGGCAAGATACATGCGTACAATGCAGAGCCCTGTCCCTGGTTGGAAGGGGGGGAAGCGAGAGAGGGGGAACCATGTAGTGGGTGTGGGTGGAGGAAGTATTTCAGGGGAGCACCTTCAGAAGGAGTATAAAAAAGAGGGGAACCATCTAGAAGCAGCCAGTCCTGCTCAGGAGAGCAGTGTAGGAGGGTCCAGGCTCCTGGCTCCAGTGCTTGGAGCGGGAGTTGAGTGGAGAGAGAGGAGTCAGGCCTAGTCTGAGAGGCCCAGGAGAGAGAGTGAGAGAGGACGGGAGTAGAGGGAAGGATCCAGAGACAGAGGGGATCCCAGGGGCATGGCTAGTGCTGAAGCCACCTGTACGCCTGAATCTACACGGACGTGGAGGGATCAGGCTGCAGAGGGGACCAGCCCCTAAACTAGTGGAGAATAATCAGGCTCAGCTAGATAACCGGAGGTTACTGTACTTTCAAGGTGCATCTGCCAACTACCACAATTATATCGCCGAAAAGGTGGCCGCATAGGGTCCAGGGGACTGCACGTCGCCCGACAAGATCCGAGGCTACTGGCTTGGGACACTGATTGTGAGGCGCAGGGCAGGAGGGTGAGAGCAAGCGCAGGAAGACGACCGAGGAAGGAGCATAGAACGGGGTCCCGTTTAATTACTCCTGAAATACTTGAGAGCTGCTGAACCCCTTTCTTGGTGAACGCAGGACGACGTGGGAGGTTATAATCTGGCAGTTGTAACCAGGAGCAGTGTGATAACGGTGAGTAAAACCTTGAAGACTGCACCCCACTGTGTCCTAGAATTATTGCTGCGTCATCACCAGCCCTGCACTACACAGCACCAACAACATCTACCTCATAGCATCACTATATCCTGCCCTGGAGCTAAGCTCTGCCTGTGGAGAGCTGAACCAACTCTGCTGCGTCACCACCAGCTCCCAAGGATCTGCACAACAGTGGCGGCCCCATATAGCCGCATACCACAGGTGGCGTCACGAACATTATCTCTATAAAAACTTTATTCCCTTTTACTTTTCCCCTTTTATTGACCGCCCTGGGTCACAGACTGGGTCATTGCCACCATAACACCCCCCAGCATCGACCGGCCCGGCCGAGCACCCCACGGCCTAGGGGGCGCGTCACATACAAGGATGAGGATGAAGGGGCCAAGTATATCAGTATGGGGATGAGGGGACCATGCATACCAGAATGGGGAGGATGGGGCCATGCATAGCAGGATTGGGATGAACGGGCCATGAATACCAGGATAGGGAGGATGCGGCTATGCATACCAGGATGGGGATGAGGGGGCCATGCATACCAGGATGGGGAGGATGGGGCCATGCATATCAGGATGACGATGAGTGGACCATGCATACCAGGATAGGGAGGATGCAGCTATGCATACCAAGATGGGGATGAGGGGGCCATACATACCAGGATTAGGATGGGGGCCATATATACCTGGATTCTTGGCCATATACAAGTGCTTCTCACTAAATTAGAATATCATCAAAAAGTTTATTTATTTCAGTTCTTCAATACAAAAAGTGAAACTCGTATATTATATAGTCATTACAGAGTGATCTATTTCAAGTGTTTAGTTCTGTTAATGTTGATTATGGCTTACAGTCAATGAAAACACAAAGTCTAGTGTATTGAAGAACTGAAATAAATTAACTTTTTGATGATATTCTAATTTTGTGAGAAGCACTTGTATATCTGGATTGAGGGACATATATATACCAGGATGGGGGATATTAGTATAGAATTGGGGTATATTTCCCCTATAACAGTGTCAGCAGAAGACCCCTACCTCCATAACAGTACATCATGATCACATTTTGTGCTTAAATTTTTATTTTCCTATTTTCCTCCTCTAAAACCTAGGTGCGTCTTATAGTCTGAAATATACGTTAACTATCATGATTTACACACTAGAGTGAAATTGTCCTTTCAGGAGAACTTGCAGTAGAATGTTTGTCTCCGCCTCTAACTCCACCCTCCTCCCTCCATAGAACTTTTTGAGCACCAACTGTCATCTTCTATCTCAGTAATGGGAAAATCTGTATTCACTAAAGATTTTACCCAAGAATTAAGGACATTGAGAATGAATGATAAGCCCAGGAGGAGAAAAAAACAGATCTCTTTAATAAAATATATTACAAAGTTTCTAATTTTCACGTGTACTATTGGTTTATGAAATAAATTAATACATTTTACTTTAATACATTTTATGCTAGGGTTACATGGTTGCATGTGTCAGTTGACGTTTACATTGTGCGCCTCATTGCAAAATAGAATCTAACAATTTCTTATGCTGTCGCATTGCGTTTTTAACCTGCTATGATTACGACACAGAGATACAAATGTCTAAAATGTTCTGGATTTTCTGATTTTCTTCATTACAGGAAAATAATGTGGCAAGACAAAGTTATATTTATAATCTTGTGTATTTTATTACTTCCTTATTCTTTAAACTTATAAATTTGAGGTTCTTAGTGCACATTTTGATCAAATTGTGCAAGCCCATCTGCCAACGACAAGGCGACCTCATCAGATGGGGCCCTACACTAACAAACTAACCTATTTATTGTATTTATCTTATTCTTATCCTCACAATCTATTGATTATTATTACAACATTATTATACTTATTATTGCTATTATTACTCTAGTATTATGAGATTCCTAGAATTAAAGCTGTTGATCCAGAAGAAGGCAAAAACCCCTGGACACATTCAGCCAATTTGTGTCAAGGGGAAAAATTCCTTCTCGACCCCGGGAAAAAGAGATCAGTCTTAGAACCCTGGATCAAACCTGCTGATGCCTAATAATGTCCTATGCTATTATTATACTATTTCTATTAATGCTATACTATTATAACTTATTTTGCTATTTTATTACTACCGCTACTTTTTTTAACATTTATTTCTATTTTTTTACTTACTATTAATAATATTATAATTATTGTTACTAATATTTATATTATTTCTCTAGATACTATTAATTAGATCCTACTCCTAATGTTATTGATCCAGAAGAAGGCAAAAAAAACCTGGACACATTCGGCCAATTTATGTCACTGGGGAAAAATTCCTTCTTGATCCCGAAAAAAGGCGATCAGTCCTAGAACCCTGGATCAAAACCCTAATATATATTAATTATTTACTAATTATTATAATCATTACCTTAGATACTATTTTTGTATTACTATTATTTGTGTTATTTTTAGTTTCCTGCTATTTTACTGATATTATTACTAATATTCTACTATTTTATGCTTGATGTTTTTGTATTATTGCTATTTTATTCTTACCATTATTGCTAACATTTGTATTGATATTTTACTAAATCTAAAAATTAGATCCTAATTCCTAAAGATGTTGATCCAGAAGAAGGCAAAAACCCCCGGACACGTTCGGCCAATTTGTGTCATGGTGGAAAAATTCCTTCTTGATCCCGGGAAAAGGCGATCAGTCCTAGAACCCTGGATCAAATCTCCTAATACTTATTCAAATTTTAATAATTAATATTTAATTTAATTAATAATTAATCATTTAACAAATATTATTAATATTTTATTTTTAATATAATAGTATACATTTATTATTACTTTACTAGTGAAATTATTCTTGTTTTATGGTCACTAATATTACGCTATATACTATATTATATTACTACTCCACTATTGCTAATTCTACTATAATCTTACTAATTCGTAGGTCCTTATTTCTAAAGCTGTTGATCCAGAAGAAGGCAAAAACCCCTGGACACATTCAGCCAATTGTTGTCTCAGGGGGGAAATTCCTTCTTGACCCCGGGAAAAGGCGATCAGTCCTACAACCCTGGATCAAACCTGCTGATGTTATTTTTATGTCTCTACCATTATTACACAAATTAATATTCTATTACTGCTATTATTACTGCTCCTAATATTATTAAAGTCTTTATTATGATTTTACTACATTTTTAAGCTTTCTTAATCTAATAATAACTATTTTATGTCTATTATTTTTATTATTTTTAGATTTGAAGCTGTTGATGTTCCTTCAGCTGGAATGTTGGTGCCTTAGAGTCCATCAATGTCTCGCTGATTTGAGGAGGATGGTCCAGATGATGTTCCTCCTTCCTCTGAGGTTGGTATTCACGTATTTAAGGATGGACTGCTGGCGGATCTTGTGTCTTCCTGCTGGCTGGTTCTCAACTCTTCTGGCCCAGGTGTTGTTCTTTTCTTCTTTTGCTTTTGATTTTTTAGCATCTTCTTCTTTTTTCCCCTTGGTATCTTCTGCCTTATCTTGTTGGTTTTTCCCCTTGGTATCTTCTGCCTTATCTTGTTGGTTTTTCCCCTTGGTATCTTCTGCCTTATCTTCTTTTTTCCCCTTGGTATCTTCTGCCTTATCTTCTTTTTTCCCCTTGGTATCTTCTGCCTTATCTTCTTTTTTCCCCTTGGTATCTTCTGCCTTATCTTCTTTTTTCCCCTTGGTATCTTCTGCCTTATCTTGTTTTTTCCCCTCTGTATCTTCTGCCTTATCTTGTTTTTTCCCCTTGCTATCTTCTGCCTTATCTTCTTCTTTCGCCTTGGTGTCTTCTGCCTCATCTACTTCCATTTCTTCTACCTCCCAATACTTCATTGCCTCCTTCATCTCCTCTTCTTTCGGCTCTTCTGGTATCACTGATGTTGGCTCAGGTTTTTCTTCATCCAAAGGAAACGGTAGATATTTCTTCTGAGCTTCCCGGTTGGTCGGCATGAGGCGCTAATAAAAGAAGATATTCATTCAGTTGACTATTGAGACGTTCCTTTTAGTGATGAGCGAGTATGTTCTATTAACCCTTTCGCCGAGTACGCTCGGGCCGAGCTCCGATTATTTATAGCTGCTCGGTGATATGGTTGAATCGCTCCCGTGTGCATGATTTGCGACTGTTTGACAGTTTTATTACATGTGAGGAATGTCTATTTCTTACACATTCCTCCCATGTAATAAAACTGTCAAACAGTTGCAAATCATGCACACGGGAGCGATTCAACCATATCACCGAGCAGCTATAAATACTCGGAGCTCCACTCGAGCATACTCGGACAGAACATACTCGCTCAACCCTAGTTCCTTTACATCTATGGAGAAAACATGGACAACGTATTCTGCGGTATGATCAGTGACCTCCATGTTGAAGATCGGAGACGGCAGGAATCTGGTGCAGTATATCAGGAGTTGTAGATCCCTTTCTTCTTTTGTTCTTGGACAAGCTGGAAAGAAAAAACAAGCACATAATGGGATCAATCACACAAAGCCCAGAGGTATCAAATCTTTAAATTACAGGTAAATTTATTTAATCCAGCATCCAGTTTCGGCCCACCAGTAGCCAACTCCAGGACCCCACTTTTCAATTAACGTAACATTATCCTCAGTCATAAATCTATATAACAATGAACTGGATAGATTGTTAAGTGAATAAGATGCTGACTTTGTCTGTACATAGAGATTCAAGTATATTGTGCCAAGTACTGTTCATATCAGAGGGTGGTGGCCCACCGGAGGATTCTCCCGTTTTCCTGTTGGCCAGTCCAAGCCTGTTAACATCAATGTGACCTGCTGATTTCGGAATTATTCCCGGCATAGAAAGCAAACAATCTACTATTGGAAACTGTCTTCTAACTGACTTTCTGCTCAATCTACATTGTGTTTCAATTCTGTACTGAACTAATAGATGGTCTGCATTATCAAATGCTGGATTAACCCCTTTAAAGCCTGGGGCGTATTAGTACGCCCCAGGCCATCACCCCCGGTTCGGTAAGGGCTCCGGCGGTGAGCCCCCATTGAACCGAGCACATGTCAGCTGATTATTACAGCTGATATGTGCCCGCAACAGCTGCAGGTGAAATCGCGATCCACCCGTGGCTGTTAACCAGTTAAATGCCGCTGTCAATCTCTGACAGCGGTATTTAACAGCGCCGCGTCAGAGGCGCGTCACTTGCCACTCCTATCGGTGACCCCGTCACGTGATCGCAGGTCACTGATGGGTGGGCATGACAACCCTGGGTCTGCAGCAGACCCCAGTGGTTGTCATGTAAAGATCGCTATGAGCGCCACCTAGTGGTCGGCGCTCATAGTACTGGAGCATTTCTGCTACATAGAGGTGATCTGTTTTATTTAGCAGAGGCGATCAGACAGTTGCTGCTTCTAGTCTCCTATGGAGACTATAGAAGCAAGCAAAAAGTGCATAAAAAATGTTTTAAAAATATGAAAAAAATAAAAACAATATAAAAATTTAAATCATCCCCCTTTCGCCCCATTCAAAATAAAATAATAATAAAAACAACCCACATACACATATTTAGTATCGCCGCGTTCAGAATTGCCAGATCTATCATTATAAAAAAAGAATTAATCTGATCGGTAAACGGCGTAACGAGAAAAAAATTCTAAACGCCAGAATTACGTTTTTTTGTCGCTGCAACATTGCAATAAAATGCAATAACGGGCGATCAAAACATCGGATCTACCCCAAAATGGTAACAATAAAAACGTCAGCTCGGGGCGCAAAAAATAAGCCCTCACACAGACCCAGATCCCGAAAAAATGGAGACGCTACTGGTCTCGGAAATTGGCGCCATTTATTTATTTTTTTTAAGCAAACTTTGGATTTTTTTTTCACCACTTAAATAAGAAAGAACCTATACATGTTTGGTGTCTACGAACTCATAATGACCTGGGGAATAATAATGGCAGGTCAGGTTTAGCATTCAGTGAACGTGGTAAAAAAACATCTGTGGTATTTCACTTTTTTTGCAATTTCATCGCACTTGGAATTTTTTCCCCGTTTTCCCATACACGATATGGTAAAACCAGTGATGACATTTAAAAGTACAACTCGTCCCGCAAAAAATAAGCCCTCACATGGCCATATTGACCAAAAAATACAAACACTATGACTCTGGGAATAAGGGGAGCAAAAAACGAAAATGCAAAAACGGAAAATCCCGAGGTCCTTAAGGGGTTAATGGCACAATATTTTCAGATTAATGGGAAAAAAAAATATTTAAAAAAATAATCTCACATGAGAAGAGTCCAGGTCCGAAGACACATTCCTGTTGGAGGTAGACGTCCTAAAGAAAACAGAATCTGATGAGTGTCCACTTATCATTCACCAGGGATGAAGAATAGGATAAGGGGTCTGGTTATAATAAAGCTGCTGACCCCCCAAGATCTGCGGCTCGCGGCCATCCTGTATCTATTCTCTTCTGCAGTAGTCATAGGAAAAGCTGTGAATCCAAAAAAGACTTAGTCACAGATCTGATAAAGACACAAACAGCTTTCCACATTTATTCATAGTGAACGTCCCCCCGGTATCGGACCCCCATTACACACATACACTCATATGACCACATGGAGCATAGCCTTTACTGGGTGTAAATAAAGATATATGACATTCATGCATTTCTATGTTCTTCATTCCCATAAGTACAGGAAACCCCCTAAAAACAACTGCCAAAGTGACTTCATTAACAGCGGATAAAGCCTAACCCCCATTATCAGTGCCAGCACACTCATCCCATTGACAACAGTGGCATAAACCCCTCAATAAATAATACTGGCAGCAGAGTGTCCTGTGTGACCTAATGATACAATTCTGCTTTCCTGCAGCCACTAGGGGAGCACAGTGCACCAGTAGATATATATTGTACTGATAGCTCCCCCTAGTGGCAGGTGACAGCAGCCGTTCTCTCCTATATTGAATTTAGGTGAGATCAGTGACATCAGATGATGGGATGGGAGCACTCACCGACATCCATCTTCACCGCTCACTGTCCTGTAACAGACTGAGGATGAATGACAGTTTTCTTTATTTTCAAATTCAAATCCAGCGATCCTATTGGCTGAGCAGTGTTATGTAACACACTGAATTTAAAGGGACAGAACGCTCTTATTTCTCTTCAGTGTATTTCATGTGTGCGTGTTGTAATTCTGCTTATAATATGAAGCTGTGGAGATAATCTGAGCTTTAATTTACATACAGAGGGACTGAAATCTCATTAGATATCATATCAGGACATTCATTAAAGGGAATGTGCCATCAAAATTTTATTTTCGGCAATTGAAAACATGTAAACTGTTATTTTTTTTTTTAATATTAACATTTGTTTTTAACCCCTTCACGACCTTGCGATTTTCCATTTTCGCTCTTTGGTTTTCTGCTCCCCTTTTTCCCAGAGCCATAACTTATTTATTCTTCCGTCAATATGGCCGTACGAGGGCTTGTTTTTTAGGGGACGAGTTGTGTTTTTGAATGACACCATTGATTTTACCATATAGTGTACTGGAAACCGGGAAAAGAATTCAAAATGCTGTGAAATTGAAAAAAAAGTTCATTTCCACAATTTTTTTTATCATGTTCTCTAAATGGTAAAACTGCCCTCCATTATGATTCTCCAGGTCATTACGAGCTCGCAGATACCAAACATGGAGAGGTTCTTTTTAATTTAAGTGATGAAACAAAATCTGAAAATTGTAAGAAAAAAAAATTAGCTTATGTCGCCATTTTCCGAGACCCGTAGCGTCTCCATTTTTTGGGATCTGGGGCCGGGTGAGGGCTTATTTTTTGCGCAACAAGCTGATGTTTTTATTGATACGATTTTGGGGTAGATCTGATGTTTTGATCGCCCTTTTTTGCATTTTATTACAATGTTGAGGCGATCAAAAAACGTAATTCTGGCTTTTCGATGTTTTTCTCGTTACTCCGTTTACAGATGGGATTAATTTACTTCATATTTTGATAGATCGGGAGATTCTGAACGGGGCGATACCAAATATGTTTATTTTATTTTTTTGTTATTGTTTTATTTTCTATGGGGCAAAAGGGGGATGATTTGAACGTTTGTTTTTTTATTGTTAAAATATTTTTTAAAACTTTTTTTTTACTTGCTTCAATATTCTTCATAGGGGACTTGAAGCTGCGATCATCTAATCGCTTGTGCTACACATAGCAAGGCTTCAGCACTGCTATTTGTAGCAAAAATCACGATCTCCCATGAATGCCGGCCACACGCCGGCGTTCATAGAAGATTCCCAATGACAAGCACAGGGGTGTTCTGCAGAGCCCTTGGCTGTCATGACAATCCATGGGCGGGACACATGATGCGCTTTCGGCTGACGCTTATTTTAAATGCCACTGTCAGTGATTGACAGCAGCATTTAAGTGGTTAACAACTACGGGTGGATCTCGGATCCTTCCGCAGTTGTTAGAGGCACATGATAGCTGATCAGATCAGCTGTCATGTGCATGTATTTAGACATGTGACTGTACTTACCCCTCCCTCTGCACTTGGTGCCATTTTTTTTTCTGCATTTAAACCATGTATGGCTGTAACTGGTTATGTATGGTTGTCCTGAGGAAGGAGTCTGTGGACTCTGAAACGCGTTGACAATAAACCTACAATTCTATTACCAACATTTGTCTCTTTGGAGAGCGCAGAAATACTTCCTATCCTGCTATATAAGTCTACTGAACACTGCGATACTCATCTCATCCTGGACCTCCGCTCAGCATTCACCGCATCCCTGCGCCTCCTGTCACTGCTCGCACTGAGCTGTGTGAATGGTGACAGGGGGAAAGTGTAGCTCGCAGTACAGCTATGGGCTTCAAAAAACATGGTGCCGATCTCCTCCCACAGTTGTGACCTGGACAGCCCAGGAGGCGTGCCTAGGTCACAGCAGCAGGCAGCCACAATGTGTCACGGGTGTGTCAGAGGTGACAGTCGCCCTGCAGTGAGTTGCAGGAGATCTCTACGTTTGGCATTGCAGACAGCTTCTTAGATAAGAGGCTGTCTTTAGGACCGAGCGGCTACCTCTCTCTCGCTAATTAGCTCTCTGGCCTGGGTGTATATGTGGCACCCCAGGGGTCTGGTTTTCCACAGTAATGTAATGTTATGTCTGAGAGCAGGTGGGAGGTCCTTTGGTCAGGGATCCTGTGCATGCCACACCTCCTGCCCAGTCTTGGGAGGGGAAGAACTTCCCCTGTATAAACCCGGGGCTGAGGCAGGGTGAGTCAGACAAGGAGAGTGGAGACAAGAAGCAGCATAGGAAACAGCAGAGTTACAAGGAGTCAGGGGCTGGCAGCTGCAGAGTTCGCCCTGACTAAGAAGATTCTTTACCGGACCCGGAGTCCGAGGCTGTGGGGACTAACTCCTACCCAGCAGCAGAATCCGTCAGGCAGGGGATTTCAGGTCCTCTGGCCCAGAAGCCCGAAGGCACGGTCACACGCGTGGGACCAGCACCGCCATCGTGGAGCGGAAGCCATTAGAAGGCCCCGAGTCACCGGCCATACGGGTGAGCACCACACGGTACACTCAGGGACGTGGGCTACTTACATCAGCTTCTAGCAAGGTAGCCAGAAGAGTACAGTCAGTTTGGGAGGCCTACAACTACGCCTGGCCAGGGGAGATCCCATCTGCTCAAAGACTGACCAGGCCCCGTTTGCTAGCAAGTACTCCGGGAGGGTCTGTCGTTGTTACCAGTAAAGACCCTGAACTACACCGTACCGTCTCTGAGTGGTTCCTGCTACCCCCATCATCCACGTCGGCTGCCCTGAGGCCATACCCCTCCCGTTGGGGGTTATACTATCACGCTGCACAATCCTACCACCGGCCTCAGCGGTCTGCCCTGCAGCAGCAGCTCCCTGGCTGCACTCAACGGGTGGCGTAGTCCTCAACTATTTACTACTAATAGACTGCCGTCTAGTTTGACTCCCTGGGCACGGACCGGGTCACCGCCACGAGACTACAACCCTCCACTGATCCGGCTCCGGGTAGGCCCCCGCGTGCGCAACGCAGCGCGACACAGGCCCAGGGGTGCGTCAACTTTGGCGTAGTCGGCAGGATCTCGTGCCCGCAACCACCGGGTACTGCGTGCCTGAAAAGCAAAGACTGTTCAAACTTACCAGTGGTGAAGATTCCCGCTATCCGTGGAGGTTTCCCGCCATCCGGCGCCATCTTCTACCTTCTTCCCGCCATCGGTGAAGTTTCCCGCCATCCGGCGCCATCTTCGGCCTTCTTCCCGCCATCCGTGGAGTTTTCCCGCCGTTGGACGCCATCTTGGGGACGCCGCGCGGGAAGAAGAGGGGCGTGGACTCTGAAAGCGCGCGAGAACTGAAGCCCCGCCTCACGTCCGGACGTTGCGTAAGGTCCTGGAAGGAGCCCAGCAGACGCCGACGTCACAGGAGCGCGACGGAAGGTCCTCAACCCTGACGATCCACTGCGGAGCCGCGGCCTACGGAAGAGGATCATCGCAAGGTAGGCCACGGTCCACTAGGGGGGAGGAAGATGTCGGATACGGAGGAGAGCTTCACTGCCCCAACCCCCGCCAGCGCTACCGCTGCTGCAGTTATGCCCTTCACCATGCCCTATATCCCGGGAGCAGCCTGGCTACCCCAGTACTCAGGGGAGTCACATACCCTGCATGACTTTAGAGAAAAGCTGGATAGCCTCTTCCAGGTGTACCCCCTCACAGAAGAGCAAAAAGTGAGCATCCTGGTGGCCCAACTAACCGGGGCAGCCAAAAGGGAAGTAAAATCCTGGCCACCTGGGAGGAAGACTGTCGCAGGGATACTAACCCGGCTGAAGGACACCTTTGATACCCGCACCTCAGCCGAGATTAAGCTTAGATTCTACGGGTGCAAGCAGCGAGCGCATGAGAGTATAAGGGACTATGCACTAAACCTACAAGAGGCCCTGAGGGCCATAAAGCAGACCGACCCTGATGGGGTGGGAAACGAGGACAGGCTGTTGACTGAACAATTTATAGAGGGTTTATATTGCAATGCCCACCGAACCCAGTTGCGGGCAATGGCCTTACAGGATCCCCATCTGGACTTTGCACAGTTCAAGGACAGAGCCATCCGGGTGCTCCGAGAACCGGCACCAGGTGGCGTTGTGACCCACAGACGCCCCACTACCACTTACTACCAGGAGGCGGCGCCCTTGTCAGCAGGGCCTGTGGGAGCTGATGCGCAGGCTTTGGACAATGACCCGGCTCCAGACCTACACCATCAGGTCCAAGAGCTAGCTAAGAGCGTTGCTGCGCTAACCCGAACTGTGCAGTCTTTACAGGTTTCCACCCCAGGGAAGATCCAGCTGGCATCCGGACCGGAGGACATCCCGTGGCGTCGACCAAGGAGGACCCCACCGGCCAGAGGAAGACCCAGTGACCGATACAGCGAGGACGGACGACCCATCTGCCGCCGCTGCAATCAATCCGGACATATGGAAAGGTACTGTTCTTTAAACGGGCACAACCTGGGGTAGAGGGCCAACCCCCAGGAAAAAGATCACCAGGCCCATCGAACTGGCGCGACAGATATGTGGGAGGACGTCCAGTCTTGCCTGTGGTACTGGATGGCATTCCCATGAGTGCCCTACTGGATACCGGGTCACAGGTCACCACCATCCCGTACGTGCTCTTCAAGCAGTACTGGAATGACTCGGATATTACCCACTACCCTGACGACGACTTGAGTATCATCGCCAGCAATGGCCAGCCCGTGCCACAGATCGGATTTAAAGAGGTGGCCCTCAAAATCGGTAGAGTCGAACTGGCCGCACAGGGACTGATCATTGTAGATATTGATAAACATGAGAGTCACCCAAAAATAACTCTGGGAACTAACGTAATTGAAAATTGTCTTGCAGAGGTGATTTTCCTTTTACAGCAGGTTGCCAAGAACGCCAGCTCCGGCGAGCAGCGGGTGCTCCAGAAAGAGATCCGGGCACTGATGCAACGGCAACAAGTGGAACTCTCCGGCGGTGAGATTGGTAGCGTAAGAATGTGTGACCCTTTTCCTATTGCCATGCCCCCAAAAAGTGAAATGATGATTTGGTGCCGGGCAGCTATTGGTCTGAGAGGAAGAGATTACCAGGCAATGGTGGAACCAGTTTACTCAGACAGTAGGCCCACCATTTTGACAGCACGGGGGGTGGTCAATGTACGCCATGGGAGGGTGCCCATTCGCATAATAAATATCGGGGAGAGGGAAGTGTACCTGCCCCGGTATGCCACGCTAGCCAAATTATATACCACTAATCAAAATTCTATACAATCTGTGGAACCCTTGCCTCCATCTCACCCGGAGGAAGGTAACGGCTCTAAGAAAGACATGGAGGACTGGTGTCAGCAACTACATTTGGGTACTGATTCCACTCCCTCACATCAGAAACAAGGAGTCTATCGGGTGGTTCAAGAGTATGAGAGAGTGTTTAGTAAACACCCGTTAGACTTTGGGCGGGTCAAGGGGGTAGAACACCGCATCCCCACGGGAGATCATCCTCCCATAAAAGAGAGGTATCGACCCGTACCCCCTGCACACTACCAACACGCCAAGGGGATGCTTCGAGACATGAAGGAGGCTGGGGTAATCCGGGATAGCTGTAGCCCCTGGGCAGCCCCACTAGTTTTAGTCAAAAAGAAAGACAACACCATGAGGATGTGTGTAGATTACCGGAAAATCAACCGTATCACACACAAGGATGCGTACCCCTTACCAAGGATAGAGGAGTCATTGGCTGCTTTAAGATCTGCTAACTTCTTCTCTACCTTGGATCTCACTAGCGGGTACTGGCAGGTTCCTGTAGCAGAGGCGGACCGGGAGAAGACCGCATTCACCACCCCGATGGGACTTAGCGAGTTCACCTGCATGCCGTTCGGACTCTGCAACGCCCCAGGAACCTTCCAACGATTAATGGAGTGCTGTCTGGGCCACAGAAACTTTGAGACGGTCCTGTTGTACCTGGACGATGTCATCGTATACTCCAAAACTTATGAGGACCACCTGAAACACCTGGCGGAGGTGTTCGAAGCTCTGGCGAGTTACGGCCTAAAGGTGAAACCCTCCAAGTGTCACCTCCTGAAACCAAAGGTGCAATACCTGGGACACGTGGTGAGCGCTGACGGAGTGGCTCCCGACCCCGATAAGATCACCGCAATTAAGGGATGGCCAAGCCCCTCCAGCGTAAAAGAAGTGCGGCAGTTCCTAGGGTTGGTAGGCTACTACCGAAGGTTTATTCCCGGTTTCACCAAAAAGGCAGCGCCTATGCAGGACCTCCTGATAGGCCAGTCCCGGAAGGCCAAGAACCAGAAGCCGCCCTTCAAATGGGAGGAGCTAGAAGAGGAGTCCTTCCGCCAGCTGAAGATGGCCCTCACGGGGGATGAAATCTTGGCGTACCCGGACTATAGCCAGCCCTTCATCCTCTACACCGACGCCAGTAACATCGGGCTAGGAGCCGTACTGTCCCAGATTCAGCAGGGGAGAGAACGAGTAATCTCCTATGCCAGCCGAAAACTGCGACCCACCGAAAGGAACCCCGAGAATTACAGCTCATTTAAGTTAGAGTTCCTGGCCGTGGTATGGGCAGTCACCGAGCGCTTTAGGCATTACCTCGCTTCTTCCCGGTTCATCGTATACACGGATAACAACCCGTTGATACACCTGGACACGGCAAGACTCGGTGCCCTGGAGCAGAGGTGGATGGCCCGTCTGTCCAACTACGAGTTCACAATCAAATACCGGGCAGGACGCTCCAATACTAACGCGGATGCCCTGTCCAGGATGCCCAACCTGCCGGACGAAGGAGAAGATCCGGAGGGACTGGAAGAAGTTGAACTCCCTGCGTTCCACCGTCATGGGACTATCCAGTATTCCCACCGGGTAAGGGGTAAGCAGGCTGCTACGTTGAACCCCTTACCCCACTACAACTGGGCGGAAACGCAAGACAGCGACCCTGCCGTCCGACTAGTGAAGGAGATGCTGACTCGGCCGGAGGCTCGCCTTGAACCAGACGCTCCGGAGGAAGCCAAACAACTATGGGCGGAGAAGAGTCGACTATTCCTTTACAAGGGGAAGTTGTGCCGCAGAATGGTCAACTCCCGGACGCATGAACTACTCTGGCAAGTAGTGGTGCCACGAAGAGACGCAGCCATGGTGATGGAGGCATACCACGACGGAGCTGGACACTTCGGGTGGAAAAAGCTGGAGTTCCTGCTGCGCGAGCGGTTCCACTGGGTAGGCATGAGGGGAACCATCGAGAAGTGGTGCAGAGACTGTGGCCCGTGCAATCTGAGAAGGAAGGACCGGGCCAGCCAGAAGACTCCCCTGCAGTCCATCGTCACCCGGCAACCGTTGGAACTGGTAGCCTTGGATCATGTAAAACTGACCCCAAGCAGAAGTGGCTACGTCTACGCGTTAACCATCGTGGATCATTACTCCCGGTTCTTGGTTGTCGTCCCCGTCAAGGACTTAATGGCTCAAACAGCAGCTAGAGCCTTCCAGCAGCACTTCTGCCGTCCACACGGGTACCCGGACCAAGTGCTGACGGACCAGGGACCTGCCTTTGAAGCGGAGGTCTTCCAGGAATTCTGCAATCTGTATGGCTGCCGGAAGATAAGGACGACACCCTACCATCCGCAAACTAATGGACTTTGTGAAAAAATGAACCAGGTGGTAATGGATCTTCTAAAAACATTGCCCCTGGAAGAACGCAGTCTGTGGCCTGAGAAGTTGCCCGATCTGGTGGACCTATACAACCACATCCCGGTAGGTTCCACCAACTGTACCCCGGCTTACCTAATGAGGGCGAGACCTGGTAAGTTACCTGTTGACCTGGAAATGGGAGTCCTGACACCTGAGGACACTTCACCAGAAACCGACTGGGACACAGAGAGGCAGCAGCAGTACCGGAGAGTACAAGAGAGCGTGGAGCGAAGTCTCTGTCAGGCTAGGGAAAGACAAGAGAAGACTTACAACCAGTATGCTCCCGCTGTTCCCCTGGTACCCGGAGAGCAGGTCTTGAAGAGGAAAAGACGGCTCCACAAGTTGGATGACCAGTGGGAGAAGGACCCGTACACCGTACTGCCCTCAAGCCACGAGAACCCGAAGGTCTGTACCATCAGTAAAGACGGAGGGGAAACCACAGCCATTGTGTCCCGGGACCACCTGAAGAAGTGTCCCGAACAACTGAGGAACCCTGAAGAGGAACAAGAAGACCATCGACCCGTGGGAGAAAGGGAAGATATGGTTAGTACCGTGCTCGGGGACTTCCCTCGGTCTTGGACTCAAGTCAATGGTGCAGTTGTGGTACCCGTACTCACCTTCCTCCAACCATCATCCCAAGAACCAACGGAGCAACGGGTAGAGCTGGAAGAACAGCCGGTCCAGGAGGCAGAAGACTCCACACGAGTAGAACAGGAGAATCAACCCTCTGCTTATAGTGAGCCTGCCGTACCCCTAGTGAGACAAAGAGCCGGTAGACAGCTGCCCAGTTTACCCTTGACAGCTCCTACACCCTGTAGTTCAGGGCCAGACAGTCAGCTCCGTAGGTCCACTAGGGCCACTAGAGGCCAGTTACCCGCACGCTGGAGAATTTGAAGTGTAAAAATAGTTTTATTTATGTTTATCTGTGTATTGTTGCTTGTGTATAATTTTGTGTTTCCAGTTGTTTTTAGGAAACCTTGGTGGATTTACCGGGAATCCTTGTACATAGTTGGAGCGTAACCCAGGATGGACTAGAGACTGTTAAGGACTCGGGGTAGGACAGACCCCTACCTGGTTACGTCTCCCTGTGTTGGTGAAATGGACACCTTGCTTCTTTCAGAGACTGCACCCGGTTGCGGACACGCCGTAACCATCTTTATATGTTTTCTTATTGTATTATTAATGCTTTTTGCCTTGTTATGTTTTTCTAAATGTGTTTAGTCCCGGAGTACTAAATTTCACTAGGGGGGAATGTGGCACCCCAGGGGTCTGGTTTTCCACAGTAATGTAATGTTATGTCTGAGAGCAGGTGGGAGGTCCTTTGGTCAGGGATCCTGTGCATGCCACACCTCCTGCCCAGTCTTGGGAGGGGAAGAACTTCCCCTGTATAAACCCGGGGCTGAGGCAGGGTGAGTCAGACAAGGAGAGTGGAGACAAGAAGCAGCATAGGAAACAGCAGAGTTACAAGGAGTCAGGGGCTGGCAGCTGCAGAGTTCGCCCTGACTAAGAAGATTCTTTACCGGACCCGGAGTCCGAGGCTGTGGGGACTAACTCCTACCCAGCAGCAGAATCCGTCAGGCAGGGGATTTCAGGTCCTCTGGCCCAGAAGCCCGAAGGCACGGTCACACGCGTGGGACCAGCACCGCCATCGTGGAGCGGAAGCCATTAGAAGGCCCCGAGTCACCGGCCATACGGGTGAGCACCACACGGTACACTCAGGGACGTGGGCTACTTACATCAGCTTCTAGCAAGGTAGCCAGAAGAGTACAGTCAGTTTGGGAGGCCTACAACTACGCCTGGCCAGGGGAGATCCCATCTGCTCAAAGACTGACCAGGCCCCGTTTGCTAGCAAGTACTCCGGGAGGGTCTGTCGTTGTTACCAGTAAAGACCCTGAACTACACCGTACCGTCTCTGAGTGGTTCCTGCTACCCCCATCATCCACGTCGGCTGCCCTGAGGCCATACCCCTCCCATTGGGGGTTATACTATCACGCTGCACAATCCTACCACCGGCCTCAGCGGTCTGCCCTGCAGCAGCAGCTCCCTGGCTGCACTCAACGGGTGGCGTAGTCCTCAACTATTTACTACTAATAGACTGCCGTCTAGTTTGACTCCCTGGGCACGGACCGGGTCACCGCCACGAGACTACAACCCTCCACTGATCCGGCTCCGGGTAGGCCCCCGCGTGCGCAACGCAGCGCGACACAGGCCCAGGGGCGCGTCATATATATACCTGGTGTGTCTGAGAGGGAGTCGCTGGCAATATTCATTTCTACTTGTCAGGATTAGACGGAGCAGTACTTTGTCCTCTCTGGAGCTTGAGGCCGTGTGCATATTTGGACTCATCTAAAGCTAAGCAATTTCCCCGTGTTTTGTCTTCCCTTGTTGTCTATAGTGTTTAGTGGAGGTTGACTAGTGCTCATCTCCTTCCATCCCTAGCCGTAGCCATGCGCCAGGTAAAGTAGGGCGAGGCACGTGTGCGGCGATTGCTGAAGAGGCAATATAGGGATGGTAGTTGAGACAGGGTGACGCTAGACCAGACTAGGAGGTCTCCACTTCCCCCTTTCCCTAGTGTCTGGGCTCCCTTTCCCTCTGTGTTGCACTAACACCTGGTGTGACACAATGCAGGAAATGCAGGAGGACACAGTACACAGAGGCTGCCATATTTGAAGTGTGTAAGCTTCGTGCTCAGACAATTACACATCAGCAAACTTATATGGCCGCCCACTGTGGCTGTAGATAGAGTTAATAAATTCAAAAATATTAAACCAGTGCATTTAATTTTGTATTAAAAATAATTGATTATATACTCAATAATTATTAATACAAAAATAAAAATCATGGCACCTTCCATTTAAGATTGACATTGTATACCCCAATTTTAATGATGGAGTATTTTATAGTTGGATGCATCAAATTCATTAAGGGGCGCACACCACTTAATCAATAAAACACATCTTCTCAGTGGTGTCACCTCTGTGTATTTTGCCAACTATTTAATTTTTCAGTCTGCCTTTAAATGACTGAATATTTTATTCTATAGAGTGTTTATTTTTCTCTCTTTTAATGTTTACTTTGTTGTGTTGCAATGTATTACTGTGACCTCTAGATGGCTCTGGTGCAGCAATGATATATAGCAGATTACTGACAGAGTACTGAGCGGTGTGAGGTGTGAGCCACATGGAGTGCTGGGGGAACCTGTTACCTCCTACCACAAAGCTGAAGGACCTGGAATAGATAATATTGTGATCAGTCAGAGAAGGAGGAGAGCAGCGACTGAGAAAAACAAGCTGTGGGTCCTGCAGAAATCATCGGCATATCTCACAACCATCCCGGATCCAGTGGGGCTATGATTTGGACGTCAGCTGAAGTCAGCATAGTCTGCGCAGCACAGATGCAGCACACATTGTTAGTTCCACTTTGGAGGAAGGGCCGGCATATGTCTGTGCTCTGTACAACATTACATTCACACAGGGTCGGACTGGCCTGGCAGGGCACCGGTGAAATGCCCGATGGGCCCCAGAGAGGAGGAGGAACAGGGCACTGGCTTTTTAAAAGCGGAGGATGCAGGAGTGCTCGCATGCAGAACTGACCTACCATGACAACAATGACTGGCGACACCACCCCATGCACGCAGGCAAGTACTGTGGCCCAGGGAGGGGGAAACGATGGCGCGCTATGGGGCCCGTGCAGCCACCGGGGTCCTCCCCACCCTCAGCCCCTCCCCCATCTCTCCTCGCTCCGAACAGCTCCAGTGTCTTCTAACTCTGATGTGTCAGGGCAGAGGGCGCAATGACGTCACCACAGCGCGCCCTCTGACCTGAGCACTCCAGAGTTAGAAGACGCGCTGGGTATACCGGACCTGCGGGGAACGGGAGAGGTGAGTAATTGATATTTTGTTTTATGTATGCAGCATCATATGGGGCCATTATACTGCATGGAGCAATATATGGGGCCCAATATATACAGTATGGGGCCATTATACTGTATGGAGCAATATATGGGGCCCCGTATATACTATATGAAGCCATTATACTGTATGTCACAAAATATGAGGGTGGCCCATTATATACTACGAGCTATTGAACCCGTTCTACGCCCAGGTGGCGAGCATTTTTATTGGTATATGGTCTCCCATGCTGGTATGTGCTGCCCCCCCTCCTGGTATTTGTGCTGCCTCCATCCTGTCCCCACCATCCTATCCTGGTATGCATGGCACCCCTCATCCCCATCCTGGTATGCATGGCACCCCTCATCCCAATCCTGGCATGCATGGCACCCCTCATCTCAATCCTGGCATGCTTGGCACCCCTCATCCCAATCCTGGTATGCATGGCACTCCTCATCCCAATCCTGGCATGCATGGCACCCCTCATCCCCAATCCTGGTATACATGGCACCCCTCATCCCAATTCTGGCATGCATGGCACCCCTCATCCCCAATCCTGGTATGCATGGTGTGTCTCCCTGGCCTGGATGCCACAAAGTGTAATAAAGCTGTGTCTGAGAGCAAGGGGGAGGTTCTCTGGTCAGGGGAATATTAGCATGCAATGCCTCCTGTCTCAGGCCAGTAGGGGGAGCTGGCTGCCCCTATAAAAGCTGGTACTGGGGGCAGGGTTAGGGAGAACTGGACGACCTGTCTCAGGATTCAGGTCCCAGAGCAGAGAGGGACAGTTGTATTGCACCCTAAGAGGAAGTGTGGCAGTAGGAGAGCCACAAGCCAGAGACAAGAGGCGAAGAGAGCCTGTCTTGGCAGATAACGGACAAAATTTACCAGACTTTGGTGTCTGAGGCTGGGAGGATTCCACATTCTCCAGCAGATAACCAGTCCGCAGGGGACTGTATATTCCTTGGCCTAAGAAGCCTGGAGGCCCTGCCACAACCGAAGGGACCAGTAAAGCCGTACAAGGCTGGGAGCAGAAAGGAACCCACGTCGCAGGCCATACAGGCGAGAATACACGGAGAGCTCGGAAGCGTGGGCTGTTACCCTATAAAGAGGAGATAGCCAGAAGGAGCACAGAAAGCACGGTAGGCCTACACCCTCACCCTGACCAGGGCCAATTTCCCCGTTGCTCTCAGACATCCAGGTCCCCTCTTAGCCGGGACTGTTTGTGGGTCAGTTTACTTGTTTTAGTAAAGACCCTGGACTGCAACCTGTTTTCTGTGTGCTCCTTGCTCCTCCAGCACTATCAGCACTGGGACTCTCACTACCATCACTCCCACCATCCATTATACTGCCCTGCGGCCGCACTCTTCCCGTGGGGAGTCACACTACCCCAGCTGCACACATCATCAGCCCCAGCGGTCTGCATGCAGCGGCGGTTCCTAATAACCGCAATCCACGGGTGGCGTAGTCGGACATAATCAACAGCACATAACGGACTACCACTGTCCTGACCACCCTGAGCCACGGAACCGGGTTGCCACTACTACTCCCACCGTTTCCCTATTGCCCGGATCCGAGTGCCCCACGGCCCAAGGGGCGAGTCACATGGCACCCCTCACCCCCAATCCTGGTATGCGTGGCCCCCTCATCCCAACCCTGGTATGTATGGTACTCCTCATCCCTATCCTGGCATGTGTGGTACTCCTCATCCCTATCCCGGTATGCATGGTACCCCATCCCTCATCCCTATCCTGGTTTGTATGGTACTCCTCATACCTATCCTGGTATGTGTGGTACTCCTCATCCCTATCCCGGTATGCATGGTACCCCATCCCTCATCCCTATCCTGGTTTGTATGGTATCCCTCATCCCGGTATGCTTGGCACCCCTCACCCCCAATCCCGGTATGCATGGCACCCCTCATCCCCAAATCCTGGTATGCATGGCACCCCTCACCCCCAATCCCGGTATGCATGGCACCCCTCACCCCCAATCCCGGTATGCTTGGCACCCCTCACCCCCAATCCCGGTATGCATGGCACCCCTCACCCCCAATCCCGGTATGCACGGCACCCCTCATCCCCATCCTGGTTTCCGATCCGACGCCTTACTCCTGCCCCGGTCTCCGGCATAGAGAGGCGCCGCGGCAACGCTCCTCCCGGTCAGGTAAGTATCTAAGTATGGCGCCAGAGATCGCGGTATACGTTCAGTGTCTACGTATACCGCGCCATACACTCCTCTTACCTGTAACGGCTGGATGCGTGATTCTGCCTGGAGCCAGACTGCGCGTCATGCATGCGTTGTCTATAAAGGCTTCAGATACGCATCCCCGGTAATATTATAGATAAGGGGCCATTATACTGTATGGAGCAATATATGGGGGCCATTATACACTGTATGGAGCAATATAAGGGGCCATTAAACTGTATGGAAAAATATATGGGGCTCATTATATACTATATGGGGCCATTATACTTTATGGAGCAATATATGGGGTCCAGTATATACTGTATGGAGCACTATATGGGACCATTATACAGTATGGAGCAATATGTGGGGCCCATTATTTACTATAAGGGGCTATTATACTGTATGGAACTATATATGGGGCCCATTATATACTATATGGAGCCATTATACTGTATGAAGCAAAATAAACCAAAATATGGGGCCCATTATACTGTATGGAGCACTATATGGGGCCTATTATATACTATATGTGGTCAATATACTGTATGGAGCACTATATGGGGCCATTATACTGTATGGAGCAATATATGGAGCCCATTATATATTATATGGGGCCATTATACTGTATTTAGCAATTTATGGAGCCAATTATAAACTATATGGGGCCATTATACTGTGCAGCAATATATGGGGCCCAGTATATACTGTATGGAGCATTATATGGGGCCCATTATATACTGTATGGAGCAAAATATGGGGCCCATTATATACTATATGGGGCCATTATACTGTATGGAGCAGTATATGGGGCCCAGTATATACTGTATGGAGCAATATATGGGGCCCATTATATTCTGTATGGAGCAATATATGGGGCCTATTATATACTATATGGGGCCATTATACTGTATGGAGCAATATATGGGGCCCAGTATATACTATATGAAGCCATTATACTGTATGGAGCAATATATGGGGGACCAGTATATACTGTATGGACCAATATATGGGGCCCATTATATACTATATGGGGTCATTATACTGTATGGAGCAATATATTGGGCCCAGTATATCCAGTATGGAGCAAAAAAGTTTCTCTTTATATATTAAAAGGGGCCATTATGCTGTGGAGCAATATATGGGGCTCAGTATATACTGTATGGAGCCAGTATATATTGTATGGAGCAATATATGGGGCCCATTATATACTGTATGGAGCAATATATGGGGCCTATTATATACTATATGGGGCCATTATACGGTATGAAGCAATATATGAGGCCCATTATATACTACATGGGGCCATTATACTGTGGATCAATTTATGGGGCCCAGTATATACTGTATGTAGCAATATATGGGGCCCATTATATAATATATGGGACCATTATACTGTATGAAGCAATATACGAGGCCCAGTATATACTGTATGGAGCCATTATACTGTATGGAGCAATATATGGGGCCCATTATATACTATACGGGGCAATTATACTGTATGAAACAATTTATGGGGCCCAGTATATACTGTATGGGGCAATATATGGGGCACATTATACTGTATGGAGCACTATATGAGGCCTATGATATACTATATTTGGTCATTATACTGTATGGAGCACTATATGGCGCCATTATATTGTATGGAGCAATATATTGGGCCCATTATATATAATATAGGGCCATTATACTGTATGGAGCAATTTATGGAGCCCATTTTATACTATATGGGGCCATTATACCGTGCAGCAATATATGGCGCCCAGTATATACTGTATGGAGCAATATATGGGGCCCAGTATATACTGTATGGAGCAATATATGGGGCCCATTATATACTATATGGGGCCATTATACCGTATGGAACAATATATGGGGCCCATTATATACTATATGTTGCGATTACACTGTATGGAGCAATATATGGGGCAATTATACTGTATGGAGCAATGTATGGGGCCCATTATATATTATATAGGGCCATTATACTGTATTGAGCAATACATAGGGCCCATTATATACTATATGGGGCCATTATACTGTATGGATCAATGTATGGGGCCGAGTATATACTGTATGGAGCAATATATGAGGCCCAGTATATACGGTATGGAGCAAAAATGTGGCCCTTTATATATTATATGGGGCCATTATACTGTGCAGCAATATATGGGGCCCAGTATATATTGTATGGAGCAATATATGGGGCCCAGTATATACTGTACGGAGCCATTATACTGTATGGAGTAATATATGGGACCCATTATATACTATACGGGGCAATTATACTGTGTGGAACAATTTATGGGGCCCAGTATATACTGTATGGAGTAATATATGGGGCCCATTATACTGTATGGAGCACTATATGTGGTCATTATACTGTATGGAGCACTATATGGGGCCATTATATTGTATGTCGCAATATATGAGACCCATTATATATTATATGGGGCCATTATACTGTATGGAGCAATATATGGGGCCCATTATATACTATATGTTGCGATTACACTGTATGGAGCAATATATGGGGCAATTATACTGTATGAAGCAATTTATGAGGCCCAGTATATACAGTATGGAGCAAAAAATATGGCCCTTTATGTATTATATGGGGCCATTATACTGTGCAGCAATATATGGGGCCCATTATACTGTGCAGCAATTTATGGGGTCCAGTATATACTGTATGAAGCAATATATGGGGCCCATTATACTATATAGAGCACTATATGTGGTCATTACACTGTATGGAGCACTATATGGGGCCATTATATTGTATGGAGCAATATATGAGACGCATTATATATTATATGGGGCCATTACACTGTATGGAGCAATTAATGGAGCACATTATATACTATATGGGGCAATTATACTGTGCAGCAGTATATGGGGCCCAGTATATACTGTATGGAGCAATATATGGGGCCCATTATATATTATTAAGGTCCATTATACTGTATGGAGCAATACATAGGGCCCATTATATACTATTTGGGGCCATTATACTGTATGGATCAATTTATGGTGCCTAGTATATAATGTATGGAGAAATATATGAGGCCCAGTATATACAGTATGGAGCAAAAAATGTGGCCCTTTATTTATTATATGGGGCCATTATACTGTGCAGCAATATATGGGGCCCAGTATATACTGTATGGAGCAATATATGGGGCCCAGTATATACTGTATGTAGCCATTATACTGTATGGAGTAATATATAGGGCCCATTATATACTATGTGGGACAATTATACTGTGTGGAACTATTTATGGAGCCCAGTATATACTGTATAGAGCAATATATGGGGCCCTTTATACTGTATGGAGCACTATATGTAGTCATTATACTGTATGGAGCACTATATGGGGCCATTATATTGTATGGAGCAATATGTGGGACCCACTATATATTATATAGGGCCATTATACTGTATGGATCAATTTATGGAGCCCATTATATACTGTATGGGGCAATTATACTGTGCAGCAGTATATGGGGCCCAGTATATACTGTATGGAGCAATATATGGGGCACATCATATACTATATGTGACCATTATACTGTATAGATCAATTTATGGGGCCCAGTATATACAGTATGGAGCAAAATATGGGGCCTTTTATATAATATATGGGGCCATTATACTGTGTAGCAACATATGGGGCCCAGTATATACTGTATGGAGCAATATATGGGGCCCATTATATAGTATATATGTGGCCATTACACTGTATGGAGCAATAGATGGGGCCTATTATATACTATATGTGGCCATTACACTGTATGGAGCAATATATGGGGCCTATTATATACTATATGTGGCCATTATACTGTATGGAGCAATATATGGGGCAAAGTATATACAGTATGGAGCAAAAATTGTGGCCCTTTATATATTATATGTGGCCATTATACTGTGCAGCAATATATGTGGCCCAGTATATACTGTATGGAGCAATATATTTGGCCCATTATATAATATGTAGTGCCATTATACTGTATGGAGCAATATATGGGGCAATTATACTGTATGGAGCAATGTATGGTTCCCATTATATATTATATAGGGCCATTATACTGTATGGAGCAATACATAGGGCTCATTATATACTCTATGGGGCCATTATACTGTATGGATCAATTTATGGTGACCAGTATATACTGTATGGAGAAATATATGAGGCCCAGTATATACAGTATGAAGCAAAAAATGTGGCCCTTTATTTATTATATGGGGCCATTATACTGTGCAGCAATATATGGGGCCCAGTATATACTGTATGGAGCAATATATGGGGCCCAGTATATACTGTATATAGCCATTATACTGTATGGAGTAATATATGGGGCCCCTTATTTACTATATGGGGCAATCATACTGTGTGGAACAATTTATGGGGCCCAGTATATACTGTATGGAGCAATATATGGGGCCCTTTATACTGTATGGAGCACTATATGTGGTCATTATACTGTATGGAGCACTATATGGGGCCATTGTATTGTATGGAGCAATATATGAGACCCACTATATATTATATGGGGCCATTATACTGTATGGAGCAATTTATGGAGCCCATTATATACTATATGGGGCAACTATACTGTGCAGCAGTATATGGGGCCCAGTATATACTTTATGGAGCAATATATGGGGCACATCATATACTATATGTGACCATTATACTGTATGGATCAATTTATGGGGCCAAGTATATACTGTATGGAGAAATATATGGGGCCCAGTATATACAGTATGGAGCAAAATATGGGGCCTTTTATATAATATATGGGGCCATTATACTGTGTAGCAACATTTGGGGCCCAGTATATACTGTATGGAGCAATATATGGGGCCCATTATATAATATGTGGTGCCATTATACTGTATGGAGCAATATATGGGGCCCATCATATAATATATGGGGCCATTATACTGTATGGAGCAATATATGGGGCCTATTATATACTATATGTGGCCGTTATACTGTATGGACCAATATATGGGGCCCATTATATACTGCATGGATTAATTCATGGGGCCCATTATATACTATATGGGGCCATTATACTGTGGATCAATATATGGGGCCCAGTATATACTGTATGGAGCAATATATGGGGCCCATTATACTGTATGGAGCACTATATGGGGCCGATTATATACTATATGTGGTCATTATACTGTATGGAGCACTATATGGGGCCATTATGCTATATGGAGCACTACCCAGGGCCAATTATACTGTATGGAGCAATATATAGGGCTTATTATATACTATATGGTGCCATTATACTGTATGGAGCAATATATGGGGCCTATTATATTCTATATGTGGTCATTATACTGTATGGAGCAATATATCGGCCCCATTATGTATTGTATGGGGCCATTATACTGCATTTAGAAATGTATGGAGCCCATTATATACTATATGGGGCCATTATACTGTGCAGCAATATATGGGTCCCAGTATATACTGTATGGAGCAATATATGGGGCCCAGTATATACTGTATGGAGCAATATATGGGGCCCATTATATACTATATGCGGCCATTATATTATATGGAGCAATATATCGGGCCTATTTTGTGCTATATGGGGTCTATCATATACTATATGTGGCCATTTTACTGTATGGAGCAATATATGTGGGCCGTTAAATACTATATTTGGCCATTATACTGTATGAAGCAATATATGGGGCCCATTATATACTATATGTGGCCATTATACTGTGCAGCAATATATGGGGCCCAGTATGTACTGTATGGAGCAATAAATGGGGCCCAATATATACAGTAGGAGGAAAAAATGTGGCCCTTTATATATTATAAGGGGAAATTATACTGTGCAGCAATATATGGGGCTCAGTATATACTGTATGGAGCAATATATGGGGCCCATTATATACTGTGTGGAGCAATATATGGGGCCTTTTATATACTATATGGGGCCATGATACTGTTTGGAGCAATATATGTCGACCATTATATACTATATGGGGCCAATATACTTTATGAAGCAATATATGGGGCCCATTATATACTATATCGGGCCATGATACTGTGGATTAATATATGGGGCCCAGTTTATACTGTATAGGCAATATATGGGGCCCATTATATAATATATGGGACCATTATGCTGTATGGAGCAATATATGGGGCCCATTATATAGTATATGGGGCCATTATACTGTGGATCAATATATGGGGCCCAGTATATACTGTATGGAACAATTTATCGGGCCCAGTATATACTGTATGGAGCAATATATGGGGCCCATTATACTGGATGGAGTACTATATGGGGCCTATTATATACTACATGTGGTCATTTTACTGTATGGAGCTCTATATGGGGCCATTATGCTGTATGGAGCAATATATGGGGCCCATTATATATTATATGGAGCCATTATACCGTATTTAGCAATTTATGGAGCCCATTTTATACTATATGGGGCCATTATACTGTGCAGCATTATATGGGGCCCATTATATACTATATGTGACCATTATACTGTATGGAGCAATATATTGGGCCCATTATATACAGTATAGAGCAATATATGGGGCCTATTATATACTATATGGGGCCATTATACTGTATGGAGCAACATATGGGGCTCAGTATATACTGTATGGCGCCATTATGCTGTATGAAGCAATATCTGGGGCCCATTATGTATTATATGGGGCCATTATACTGTATTTATCAATTTATGGAGCCCATTTTATACTAAATGGGGCCATTATACTGTGCAGCAATATATGGGTCCCATTATATACTATATGTGACCATTATACTGTATGGAGTAATATATTAGGCCCATTATATACAGTATGGAATAAAAAAGTTTCTCTTTATATATTATAAGGGGCCATTATACTGTGAAGCAATATATGGGGCTCAGTATATACTGTATGGAGCCCAGTATATACAGTATGGAGCAATATATGGGGCCCATTATATACTGTATGGAGCTATATATGGGGCATATTATATACTATTTTGGGCCATTATACTGTAGGAAGCAATGTGTGAGGCCCATTATATACTACATGGGGCCATTATACTGTGGATCAATATATGGGGCCCATTATATACTATATGTGGTCATTATACTGTATGGAGCAATATGTGGCCCATTATATACTGCATGGAGCAATATATGGGGCCCATTATATACTATATGGGGCCATTATACTGTATGGAGCAATACATAGGGCCCATTATATACTATATGGGGCCATTATACTGTATGGATCAATTTATGGGGTCCATTATATACTATATGGAGCAATATATGGGGCCCATTATATAATATATGGGGTCATTATAGTGTATGGAGCAATATATGGCGCCCAGTATATACTGTATGGAGCCATATATGGGGCCCATTATATAATACTTTACGTGGCAATTATAGTGTATGGAACAATTTATGGGGCCCAGTATATACTGCATGGAGCAATATATGGGGCCCATTATACTGTATGGAGCACTATATGTGGTCATTATACTGTATGGAGCACTATATGGGGCCATTATATAGTATGGAGCAATATATGAGGCTCATTATATATTATATGGGGCCATTTTACTGTATGGAGCAATTTATGGAGCCCATTATATACTATATGGGGCAATTATACCCTGCAGCAGTATATGGGGCCCAGTATATACTGTATGGAGAAATATATGGGGCACATCATATACTATATGTGACCCTTATACTGTATGGATCAATTCATGGGGCCCAGTATATACTCTATGTGGCCCAGTATATACAGTATGGAGCAAAAAATGTGGCCCATTATATATTATATGGGGCCATTATACTTTGCAGCAATATATGGGGCTCAGTATATACTGTATGGAGCAATATATGGGCCCATTATATACTATATGTGGCCATTATACTGTATGGAGCATTATCTAGGGCCCAGTATATACTGTATGGAGCAATATATTGGGCCCATTATATAATATATGGGGCCATTATACTGTATTGAGCAATTTATGGAGCCCATTATATACTATATGGGGCAATTATACTGTGCAGCATTATATGGGGCCCAGTATATACTGTATGGAGCAATATATTGGGCACATCATACACTATATGTGACCATTATACTGTATGGATCAATTTATGGGGCCCAGTATATACTGTATGGAGCCATATATGGGGCCCAGTATATATAGTATGGAGCAAAAAATGTGGCCCTTTATATATTATATGGGGCCATTATACTTTGCAGCAATATATGGGGCCCAGTATATACTGTATGGAGCAATATATGGGGCCCATATATACTATATGTGGTCATTACACTTTATGGAGCAATATATGGGGCCTATTATATACTATATGTGGCCATTATACTGTATGGAGCAGTATCTAGGGCCCAGTATATACTGTATGGAGCAATATATTGGGCCCATTATATAATATATGGGGCCATTATACTGTATGGGGCAATATATGGGCCCAGTATATACTGTATGGAGCAATATATTGTGCCCATTATATAATATATGTTGCCATTATACTGTATGGAGCATTATATGGGGTCCAGTATATACTGTATGGAGCAATATATGGGGCCTGTCATATACTGTATGAGGCCATTATACTGTATGGAGCAATATGTGGGGCTTATTATATACTATATGGGGCCATTATACTTTATGAAGTAATATATGGGGCCCATTATATACTATATAGGGCGATTATACTGTGAATCAATATATGGGGCCAATTATACAATATATGGGGCCATTATACTATATGGAGCAATATATGGGGCCCATTATATACTATATGGAGATATTATACTGTATGGAACAATTTATGGGGCCCAGTATATACAGTATAGAGCAATACATGGAGCCCATTATATACTATATGGGGCAATTATACTGTATGGAACAATTTATGGGGCCCAGTATATACTGTATGGAGCAATACATTTGGCCCATTATATACTACATGGGGCCTTTATATTGTTTGGAGCAATTTAGAGGACCCAGTATATGACGCGCCCCCTGGGCCAGTGTTGTGCAGGGGATACCCGGAGCCGGATCGCTGGGGGTTGTAGTCTCAGTGTGGCGGTGACCCGGTCCGTGCCCAGGGTGGTCAAACCAGTGGCAGTCTTAGGTAATAACAATGTCCGACTAGCCACCCGTGGATTGCGGTCAGTGGGGACCGCCGCTGCGCTGCAGACCGCTGAGGCTGATGTTGTTTGCGCAGCCGAGTATGGGATAACTGCCCACGGGAGAAGTATTGCCTCAGGGCAGCTAATGTGAGAGATGATGGGAGTGATGGTGTGAGCGTCCCAGTACTGATGGTGCTGGTGCGGCGATGAAACACAGAGACGTGTGGTGCAGTTCAGGGTCTTTACTGATGGTATAAAGCAGACCCTCCCGGGAGTACTGGTTAGCAGTAGGGGCCTGGTCAGTCTGTGAGCAAGCAGGATCTCCCCCTGGCCAGGTGGAGTTGTAGGCCTCCCCGTCTATCTGCACTCTTTCCTGGCTACCTTGCTCTATGCGGGTAGAAGTAGCCCACGTCCCTGAGTATACCGTGTGGTACTCACCCGTATGGCCGGTGACTTGGGGCCTTCTGTTAGCCTCCGCTTCACAATGGCGTTGCTGGTCCCTTGCTTGTGACCGTGCCTCCGGGTTCTATGGCCAGAGGACATGGAATCCCCTGCCGGTTGGATTCTGCTGCTGGACCTGGATGTCCCCACAGCCTCGGACTCCGTGTCCGGTATTAGTGTCTTCAACCAGGGCGAACTCTGCACAGCTCCAGCCCCTGGTATTCAGCTACTGTTCCTACAGAGCTCCTGGTTCTTACTTTCCCTCTCCAGGCTCTGACTCCCCTAATCCCGCCCCAGACCCAGTTTATAAGGGAAGATTCCTCCCCTCCCAGGTCTGGGCGGGCAGTGTTGCATGCTCAGGGCTCCTGACCAGAGAAACCTCCCACTTGCTCTCAGACATAATATTTCTATTACTGTGGCAACCAGACCCCTGTGGTGCCACATATATACTGTATGGAGCAATATATGGGGCCCATTATATACTGTATGGAGCAATATAAGGAACCTATTATATACTATATGGGGCCTTTATACTGCATAGAGCAATATATGGGGCCTATTATATACTATATGGGGCCATTATAGTGTATGGAGCAATAAATGGGGCCCAGTATATACTGTATGGAGCAATAATGGGGCCCATTATATACTATATATGTTTTTGTTAGCCATGTTGGGACCATCCGGTCACCTGGAACCCATGGATAAACCCGGAGATATAAAGGTTGGAATCACCTGTTCACTTGGTTCAATAAAGTATTGCTACACTGTTTAACCCTAACCCTGTGTTTTCCTAGTAGTATTATGCCCATGGAAGACCCCGTGTCTTCACAATAGTCCCAACAGCTTTCTATAGACAGTATGATGAACCCAACATTGTATGATGGCCCCTTCAGCAGTCCTCACATAGTATAAAGCCACCCATACTATATTATCCCCCAACAGCTTATTGTACACAATATAATGCCCCCAACATTGGCCCGCACAGTAGCCCCCACGTTGCATGATATCCTTCAGTAGTCCCCACAGTATATGATGGCCCGTACAGCTTCCTATAAACAGTATGATGAACCCAACATTGTATGATGGCCCCCACAGTAGCACACACATTGTATGATACCCCCTCAGTAGTCCCCAACTGTATAACAGAACCCACAGCCTTTTATAAACAGTATGATGCACCCAACATTGTATGATGGCCCCCACATTAGTCCCTAAATTATATTATACACCCCCCAGTTATTATGGTCTTGTATGATGGCATTGTATGATGGCCCCCACATTAGTTCCCACACTGTATGATACCACCACATGAGTCCTCACACAATATAAAGCTCTCATACCATATGTTCCCCCCACAGCTTACTGTCCACAGTATAATGCCCCCCATATTGTATGATACTCCACACTAGTCCCCACACTGTATGATGCCACCACAGTCAGTCCAATTATAAGTATTAATAAAAAAACCATAAACATAATATACTTACCTAACACTGAATCCTAGTGAGTCCGCCGGCAGACAGTAGCTAGTCACAGGTAGACCAACATGGTGATCTCATCATGCAGAGGCACGCACGGGACATCAGAGTCACAGAGTGATGACTTCATCATGTCGCTCTATCCCCCTTATGCCTGCTATGGGGGTCTTTAGTGTGTCACCCTGGCATTCTGTATCAAGTCTTTCTGTATCAGCTTTACGCCCACACCGATATTGTTAAGCTTTGGGTGGGCCCCTCGGAGTGAGGGGCTTGAGGCGACTTGCCCTTCTACTTCTCCAGAAGTAATGCTTCTGGGGGAGCAGTAAGATAAGTATATTTTTTACATTTTTATTTTTAACCTTTTGATGATTCTTTACAGTGTAGTAAAATAGAGGCCGGCTGTATCTGCACAGAAGTGAATTACAAAATAATACACATTTTAGTGAGTGAGGATTCTTTTACAGTTTGAGAAGATTAAATTCTCTCATCTCTTTTTTAAAACGTAAATATTTTACTCTATGCAGAAATGTTTGTGAGATATTCAACCCATCCACAATTACATTAGGTCATCATGATATTAATAAAAATACCAAAAAGCAGTTCTCTATATGAGAAGAATCTAACCAGAATCAACATAGATGTTCAATATATTTATTTGTGCATATAAGTTGTTAATTATATGCAAAGATGAAAAAAGAAAGTCTGTAGATACAGTCACTTTCTATAGAAAGGAGCAGATGATGATTCCGCTCTTCAGGCCTTTGGTTGCACGTGAGCTGTTTTTGGACATCCAGGTCTGGATCACACATGACGGAGAGGAGAAGAGCAGGAATGTGTGACGTGTGATCTGTGAAGTTGGAGTTTTCCTGGATTCTTAGAGCACCGCGATCAACCATATGGCCTTCTGTCTGACCATGGCTAGGTAGTAGAAGGAGCAGCCGCTACCTTCTGTCTGTCCATGGCCTGGTAGTAGAAGGAGCAGCCGCATCCTTCTGTCGCTACATGGCCAAGTGTGAGAAGGAGCAGCCGCTTCCACCTCTCTTTACTTGGCCAATTTTAAGAAGGAGCAGCCGCTGCCTTCTTTTTTTCCACATCTGGTGGAGAAGGAGCAGCCACTGCCTTCTTTTTTTCCATATCTGGTGGAGAAGGAGCAGCCGCTGCCTTCTCTCTGTCCATATCCGGTGGAGAAGGAGCAGCCACTGCCTTCTCTTTGTCCATATCCGGTGGAGAAGGAGCAGCCGCTGCCTTCTCTCTGTCCATATCCGGTGGAGAAGGAGCAGCCATTGCCTTCTCTTTGTCCATATTCGGTAGTCGTCTTCTTACCACCACATTGTAGATGAGTCGTTCAGATGGTAACATAGCAAGTATGGCTGAAAGAAGTCCTTCAATTTCAGCCTTTAATTACTTGCTATGTTGATCCAGAGGAAGGCGAAAAATAACCCTGAGGACTAGTTGTTGTATAATCCTCATATCAGGGGAAAAAAATTCCTTCCTGACCCCAAATATGGCGATCGGACTAAATCCCTGGATGTTTGGTGCTCGAATCTACGTGGCTGTTATGTGGTGGAAGCTCGGTAGGTTTGTCAAAGTCCGGTAAATGAGAAAGTCCAGTTTAGTTGTCTCTTCCGAGTAATGGAAAGCTTCATTCCTAGATGTTACTGGAATGGGGCTGATTTATATCAGCCTAATCCTCCTGTAAGAAGAGAAATATATTCACAATAAAGAAAGAGAAGCGATTCTGCACTATCATAAAGTCTGGGAGGAGATTACAATGTTGAAGGTTGCACATTTAAAAAAGGGTTCATGAACCACACGGGAGCTCAGCTAAATACACCCCAGACTGGGAAGCAATTGCAGTCAAAAAGAGAGAAAAGCGGCATTCTCTCCCTGCCGATATGTTTTACAGCAGATTAATAAAGAAGTAATGGTGAGTGCCACTTTGGGGTGAGTGCCGCTTTTCTCCATCTTAAGATGAGAAATATACATGTCTGAGAATCGTCTCCTCACATATATAATGTATACTGGGGGATATAATGATAAGGTGTATAGTGGGTATGTGTGTTACTGGGCACAGATAACACTATGGATGTCCCTATGTGCTATACTTACATTTTCATCAAATTTGAATGGTGGGTCGGCTTCGCCGGACTCCACGTCGCTCCAGTTTATGGAGAGGAAGAATGGGCGCTCTCGGATGAAGGATGATATAGCATACCGGGCAGATGGAGTTTTGCAGAGAAGCTGGAAAATGAGAGAGACCATTAATCATTATATTATATATTATTATTGATACGTTATTACACAATGTCCATGGACTGTCCGCATCTTATCTTCTAGCTTTCTTTATAGTCCCTCATCATCCTTCTTCTTCTGATCCTACTTACGCCTTCTAAGATGTCAAGTGCATCGCTGGGCATCCAGTCTGGAAAATCTGGGACGTCCACCTGCAGAGACCAGTGGTATTGATCCAGCAAACCACTGCTATAGAACGGCTTTTTCCCCACAATCATCATGTACAGGATGACACCAAATGAAAAGGAATCTGCCTTATGATTGAAGCTTTCTTCATCCATTATCTGTGGGAACATAAGATAGGAGATTACTATATCGGGGAGGGGATTTACACACAGAGGCCATGAGGACCGGTCTGTGATTAGATATGAGCAGGATCCTCAGATTAATACTCAGTCCTACTATCGGCATCAATCACACAGGGATGTTCCTTACCTCCGGTGCGATGTAACCATTCGTGCCAACAGTATCCTCCAGTAGGACCTCATCGACCACATTCACGGCTGATAAGCCAAAGTCCGCGATCTTTATGTGTCCGGTGTCATGGATGAGGATGTTCTGAGGCTTCAGGTCACTGCAGGGAAAAATGATCAGACATGATTGTGAGGATAATTCATGAACAGAACTTTCTACAATAGATATGTAAGGAGACAACAGAGATTTATGAAGATGAACTGATTACCAATGTATCACGCCGTGTTCATGGAGGAACTGGAGTCCGCAAACCATTTCTGCCGCAAAGAGTCTGTGGAGTAGAAAGTAGAGGATGGATCAGTGGTTACATACACTCTAGGACCACAATGTATGGGCAGTAGAATATTATGATTCAGTCTAAGACATTTACCTTGATGTTTCCATATCAAATTTCATCGATTTTGCCATGTGGACAGACAGATCTCCTCCGGCAATATACTCCATGGCTATTATATATTCTGTTGGTACCTCCATAAACCCCCGCAGAGATGTTATGAAGCGGCAGTCGGTGGCCATACTCAGGACCTTTAACTCTTTAGAGATTGTGGCTTCATCACAATAATTCCTGTCTATGGCTTTAATAGCCAGCAGTTCTCCGCTGAACATATCTGATGCCAAGAGGACCTGGAGAAAAATCACAGGCGATCAGACCAAAATCCCATCTATTATAGGGATCTGTATAATGGATCACTGGTTTATCCCAATCACCATTACATATTAACATCCTGTAATGAATATGTATATCCTCCTGTGTATCTGGTGCAGGATACATTGGGGAGCACGGAGGAGGAGAAATTCACACTTACCTTTCCGAAATTTCCCTCTCCAACAACTTTGAGGATTTCAAGGTGGCGAAAGTTAATAGGATTTTCTATGTTAACCAATTCTCTCTGGGTTAAAGTAACGGGTCTGGCATCAGCAAGGTCTTGTGCTGGCATGTTCCCTACGTCAGAGGGCATCATAAGGCTTCCACCTGCTGAGATGATACAAGATTTGTTAATCTCTTTGAGAACACATAATGGAAATGTTTGTCATGTTGTGCGGTAAATGTATGGAGCGGATTCAGGAGCTGAGCCTGCATTTTACCAGGCTGATACTGACCGTATTGCATAGCTGCCACCTGCCTATAACAGCAGCAACTGGAGCACACGCTGATTACTGCAGTTTAACCATTTCAATGCTGACAGCGGTATTTAAATGAAGTGATTGCCGATTTATGCGCATCAGCACCCATTAGCCCCTACCAGGACACAATTGCAAGGGGTTAATTGGTTATAATGACTATCTGGGCCTGCTGAAAAACCTTGTGCTTCGCTTTCGTCCTCCTGTTCAGACCAGCCTGGTTTAATTTCTTATGACAACGTTAATAAAGCCATATACAGCGATACAGTTCCATCACTGTATATAGTGCAAGCGATCAGAAAATCACAGGTTCATGTCTTTTAAAGAGACTAAAAAATTAAATAAAAAATAATAAAAAAATAAAATAATAATTTGAAAAACATAATATAATTAGAATCACACAACTTTCCCAATTAATAATAATAATTAAAAAAATGAAAAATAAGCATAACTGGGATTACTATGTTAGTATAAGAGGGATATACAAAAATATAAAAATAATTATCCCAAACAGTAAATATTAAAATGAGAAAAAAATTGAAACATCAAAATTGGGTTTTTTAGAGGCGCCATATTTATCTAGAAATTGCAATAGAAAGATATCACCATGTCCTTTCTACCCAAGAAAGATCTAATAAAAGCTACAGCTTCCTACACAATAAAGAAGCCCTTACACTGCGCCATCCAGGTATCAAAATCACAAAGTTACAATGTCTCAGAATATGGAGACACAAATCAATGTTTTTTCTAATAAATTTCTAATTTTCACCACTTAAGTAAAAAGAAAACCTCTGCATGTTCAGCATTAGCACAATGGTCTCTGACATGGAGAATCACTTGATGGGGTCATTCTGACCACACAATGGACACAATAAAAAAAACAATGTCGGAATCCCCCTTTTTTCCCCACAATTTTAGCACACTTTGATTTTTTTCCCTGTTGTCTAAAACATTGAATGACAAAATAAATTGTGTCGTTCACAACCACAACTCGGCCCACTAAAAAAAAATAAGCCCACGTGTGGCTATACTGGAAGACAAAGGGAAAAAAGTTATAGCTTTTGGAAGATGGGAGGAGAAAAATGAAAGATTGCCCGGTCAAGGAGGGGTTAATAGATATAGCGCCAGCGCATATATTATAATTTTAAACAGAACTATGTAAATGAGCAGGAAATGTCTAATATTTGGTCTCTCGTTTATCAAAACTGTCTAATAGCAAAAATGTCCCTGTTGCCCATAGCAACGATTCACAGCACAGATTCCATTTCTTAACATTCTATAGAACACTGAAAGGTGACTGGTTGCTACGGGCGACAAGGACAGTTCTTCCATTAGTCAGCATTGATAATTGAGGCCTGTACTTAATATTAGGAGTATAATCCCCCTCACCCACAGTCTTATTATACTGAGTAAGATTATTTCTTACCTGGTTCATCTATATCCATTGATCTCTCTGGTGAGGAAACACTCAGATGGAACAGAAAATCCGGGATGGAGATGGTTTTGGTTGATGAGTGGGATCTCCATAGGGCACCATTCCCATTAATGATGGGTTTGGCATAGGTCAGATGCCTCCTGCATTGGACAACCCAGTCTCTGCTGTTCCTCATTCTTTTCTGGGCTGCCGCTCTTTGCAGGTTCAGGGTGTCTTGTCTTTCAGATCTGGATGAGACCTGTCTTGGAGTTTCTTGGAGAACTTCCTCCAGCTCTAACTCTGCGCTGATGTTTCTCCGCTTATTGAGGATGGCTTCTTTATTCCTCTTCCTTATTTCAGGGACCAGATCTCCGATTTTTTTCAAGGAGATAAGAATGGCCCCCTGAAGCTCAGCGGAGGCAGCAGAGTCAGACTCCATGAGGTTCTCCATGTTCCTTCTCTGTGTAAGGCTCTCATGTCTTTTGGACTTTCTCATTTTCTCTAGATTTTGTCGTTTGGACGCCATTTCTGAGGCGTCAGTGTCCATGTCCGGTAGATTAATGTCTTTTCGCCCTAAAGCGAACAACAATACCTGCTCTTCATTTATTCCTCTCCTCTCTCTCAGAACCCGATCTCTTTGGGCTCGTCTTCTCTCTTTATCCATTTTAGAATAAATTTTTGCTTCGTTTGTCACGAAAAACAAAAGGTACTCCCTCACCCCTGTAAGTCTGTGAGGCAGTGATTTCCCCTGGGCTGTAACACTGGGATATAGAATGTGATGATGTCATCACATCACTGTGACATAGAATGTATCGTGATGTCACAGTGACAGATAAGTAGATAGATGAGATAGATAGATGGATACATAGATAAATATAGATATGAAATAGATAGATATCAAATTAGGAGGATATCGAACCAATGTTTTGCTGATGTGTATATATATATACTTTGTGCACAATTTGTATTTTTGATGATTCATTTTATTATTGAACTTCTCCAGTGCTATCTGTCAATCCCAAAGGTTAATAGACCTGAACCCTGAATATTTTTGAAAAAAGTAAAAGTGAGGTTTTGTCTTTCTTAGGAGAATATCTCTGTGTGCAGAATTATTGGGCAACTAAATGAAAAACATAAATTTTCCCATCTCAATTATTTATTTTCATCCGTTAAAGTGAGAAAAATAACCGAACAGCTCATAATGTCTAAAAATACATTTCTGACATTTAAAAAAAATATCAGTGACCAATATAATAATATAGTCATCCATTTTTTCAATAACATCCATAAGCTCCATCCATGGAGTCTGTCAGTTTCTTCATATGTTGACAAAGAACTTTTTGGGCAACACCATCCACAGCCCCAGACACCATTCAGAAAAGTGTTTATTTTCCTTCACTGTAAATCCCCAATTTAAGAAAGGCCCACAATTTCTCATCAGGGCTTAGGTCCGTGTCCATATTTTTTCCTCTTTAAGGCCCTTCCTGGCAGCCGAGCAGTGGAGACTTTGATGCTGAGCTGGAGCCTTGTCCTGCAGAACAATCATGTTTTTTTTGAAAGATGCAGAGACTGGTGTTGAGCGATCACTAAAATGCTCGGGTGCTCGAAGCTCGGGCCGAGCTCGCCGTGATACTCAGGTTCTCGACCCGAGCAACGAGCCCAATGTTAGTCTATGGCAGACCCGAGCATTTTTGGCGCGGCACCCCCGGCAGTCTTTTAAAAGCCTAATAAGTGCCCAAAACGATAGTGACAGTGCTCAAATGGCATGGGGACAGCATGGGGATCGCCCCAGGAAGCATTTCTGACCCCCAGGTCACTGCTGTCAACAACGTGGTCAGAGGTATTAAGCCACTTTTACGGGCTCACAAAACGTTCAAAAACGAAACTGAAAGTGCTTTCCTGTGAAATATGTTAAGGAACTTCCTTTCCAGGGTAAAGAAGACTTGTGTATAAGGTAAAATAAATACCCCCCCCCCCCCAAAAAAAAATAAAATAAAATACTCCTCCACACCTTGGGCTATGTTCACACGTAGCGTTTTTGATGCGTTTTTGCACTTTTGCATTGCTTTCAACCGTGACAAATGCATTCACCGGGAAATGTCATTTTAACATTTTACAACCTTATCTGGCCATGTGCTGTGTGACACATGCATACAGTGCTGAAAAGACATGGGAACAGCATGGGGAAGACCCCTGGAAGCATCTCTGACACCCAGGTCACTGCCTAAAAGTGTGCCCATCAGAAGTCATCCTTGCCGCATCAGAAGATGCAGACTTGCAACTATCCCCGTGACCAGGGCAGTGTTCAATTTGTACCTCCCCCATTCCTTGCAATGCAAGCGCAAATATGCAGCCAACCACCCACCCACCCCCAGGCTGCAATACCATACTGCTTGCTACCACTTGAAATTGGGCCTTTTAGGCTTGTGAAGGCGGAATCTGGCCACCACGTCATGGCTGCGTTGGCGGCCTGGAATCTATACTCAGTCCCCAGCCGCCCGGCGGCCGGGTGTCCACACTCGGTCCTCAGCCGCCAGGGGGCGGCCGGGTGTCCATACTGTTCAGCAATATATGGGGCTCAGTATATACTGTGTAGAGCAATATATGGGGCCCAGTATATACAGTATGAAGCAAAAAAATTGGCCCTTTATATATTATAAGGGGCCATTATACTGTGGAGCAATATCTGGGGCTCAGTATATACTGTATGGAGCAATATATGGGGCCCATTATATATCATATGGGGCCATTATACTGTATGGAGCAATATATGGGGACCATTATATACTATATGAGGCCATTAGAATGTATGGAGCAATATATGGGGCCCAGTATATACTATATGGAGCAATATATGGGACCCAGTATATACTGTATGGAGCAATATATGGGGCCCAGTATATACTGTTTGGAGCAATATATGGGGCCTATTATATATTATATGGGGCCATTATACTGTATGGAGCAATATATGGGGCCCAGTATATATTTTATGGAGCCATTATACTGTATGGAGCAATATATGGGGCCCATTATATACTATACGGGGCAATTATACTGTATTGAATAATTCATCTGGCCCAGTATATACTTTATGGAGCAATATATGGGGCCCATTATACTGTATTGAGCACTATATGGGGCCTATTATATACTATATGTGGTCATTATACTATATGGAGCACTATATGGGGCCATTATACTGTATGGAGCAATATATGGGGCCTATTATATACTATATGTGGTCATTATACTATATGGAGCACTATATGGGTCCACTATGCTGTATGGAGCAATATATGGGGCCCATTATATATTATATGGGGCCATTATACTGTATTTAGCAATTTATGGAGCCCATTATATACTATATGGGGCCATTATACTGTGCAGCAATATATGGGGCCCAATATATACTGTATGTAGCAATATATGGGGCCCGTTATATACTATATGTGGCCATTATACTGTATGGAGCAATTTATTGGGCCTATTATATACTATATGTGGCCAGTATACTGTATGGAGCAATATATGGGGCCCAGTATATTCTGTAGAAAGCAATATATGGGGCCCATTATATACTATATGGGGACATTTTACTGTATGGAGCAATATATGGGGCCCAGTATATACTGTATGGAGTAATATATGGGGCCCATTATATACTGTATGGAGCAATATATGGGGCCTATTATATACTATATGGGGCCATTATATTGTATGGATCAATATATTGGGCCTATTATATACTATTTCAAGCCATTATACTATATGGAGCAATATATGGGGCCCAATATATATTGTATGGACCAATATATGGGGCCCAATATATACTATATGGGGCCATTGTACTGTGCAGCAATATATGGGGCCCAGTATATACTGTATGGATCAATATTTGAGGCCCAGTATATACAGTATGGAGCAAAAAATGTGGCCCTTTATATATTATATGGGGCCATATACTGTGCAGCAATATACGGGGCCTAGTATATACTATATGGAGCAATATATGGGGCCCATTATATACTATATGTGGCCATTACACTGTATGGACCAATATATGGGGCCCATTCTATACTGTATGGAGCAATATATGTGGCCTATTATACACTATATGAGGCCATTATACTGTATGGAGCAATATATGTGGCTAATTATATACTATATGGGGTCAATATACTGTATGAAGCAATATATGGGGCCCATTATACACTACATAGGGCCATTTTTCTGTGGATCAATATATGGGACCCAGGATATACAGTACTGTATGGAGCAATATACAGGGCCCAGTATATACTGTATGTAGCAATATATGGGGTCCAGTATATAATATACGCATGGGTGGATTAAGAGTAGCCAGGGCCCCGGGCAGTTTAGAAGGCGCGGGCCCCCCACACACATACCTGATGTATCACATGTCACATGATCCCCTGTGATAGATCATGTGATAGTTCACGTGAAATTAATTTGGCACAATATTAATATATTAATTATAATAATTTTTTTTAGGCTGTGTGCCCACTATGCGTTTTTTAAGCGTTTCCGCAGCGGCAATTCCGCTGCAGAAACGCTTAAAAAACGCTTGGTAGAAGGTCTGCCATGTTCCCCAATGATAATCCGCATGAACTGTGCACATGCTGCGGAAATTTCCGCTGCGGATTATCATTGCGGAAAAATCCACAGCACTACCAATTATTTTGCGGAAGCGCGGCGATTTCGCCGCCATTGACTTGGATTGGAACGCATGAAATCCGCATCACTGCATCTGTACATGCGGAATCCAACTGTTTCAATGTGCGGATGGACTCTCCTCCGGACCCGGGTACCATAGAACCTGTAAAAAAAAGAATAAAATAAAAAATAAATATTATACTTACCTTCTGATGGCCCCCGGTGTCTTTATCCGATGCGTCCTGGCTTGCTGGCAGCTCGCGGTAGACTAAAGGACCTGTGGTGACGTCATTTAGCCATGTGACGGGTCACGCGACCGCTGATGTCGGCAGGCCATCAGAAGGTAAGTATATTTTTATTTTTTATTTTTTGCCATTTACCACTGATTTATATAGTGTGACCAAGTTGTCAAGCACTTTTCCAAGTGATGCTAAAATCGCTTGGAAAGAGCTTGACAACCCGCATGTGGAAATGCATGTGAAGAACGCTTCACATCCGCATGTCCCTGGCAGGAAAAAAGCATGTACAATCCGCATGTACAATCCGCATGCGTTTTTTCTGCCAGAGAGAGCAGAAACACTCAAAAAAAATCCGGAGCATTTCTGTATCGTGGGCACATAGCCTTACATTAATTGTATGGCTTAATATTGAGCACATGTAGCCATCTATACACAGCAGGAGGCCGCACGTAGCCATCTATACACAGCAGGAGGCTGCACATAACCATCTATACATAGCAGGGGGCAGCAGGGCGCCATCTATACACAGCAGGAGGCCGCACGTAGCCATCTATACACAGCGGGAGGCCGCACATAGCCATCTATACACAGCGGGGGTCCGCACATAGCCATCTATACACAGCGGGGGGCCGCACGTAGCCATCTATACACAGCGGGAGGCCGCACGTAGCCATCTATGCACAGCGGAAGGCCGCACGTAGCCATCTATACACAGCGGGGGTCCGCACATAGCCATCTATACACAGCGGAGGGCCGCACGTAGCCATCTATACACAGCGGGAGGCCGCACGTAGCCATCTATACACAGCGGAAGGCCGCACGTAGCCATCTATACACAGCAGGAGGCCGCACGGTGCCATCAATACACAGCAGGAGGCCGCACATAGCCATCTGTACACAGCGGAAGGCCGCACATAGCCATCTATACACAGCGGGAGGCCGCACGTAGCCATCTATACACAGCAGGAGGCCACTCGGTGCCATCAATACACAGCAGGAGGCCGCACATAGCCATCTGTACACAGCTGGAGGCCGCACATAGCCATCTATACACAGCAGGAGGCCGCACGTAGCCATCTATACACAGCGGGATGCCACATGTAGCCATCTATACAGAGCGGGAGGCCGTACGTAGCCATCTCTACACAGCAGGAGGCCGCACGTAGCCATCTATACACAGCGGGAGGCCGCATGGCGCCATCTATACACAGCGGGAGACCGCACATAGCCATCTATACACAGCAGGGGGCCACACGGTGCCATCAATACACAGCAGGAGGCCGCACGGTGCCATCAATACACAGCAGGAGGCCGCACATACCCATTTGTACACAGCTGGAGGCCGCACATAGCCATCTATACACAGTGAGAGGCCGCACGTAGCCATCTATACACAGCGGGAGGCCGCATGTAGCCATCTATACACAGCAGGAGGCCGCACATAGCCATCTATACACAGCAGGGGGCCGCATGTAGCCATCTATACACAGCGTGAGGCCGCACATAGCCATCTATACACAGCGGGAGGCTGCACATAGCCATCTATACACAGCGGGAGGCCGCACATAGCCATCTATACACAGCGGGAAGCCGCACATAGCCATCTATACACACTGAAACATATACAGACATATACGTACACGCATAAACACATTTGCAACACAAAAATACATATAAACTGACATCACACAATGATATCTGCCTTGCACACACACACACACGCTCACACATACTCACCATACCCCGGCTCGGCTCCACTCCTCCAGCTCCTCTCCGTTGCTGCAGTGCAGCGCGCACTGCGTGACGTCACACTAGCAGACAAGGCCGAAGAAGAAGTAGCGGCCATGCACAGCTGCTGGGGGAGCAGTCCGGGGGCCCCCCGCCTCTGACTGCCGGTATGTGCCGTGGCGCCGCACATATTATAATGAAGGCAATCTGGCCATGGACGCCCCGGGCGGAGGTCCAGATTGCCCTCATTATAATCTGCTTATGAATATACGGGGCCATTATACTGTATGGAACAATATATGGGGCCCAGTATATAGTGTATGGAGCCATTAAACTGTATGGAGCAATGTATGGGGCCCATTATATATTATATAGAGAAATTATACTGTATGGAACAATTTATGGGGCCCAGTATATACTGTTCAGAGCAATACATGGAGCTCATTATATGCTATATGGGGCAATTATACTGTATGGAACAATTTATGGGGCCCAGTATATACTGTATGGAACAATTTATGGGGCCCAGTATATACTATATGGGGCCATTATACTGTATGGAGCAATACATGGGGCCAATTATAGACTATTTGTGGCCATTATACTGTATGGAGCAATACATGGGGCCCATTACATACTATATGGGGCCATTATACTGTATGGAGCAATATATGGGGCCCATTATATACTGTATGCAGCAATATAAGGGGCCTATTATATACTATATGGGGCCATTATACTGTATGAACAATATATGAGGCCCATTATATACTATATGGGGCCATTATACTTTATGGAACAATATATGGGACCCATTATATACTGTATGGAGCCATATAAGGGGCCAATTATATACTATATGGGGCCATTATACTGTATGGAGCAATACATGGGGCCCATTACATACTATATGGGGCCATTGTACTGTATGGAGCAATAAATGGGGCCCAGAATATACTGTATGTAGCAATATATGGGGCCCAGTGTATACTGTATGTAGCAATATATGGGGCCCATTATATACTGTATGGAGCAATGTATGGGGTCCATTATATACTGTACTAGATGGTGACCCAATTCTAACTTATCGGGTATTCTAGAATATGTATGCGGCCGACCGGGCTCAATCAGCAAAGCGGTGTTTAAATTTGACGCCAAAATCGCTGTTTGGTCGCAGCCGGCGACCGCGACCAATCAGCCAAGCGGTGTTTAAATTTGGCGCCAATATTGCTGATTGGTCGCAACCGCCGACAGCGATCAATCAACCAAGCGGTGTTTAAATTTGGCGGCGGCCTCGACCAATCACCAAACCGCGTTAGGGAGGACCGGAGAGCGTGTTTAAATTTGGTGCCAAAATCGCTGTTTGGTCGCGGCCGGCGACCGCGACCAAGCAGCCAAGCGGTGTTTAAATTTGGCTGCAATATCGCTGATTGGTCGCGGCCGGCAACCGCGACCAATCAGCAAAGCAGTGTTTAAATTTGGCGCCAATATTGCTGATTGGTCGCAACCGCCAACCGCGATCAATCAGCCAAGCGGTGTTTAAATTTGGCTGCAATATCGCTGATTGGTTGCGACCGGCGACCGCGACCAATTATCAAAGCAGTGTTTAAATTTCGCTGATTGGTCACGGGCCACTGATCTCTCGACGGTAGCCGCATGGAGGTCAGCAGCGCCGCCGGTCGGGGTCCTTCTACTGCGAGCAGCCGCGAGATGACCTCGCCTACTATCATACTTATTTCAGAACTTCTCCAGGATTGCCACCTCGCTATACCTCTCCTTGGGGGATACGACAGAGTAAACAACACCCATGGAGAAAAAGAAGAACGCGAGTAGGACAGGGCTTAAAAGAAACAATGACGTTTCATCCCAACAACCCATTCTGTGTACAGCAGACCACCTGGAGGTATTGGAAGAACTAGTAGACTACCTGATAAAACCATCCATCTTGGGATATCCTGATTTCAACTTACCATTTGTTCTTCACTGTGACGCTTCTCAAGTTGGACTGGGAGCTTCCCTGTATCAGCATCAATGGAAAATTGAGAGTTATCAGTTACAGTTCTAGAACGTTGACAGACGCCGAGAATAATAACCATCTACATTCCGGAAAAATTTTAGTTCCAGGCATTGAAATGGGCTATCTGTGAACGATTTAGAGATTATCTCTACTACAGCAAAGAGTTTGAGGTAAACACTGACAACAACTCTTTGACCTATGTCCTTACTATTACTACAGCCAAACTGAATGCAACGGGTCAGAGATGGGTCGCTAAACTATCTGACTTCATTTTCAGCATTAAGTACAGGCCAGGAAAATACAATGCGGATGCTGATGGATTGTCAAGAATGCCACCAGAGCCTGAGGAGTTCATGCAAGAATGCTCGGAGGAAGTCAGTCTGGAAGCAATTGAGAGCACTACCCAAGCAGTGCAAGCTTATCAAGAGGAAGACACACCATTGTGGTGTCTGTTGACGGTGGAAAACACCATAAAAGCGAGAGAACAAGATCACCCCCTGTCCATTCAACAACTACCTAAAGGAAAAATCTGTAGAGCACAACAGGAAGATCAGATAATTGGTAGAATACTACTTTATGTGGACCAAAATCGGTTTCCAAGTAGACGGGAGTATCTGTTTTAGTTAAAGAATGGACGAAGCTCTACCTCAGTGGAGACGGTATCCTGTATCGTAAAGGAGGGCAAAACCGACAGTTGGTACTACCCAGAGTATTCCGTAGGTTGGTCTTCAAAGAACTCCATGAAAACATGGGACACCTGGGAGTGGAAAGGACAACCAACTTGATTCGTGAACGTTTCTTCTGGCCGTACATGCAGAGAGATATTGAGAGGTACGTGACCAGGGAGTGTGGGTGTCTGAAAGATAAACATCCCAACACATAAACCCTGGTACCTATGGGCAACATTCAAACTACCTATCCGTGTGAGATGGTCTCAATAGACTTTCTACATCTTCAGACGTGAAAGGGTGGTTACGAATACATATTGGTGGTGATGGACCATTTTACTCAATTTGCCCAATCATATGCCACCGCCAATAAAGCTAGTCGAACAGCGACAGGGAAGATCTTCAATGATTTTGTTTTGAGGTTTGGGTTCCCTATGAGGTTACACCATGACCAAGGAAGAGAATTTGAGAACCAGCTCTTTGCCAAGCTAGGAATGTACTGTAGAATTCAGAGATCCCACACAACGTCCTATCACCCAGAGGGTAATGGACAAGTGGAATGTTTTAACCGGACATTATTGTCGATGTTGCGCACTTTTACAGCTGACGAGAAGAAAGACTGAAAAGTTCTCTGTCAAAAGTGGTACATGCCTATAACTGTACAAAGAGCGATGCAACGGGTTACTCACCCTTCTTCCTATTGTATGGACAATCGCCAAGACTGCCAATCGACATCATGTTCGATACTCCGGTGTCAGAGACTTACAGAACATATCTGGAGTACGTTCGGAAATGGAAGGAATGGATGGCAGAGGCATACAACATAGCGTCCAAAGTGGTTACGCAAGGACAGAGCAAGAGTAAGGAGTACTAAGATCAAAAATGTTATGGAGCAGAAATGGCACCGGGAAGCCGGGTGCTAGTCAAGAACGTACGTGAGAAAGGTGGTCCAGGAAAACTTTGTTCGTACTGGGAGAACAATGTGTATGTGGTCATAAAGAGGAAAGCTGATGACATTCCAGTGTATGAAATCTGATTGGAAAGAGGGGACAAGAAAACCAGAATAGTCCATCGGAATTTATTACTACCCTGTGATTATCTCCCACCACAACAAAACTTTCCAGAAGCAGACCGACATCGACCGAGATCAACTAAGGGACCACCACTGGCTGAAGCTCCGGAGGTGGATAGTGACCTTGAAGTTCCGATGAGCAAGAGCACACCGTTGTATTTCTCAGACCGGCAAGGAGAGGGACGTACCACCCTCAAGAGAGTGAACTAAGTCCTGAGGCTCCAAAGTTTGTACCAAAGAGTACAGATGAAGTCCAATTCAGATCTGATGATCGAATACTGATCACTGAAGAGACTGATCGACACTCAAGAGGAGTGGAATTACCAGACCATGTGGAAACAGGCGATTCAGGAGAAGTAAGGAAAGTTACAGAGGCAGATCCAAGAGCATCTGAGGAAGCACGGGAAATGAGTGTTGTGGAAGAAACTTCTGTTACCGAAGAACCCGTGGTATCTGAGGAACAACCCTCCAGAAGGATGTCGACTCGAGAAGTAAGGAGGTCCGTGATGCTGACGTATGAGACACTTGGAGAACCGAGTCAAGTGCCAAGGACTGTCGACTGGAAACAGGTATCTCTGCCTGCGGACCAGGTAATCCCACTTGAGTGGTATTCACCTCCGAGAGACAGTATGGGCAATGTTGCCTGGTGGAAAGACTTGTTTTGGCCTAGTGAGAGAGAGAGCTGGTTGAAGACATACGAAAAGCTCCAGCGGAAGAGATGCTGATTGTTTTAATTGTTTATTTCTTACAGGAGTCCTACAAGAAAAAGGTTGTTAGAATAGGTTATTATCAATGTTTATAAATGTTATACCAATTTGATAATGACAAATTTATATATATAGTAACTAAGCTTTCACCACTGTCTCAGAATTGTTCAGATTGACTAATTAAGACGAATGTCGAGGAGAACGACATTCAAAAAGGAGGGAAGAGTGTGACATGCAGAAGTAGTGCTGTTGCTTCCAAAGCATCCAGCAACTGCTACAAATAACACAGCCACAGGAGACAGATAGTGTTTTAGCATAGGCCCAGGGTGATTGTGGGGAATTTGTTATTGTAGTCTGACTGAAGCCAAAGAGAAAGGTGGTGGTGTGTTATCTAGATCTGATAGAAAGAGAGAAACTAAACACATAAACACAGGTCAGATAAACTCCCTGGACTAACAGTGCAGAGTATTATCGGGCAGGAAGGTAAGGGCTGGAAGGAATTGTGTCCCAGGGATCATCTCCCTCATCAAACCCCCCCCTCCATCTCCATGCAGGATAAAGAATGTTGTGTACTATTGTGTCCTTTTGAAGGAAAAGCTTGTGGTTGTGTATGCATAGAAGTGTGCTGCTAAGAGGTCTAATCTATGCTGAATTATGCTACTGAAGAGACTGTAATACTGTGTGTGACATGCAGAAGTAGTGCTGTTGCGGAGTGTGACATGCAGAAGTAGCGCTGTTGATTTAAAAGAATTCAGAAACTATTAGAAGTAACACAAGCACATGAGACAGGAAGTGTTGTACTCCAGAAGCATCCAGCAACTAGAAGGGTTAACACAGTCACAGGAGAAGGGGAGTGTTTTAGCAGAGCCTCAGGGGGATTGTGGGGAAGTTGTTTACTGTCTGGCTGGAGCCGAAGAGAAATGTGGTGTGTGTGTTCTGCTTCTGACAGAAGCGCCCCTGCAAGTGAAAAAGACTCAAGTCAGGAGTGAAGCTAAGCACAGGTCAGGTAGAGTTCCTAAACTAGCAGTGCAGAGTATTGTCAAGCAGAAAGATAAGGACTGGAAGAAATGGTGTCACAGGGATCATCTCCCTCAGCAATCCCTCCCGCCTCCTCCATCTCACTGTACTGTAAAGAATGCTGTGTTCATTAATGTGCCTTTTCATTAGAACTGTGCTGTCCTGTACTACTGGGAAGACTGTGAACTGCTGTGCTGCTAAGGAAACTGTACTGTTTGTCACTAGAGCCTGTTGCTCATCAGACTTAGCTTGCACTGGCTATGTGGCTTCTTATTAAATGCTACTGTTCTACCGTTTATGAGGACTCTTGTCAAGTGTGTCTGGTCAGCAAGTGAAACAACCTATTCCTGAAGGTCAATACCCCTGTGTGCCTGAGAGAAGCTACAGCACACGGTCTATGGTCGCCTGAGTAACGGTTCCCCCAGGATTCCAAAGAATTCATGTAACCTGTCTCGCCCCTATCTGAACCTAGCGGCGTGCGTGTAACACGTACACAGAAATCATCAGGCCCCATGGCAAAAATTTTAATTCCCCCCCCCCCCCAAAAAAAAATAAATTAATATTTGTCGGGGGTCACAGAACAGCAGATCTCACAACTTTCCAGTCTTTACATAGTAATTTTCCTCATGCTGAAGTCCTAGATTCCTCTTTCATTGTTCCCATAAAGTATCATACCAACAAAAGTGCCCCCAAACACTGTATGATACCCCAATGGTGAATTCCTCTACATTAATAGTATAATGATGCTGCTGTACCCAACTTCAACTCCCAAAGCAAAGTATGGTGACCCCAACACGGTTTGATTCCTTACACAGCCCTCCATACAGTATAATAGCCCCACAATGTATAATGGCCCGCACACCTCCCCACATTGTATAATGGCCCACTCTAGCCCTCCAAACAGTATAATGGTCCCCACACAGCCCTCCACATAGTATGATGGACTCCATTCAAACGTTCACACTGTATAATTGCTTGCATACAGTATAATTGACGCGCCCCCTGTGCCATATTTTTTAGTGGGAATATCCGGAGCCGGATCAGATGGGAGTTGTAGTCTTCCGAGTGGCTGTGACCCGGTCCGTGCCCAGGGTGTCAAACTCAGTTGTATGTGGCAGTCCTACAGATGTTAATAAGTTCTTAATGTCGACTACGCCACCCGTTGTATTGCGGTCACTATGGCCGCCGCTGCAGCAGGGTCCGCTGAGGCTGATGGTGTAGGTGCAGCTTTTGATGGTATAACCCCCAACGGGTGGGGTATAGCCTCAGGGGGTCAGGTGCAGAGGATGGGGGTTGTGGTGGTGCAGCATAGATGTTAAAGGAAGACAGAGTCGGGTTATGCAGTTAAGGGTATTTACTCACTGCTGATGTTCCGGTCACTCCAGCTTCAAGTGACCTCCCGAGCCGTGCTGCATCCACCAGGTCCTGGATCCAGCCAACCCCCAAGCGAGTCCGGAGCGTGACCCTGAGCTCTCCTTCTGTCCTTTCTCTGGCCGTCCCCACTAGGGATCCACCCAGGTCCAGCTCCCTCGGGCCTTCTGTTGGGAGACCCTTGGCCTTGGGTTCCCTGACCCTCCACGTGGTATGCCTTCGGGGTGGATGTGGTGGGTGGCCGTGGCAGACACTGCCCACGGCCTCCGGTCTCTGGCTAGGGTGTGCTTTTGCCCCCACCAGCTTGGGATCCGGTACCCTAATGCCAACTCTTCACCCGCTGATGGACTTTGGGTTCTCAGAGTTCCTTTTCTGTTTCCCCCTCTGGGTCTCTCTTTCTTCTCCTCTCTCACTCTGGCTCAGGCTTCTCTGCTCTGCTCTTCTGCTCTCCAACAGACTCTTTGCAAAAGGCTGACTCACTCCTCCTCTACAGCAGACTGACCCTCTTCTTAGTTGGTGCCCACCTTATATACACCCTCTATGTGTGAGCTCAGGTGACCAGCACCCAATGAGCTCCTATCTTTACCCAGGCTGCTCCCCCTATCTGCCCCTACACTACTTGGGATGTACCACCCCCCTCCCACTCCAGCCAGGAACAGACTCGATCGTACCTGCACATTTCTAAGTGGGAGTACCGTTGGTCTGTTCCCCGGAAATGGGATGTGTGTAGTGCATGCAGCCTACCGAGCTCAGATCCACACTCCATCCTTACCCGGGAGTGGAATATCACACCTCTGGGTTGAGGTGCAATACCCCTGTAGCAGCCGAATCCTCAGGGTGCTACATTCCCCCCTGGTAAATCACAGCACGTCCTCGGGCTGTAAGACATAAACACCAAACATACATTTTTTTTTCATAAACATATAAAACAACATATATTAGCAAATAAAACATTCTCGTCGCCTCTGGCTCCTCCTCCGGTCACTGTGCAACGTGTGACCGGGTACAGTGCGACAGTCTTTGGAAAACTGGTTTTCCTATAAAACCAGTAGGGGGCGCTTTAGGAAGCGCAACTATATACAGGGGAAGTTGGCCGCTCTCAGTCCTCGGCCAGGTAAAGGGAAGGGAATGGCTGCTCACAGTCCTCAGCCTGGTATGGATACGGAATAACGGGTAAATAGTTCACTCATGCTGGTCCCAACGGGGACTATATATATGTAGCAACAGTTTCTTTATACCCCGGTCGGGTAACTATTTACATCTACTGCTCTGCCGCACTCAACGGCGTCTTCCTCCTGCTCTTTGCTTGTAGCTGGTTGTAACTTCAGACCCGTCCGGGTCCTCTTGCTCCTCCTCCTCGCACCGCAACTCCTCCTCCGTCAGGCGGTGTACGTGGAGGGCGTAAGGTCCTTTGGCACACTTGTGCCGGGTAAAGGTGACCTCGTCTCCGATGTAGAGGTCACGACCTCTGTGACCCTCCGGCAGATGGGATTCAACGTCTCTGCGCGTTACAAAAACGTCACCGAAGGTGTTGCGGTCTCGGATGAAGCCCCACCCATGCTGCTGGTTGAACTTGATCACTGTCCCGATGGTGCGGGGACAATGCGCTGCACGGGGGTCCCTCCTGGTCCGGCTCTTCTGCTCGGCACTCCGTACTTGGGCCTGTTGCTCTCGGACCCGCCTCTCTTCCCGCTCCCTTGCGAACTCCGCGAGCTGCTGACGGCAGCACTCAGCGCGCTCTGCCGCAGCTGCCCGGGTTTCTCCGGTGAACCCCATTAGATCTTCTCCCGTGGGATCCCACGCAAATTGGGCTTCTTCCAGAGGAGGCGAGACCCGTGCCACGGGCTTCGGAGCCGGAATCAGGGGCTCACACAAGGGCCCTAGTCTCTGCTGCCGTTCCAGCTCATGGAATTCTTCGGGCCAGATGAAGGGCCGCCCGTCCGGCCATGTGAGCTGGCTGAACAAGTCCTCCCCCAGGTGTGGCACCCTTGGTTTTACGGGCGCGGGCGCGGTGGTGGTGGCGCCCGGGTTGCCCAGGCCTTGCGGCCAGGCCTGGGGCACCTGGAAGGTGAAGGGCACCGTTAGGACGGCGGCGCCCTGGGCTACCTGGCCTTGCGGCCAGGCCGGAGGCTCCGCGGAGGTAGGGGGCGCTGTTGGTGATGCGGCGCCCGGGGGTACTAGGCCTTGCGACCAGGCTGGTGGTATTTCCTGCTTTGTCACGCTCCGGGTCGAGGCGCGTGACGTCACAGGGGTCGCTGCGGCGGCTTCCGGTCGGGGCTTAGTCCATAGCGGTGACATGGCGGCTACGGGCACAGCAGGGGGACTTTCGGGCTCTGCGACGGGGAGCTGGGGCAGGTGGGCGGTTTCCCGGCTTGGGGTATAGGCGTCCCCTTTACCTGCCTCCATGCGTTCGGCTCCCTTCTCGGCGCCGTCTCCGGCCTTGGGTCCTCCCGCGCCATCCTCAGAGGCGGTCTGTCTCCTCATCTTGGCTGGCGTGCTCCGGGTCTTGATTTGCTGGGCCATCTCTCGGCTCCACTCCGCCAATGTCTCTCGCTGTACCCGGGCCATCCTCCGTGCGAGGCCCTCCAGGGCAGTCTGTGCACACTCCCGGTCTCGGGGGAGCTGTGCAAGGACCTCCACTAGGCCTAGTGGGGTCGTGGTTTCCAGCAGGCTCCTGACCAACGGGTCGGTGCTGCTCTGCTCTCCTTCCTCGGTCTCTAGCAGACTCCTGGCCAGCGGGCCGGTGCTGTTCTGCTTTCTCTCCATCTCCGGGCAAGCTCCTCCGCCACTCCTCTCCAAGCTTCTTGCCTCCGGGTGCGCTTGCTCCAGACTCCTCGTTAGACTTCTTGTCTCCGGGTGCGCTCGCTCCAGACTGCTCCAGGCGGCACCCATCTTTGCTCTTTTCTTTCGTCTCCTCCCACTTCGAGGTCGGTCCCGGGGCAACTCGGTGACTGTCAGCTCCAGGGGTAGTTCTTTCACGCTGACAGACACCTCCAGCATCACAGTCTCTGTTGGTGGGGGCGGTTTCCACTTTTGGCGCCATTTTCTGTCCTGGCCCACGATGGGAGGCGGCCTCTTGCCCTCCTTTGGCACGCCCATAATGGCGTCCGCTGCTCTTCCAAGGCGGGAAATCTTCGGATTTGGCGGGAAGCGTCGCCCAGTGGCGGGAAACTCTGCAGATGGCGGGAACAAGCTGGAAATGGCGGACAATCGGCGGGAAACGACCTGTGATGGGGTCCGATGGCGTGGACCCTCCGGAACCGGCGGGAGACTTCTTTCTGAGGTAAACTTGCACTTTTCTTCAGGCACGCAGTACCCGGTTGTTGCGGGCACGTTATCCTGCCGACTACGCCAAAGTTGACGCGCCCCCTGTGCCATATTCTTTAGGGGGAATATCCGGAGCCGGATCAGATGGGAGTTGTAGTCTTCCGAGTGGCTGTGACCCGGTCCGTGCCCAGGGTGTCAAACTCAGTTGTATGTGGCAGTCCTACAGATGTTAATAAGTTCTTAATGTCGACTACGCCACCCGTTGTATTGCGGTCACTATGGCCGCCGCTGCAGCAGGGTCCGCTGAGGCTGATGGTGTAGGTGCAGCTTTTGATGGTATAACCCCCAACGGGTGGGGTATAGCCTCAGGGGGTCAGGTGCAGAGGATGGGGGTTGTGGTGGTGCAGCATAGATGTTAAAGGAAGACAGAGTCGGGTTATGCAGTTAAGGGTATTTACTCACTGCTGATGTTCCGGTCACTCCAGCTTCAAGTGACCTCCCGAGCCGTGCTGCATCCACCAGGTCCTGGATCCAGCCAACCCCCAAGCGAGTCCGGAGCGTGACCCTGAGCTCTCCTTCTGTCCTTTCTCTGGCCGTCCCCACTAGGGATCCACCCAGGTCCAGCTCCCTCGGGCCTTCTGTTGGGAGACCCTTGGCCTTGGGTTCCCTGACCCTCCACGTGGTATGCCTTCGGGGTGGATGTGGTGGGTGGCCGTGGCAGACACTGCCCACGGCCTCCGGTCTCTGGCTAGGGTGTGCTTTTGCCCCCACCAGCTTGGGATCCGGTACCCTAATGCCAACTCTTCACCCGCTGATGGACTTTGGGTTCTCAGAGTTCCTTTTCTGTTTCCCCCTCTGGGTCTCTCTTTCTTCTCCTCTCTCACTCTGGCTCAGGCTTCTCTGCTCTGCTCTTCTGCTCTCCAACAGACTCTTTGCAAAAGGCTGACTCATTCCTCCTCTACAGCAGACTGACCCTCTTCTTAGTTGGTGCCCACCTTATATACACCCTCTATGTGTGAGCTCAGGTGACCAGCACCCAATGAGCTCCTATCTTTACCCAGGCTGCTCCCCCTATCTGCCCCTACACTACTTGGGATGTACCACCCCCCCTCCCACTCCAGCCAGGAACAGACTCGATCGTACCTGCACATTTCTAAGTGGGAGTACCGTTGGTCTGTTCCCCGGAAATGGGATGTGTGTAGTGCATGCAGCCTACCGAGCTCAGATCCACACTCCATCCTTACCCGGGAGTGGAATATCACACCTCTGGGTTGAGGTGCAATACCCCTGTAGCAGCCGAATCCTCAGGGTGCTACATAATGACCCCACATAGCCTTCCATATAGTATAATGCGCCCCTCATAATCCTTCATATAGTATAATGCACTTCCCATGGTGCTCCATAGAATATAATGCACTCGCCATGGTCCTCCATATAGTATAATGCACACCCATGGTCCTCCATACAATATAATGCACCTCCCATGGTCCGCCATACAATATAATGCAACCCCTATGGTCCTCCATACAATATAGTGCATCCCCCCATGGTCCTCCATACAATATAATGCACCCCCATGGTCATCCATACAATATAATGCATCCCCCATGGTCCTCCGTGCAGTATAATGCACCCTCCATGGTCCTCCATACAATTTAATGTACCTCCCATGGTCCTCCATACAATATAATGCAACCCCTATGGTCCTAAATACAATATAATGCACCCCCATGGTCTTCCGTATAATATAATGCACCCCCCATGGTCCTTCATACAATATAATGCACCCCTCATGGTCCCACATACAGTATAATGCACCCTCCATGTTCCTCCATACAATATAATGCACCCTCTATGGTCCTCCATACAGTGTAATGCACCCCTCATGGTCCTCCATACAATATAATGCACCTCCCATGGTCCTCTATACAATATAATACAATCCCTATGGTCCTCCATACAATATAATGCACCCCCATGGTCTTCCATACAATATAATTCACCCCCCATGGTCTTTCATACAATATAATGCACCCCTCATTGTCCTCCATACAGTGTAATGCACCCCTCATGGTCCTCCATACAGTATAATGCACCTCCCATGGTCCTCCATACAATATAATGCAATCCCTATGGTCCTCCATACAATATAATGCACCCCATGGTCTTCCATACAATATAATTCACCCCCATGGTCTTCCATACAATATAATGCACTCCTCATGATCTTCCATATAATATAATGCACCCCTCATGGTCCTCCATACAGTATAATGCACCCTCCATGGTCCTCCATATAGTGTAATGCACCCCTCATGGTCCTCCATACAATATAATGCACCTCCCATGGTCCTCCATACAATATACTGCAATCCCTATGGTCCTACATACAATATAATGCTCCCCCCATGGTCATCCATACAATATAATGCATCCCCAATGGTCCTCTATGCAGTATAATGCACCCTCCATGGTCCTCCATACAATATAATGTACCTCCCATGGTCCTCCATACAATATAATGCAACCCCTATGGTCCTAAATACAATATAATGCACCTCCATGGTCTTCCGTATAATATAATGCACCCCCATGGTCCTTCATACAATATAATGCACCCCTCATGGTCCTACATACATTATAATGCACCCTCCATGTTCCTCCATACAATATAATGCACCCTCCATGGTCCTCCATACAGTGTAATGCACCCCTCATGGTCCTCCATACAATGTAATGCACCTCCCATGGTCCTCCATACAATATAATGCAATCCCTATGGTCCTCCATACAATATAATGCACCCCCATGGTCTTCCATACAATATAATTCACACCCCATGGTCTTCCATACAATATAATGCACTCCTCATGATCTTCCATACAATATAATGCACCCCTCATGGTCCTCCATACAGTATAATGCACCCTCCATGGTCCTCCATACAGTGTAATGCACCCCTCATGGTCCTCCATACAATATAATGCACCTCCCATGGTCCTCCATACAATATAATGCAATCCCTATGGTCCTTCATACAATATAATGCACCCCCATGGTCTTCCATACAATATAATTCACCCCCCATGGTCTTCCATACAATATAATGCACTCCTCATGATCTTCCATACAATATAATGCACCCCTCATGGTCCTCCATACAGTATAATGCACCCTCCATGGTCCTCCATACAGTGTAATGCACCCCTCATGGTCCTCCATACAATATAATGCACCCCCCATGGTCCTTCATACAATATAATGCACCCCCCATGGTCCTCCATACAATATAATGCACCCCCATGGTCCTCCATACAATATAATGCACCCCCCATGATCCTCCATACAATATAATGCACCCCCCTTGATCCTCTATACAATATAATGCACCCCCCATGGTCCTACATACAATATAACGCACCCCCCATGGTCCTCCATACAGTATAATGCACCCCCCATGATCCTCCATACTCTTTTGTCACTGATTTCAAAAAATAAACACAGTACTCACCTCTCCTTATTCCTTGTTCCACCAGATGTTCTGATCTGCTTAGCCTTTGGTGTGAAGTGCTGCACATATCAGAACAGTGGGTGCCCTGTAATGACGTCATCGATGTCGCTGCTCTGACACGTCAGACGTCGAGGAAGACTGATGGGGGTGGAAGCGTCTGCTGACACCCCCTCCTCCATCCTCATTGCTCGCGTTGACTGCTAGAGCCCCCCTCTGGTCGTCAGCACAAGCAATGATGATGAAGGAGTAAGCATCAGCAGACGCTTCCGCCCCATCATTGTGTGTGGGCAGTGTGGGCGCAGATAGGCGGAGGGGGGGCCCGGTGTCAGTGCCGGTTCACGGGCCCCATAGCAGTGGCGTGGCCTGCTGTCTTATAGGTAGGTGGGTGAGGATATAAAAGACAGATGTATTGCAGCCATATTGTTATGCTGTTTACCTGGAGCATATACTGCTGATTGATCCCCTAGAGACAAGGCTGAGACAGACCTGATACGACCAGGCTAGTAGTGAAGGACACTCGAACTTGAATTTTTCTGTAATTCAGTAGCCTGCATAATAATAGATCACCAAGTATACTGCTCTCTATACATGCAAGAACCATGAGATAAGGATTATTGGCCATGTTTCCTCTATCTAGCGTTTGCATTCTTGCTTTGTTAGAAAATCTGGTCTCGAAGGGCATGTTGACATCAAGTTTTTTGAGGAGTCTGAAAAATTGCTCAAAAAACGCTTAAAAGACTCTTCCTATCCAGTCTTTTAAGCATATTTTTCAATTTCAGGATTCGAAACAAAACACAATGTGGGCAAAAAAAGAAAAAGTGTACCGTATGTTAGTTATTTCCAGATGAAAAACATTCAAAACTAGACACCATCCAATGAAAAGGTTACAAGAAAACGCTCCAGAAAAAAATCTCTTCCAAAAATGAAAAAAAAAATCCTACAAAAACTTCCCAGACAAGGAACATTTCCTGCTGCGGTTTCCACTAGAAATATCATCACTTCCCCGCATGTTTACCACCGGGAGCTTGGCACAGCTACAACCGAGCTCCTGTGGTAACAGTCAGGGACAATGGCCGCACTGCCCCAGGCTGATTAACTCTCTTGTGTTGTAGACAAGTATTTCACATTTTGACTCATCGGTGCTGAGCACCTGCTGCCATTTTTCTGCAGCCCGTCACTATGCTTTCATGCATTGTTAAGTCTCTTGACCTTGTTTCCGTGTCGAATGCGTTCGTTTTTGCTTTCAATTCGTCCATAAGGATCAGTTCTGGCCAGACTTCTCCGAACAGTACAGTCATGGCCAAAAGTTTTGAGAATGACACCAAAATTATATTTTCACATGATCTGCTGGCCTCTGGTTTTTATCTGTGTTTGTCTGATGTTTATATCACATACAGAAATATAATTGCAATCATATTATGAGTACCAATAGGTTATATTGACAGTTAGAATGAGTTAATGCAGCAAGTCAATATTTGCAGTGTTGCCCTTTCTTCTTCAAGACCTCTGTAATTCTCCCTGGCATGCTATCAATCAACTTTTGGACCAAATCCTGACTGATAGCAGTCCATTCTTGCATAATCAATGCTTGCATTTTGCCAGAATTTGTTGGTTTTTGTTTGTCCACCCGTCTCTTGATGATTGACCACAAGTTCGCAATGGGATTAAGATCTGGGGAGTTTCCAGGCCATGGACCCAAAATCTCTATGTTTTGTTCCATGAGCCATTTAGTTATCACCTTTGCTTTATGGCAAGGTGCTCCATCATGATGGAAAAGGCATTGTTGGGCGCCAAACTGCTCTTGGACGGTTGGGAGAAGTTGCTCTTGGAGGACATTCTGGTACCATTCTTTATTCATGGCTGTGTTTTTAGCCAAGACTGTGAGTGAGCCCATTCCCTTGGCTGAGAAGCAACCCCACACATGAATGGTTTCAGGATGCTTTACAGTTGGCATGAGACAAGACTGGTGGTAGCGCTCACCTCTTCTTCTCCGAATAAGCTGTTTTCCAGATGTCCCAAACAATCGAAAAGGGGATTCATCAGAGAAAATGACTTTGCCCCAGTCCTCAGCAGTCCACTCCCTGTACCTTTTGCAGAATATCAGTCAGTCCCTGATGTTTTTTCTGGAGAGAAGTGGCTTCTTTGCTGTCCTCCTTGAAACCAGCCCTTGCTCAAAGAGTCTCCGCCTCACAGTGCGTGCAGAAGCACTCACACCAGCCTGCTGCCATTCCTGAGCAAGCTCGGCACTGCTGGTAGTCCAATCCCGCAGCTGAAACAGTTTAAAGATACGGTCTTGGCGCTTGCTGGTCTTTCTTGGGCGCCCTGGAGCCTTTTTGACAACAATGGAAGCTCTCTCCTTGAAGTTCTTGATGATGCGATAGATTGTTGACTGAGGTGCAATCTTTGTAGCTGCGATACTCTTCCCTGTTAGGCCATTTTTGTGCAGTGCAATGATGGCTGCACGTGTTTCTTTAGAGATAACCATGGTTAACTGAAGAGAAACAATGATACCAAGAACCAGCCTCCTTTTAAAGTGTCCAGTGATGTCATTCTTACTTAATCATGACTGATTGATCGCCAGCCCTGTCCTCATCAACACCCACACCTGTGTTAATGGATCAATCACTAAAACGATGTTAGCTGCTCCTTTTAAGGCAGGACTGCAATGATGTGGAAATGTGTTTTGGGGGTTAAAATTCATTTTCTGGGCAAATATTGAATTTGCAAGTACATTAATTGCTGTTAAGCTGATCACTCTTTGACATTCAGGAGTATATGCAAATTGCCATTACAAAAAATGAAGCAGTAAACTTTGGAAAAATTACTATTTGTCTCATTCTCAATACTTTTGGCCATGACTGTACATGGGGGTAGCTGAGTCCCACTGGTTGCTGCCAGTTCTGAGCTGATGGCACTGCTGGACATCTTCTGATTTCAAGTGGAAGTAAGCATGATGTGTCTTTCATCTGCTGTACTAAGTTTCCATGGCCGATCACTGCGTCTATGATCTCCAACTTTGCCCTTTTCTTGGAGTTCTCAATGATGAGAAATATAGGTAACTACTTATCCATGAAGAAGAACAAGAAGTCCTGGAAGTGATGATCCGGACCCCACAGAACCCTGATCTTACATCACCCAGTCTGTTTAGGATTACATGAAGAGAGAGAAGCATTTGCACAAACGACATCTTCAGAAGATCTGTGGTTACTTCTCCAGGATGTTTGGAACAACCTCCTGCCGAGTTCTGTAAAAAACTATATACAATTATAGTTAGAAGAATTGATGCTTTGAAGCTCTTATTGAAGGCAAGAGGCAGTCAAACCAAATGTTGATGTGATTTAGATTTCTCTTTTGCTCATTAACTTTGCATTTGTTTGCTAAAAATATAAATTATTCCCTCTTCTATTTTTTAAAGCATTCTTACTTTGCAGCATTTTTTCAACACCTGTCACAAATTATACAGTAATATATATATAAAGAAATCTCTGTGTGTCTCAATATCTCACCCATGTTCCCCATTCTTCTACTTACTTTTCTGTGTGTTGATGTAAGACAAGTGTCTGCAGCAGGAGCCTCCCCCCTCTGCCCTGTTTGTAGTAGGACAAAATATCATACCATCTCCTTGTCCAAGGGTCAGGGCTTCAGCAGCCAAAGATGGAACTGATTGACAAGAGATTGATGCTTGTGTTCTCTGCAGGATTTCTACAAGACAGTTTCATGATCAGGCCGGAAATGCTGCAGACTAACAAGCGGAGAAGACAATTATTTTCTTATTTTATTTGAACATTTATTTTTAGGATTAGTGTTAATTTAAAGCAAAGCTATCAGCAGAAAATGACTGATTGTATGTTTCAGAGGTTTGTGTTACATTATTTTTGTTTAAATTGTTGGCATTTTTTTTTTCATATGATGATCTTTAATACAAAAGAAAAAAAATCACAATGGCCACTTGGGCTTTTTTTAGACTCATACTTTCTGTCTTTTCAGGAAGAGTTTTCAGCAGGCTCCTTATCAGCAGAGGCAGGATTGCAATGAGAGGTAACATCTCTGAAACACAGCTGATAACACAGGATCCAGCAATCAAAATAGCTAATGTTACAGCTTTCCCTGCTCCCTCTTCCTTCACAATGACCTTTGCATATGCTCATTAGATGCTTTAATATAAAAGATAGGATCTTTTCATTGTGGTTAATGTACATGTGTTGTTTCCTGAAACAACAGGAAGTTAAAGTAAAAAAAAAGCCCAAGTGGTCGGTTTGAAAATTGCAAGACTTGTGGTTTTTATTTATAGTACACACTGTGATATGGAAAAAAATTGCCCCCAAACAATAAGTTTAACACAAAAACCCGATTTAAACAATAGTTTATTTTCTGATAGCTTCACTTTAAGTAAAAGAAGTTGAGTATTAATACCAGACAGTTTCAATACTCAGCCTATATGGGAGAGAAATGATTGCAAATAGTCTGACATTCAAGCAGGCTCGGACTAGCCCACCAGGAAATCGGTGAATCCTCCGGTGGGCCCTGATGCAGGGCCAGCTCTGACTGCGTTAGAAGGCTCCTCCCCCACATACCCTAGCAAAGGGATGCACTGCCCGGCTAATGGCATTCATAGCAGCAGGCTCCCTCCTTCCCCTGCTGTGCTGGCGCTAGGTGTTGGAGTCAGACTAACATCTGTGCAGGAGAGGTGTCACTGACAGTAACAGCTCTCCGGAATCAGTGTCATTCTGACTGGACACATAGCAGGAGCACCGCAGGGGAGGGAGGGAGCCTGCTGCTATGGGAGCAGATTAGCTGGGCAGCGGAGCAGAGGAGCAATCTGACCAGCTTCCATAGCCTCGCCCCTCCCCCACAGCACGGGTACGGCGGGGGAGGTGACTACCACAGCAGTCTGAGCGCCATCACCCCTCTCTTGCAGAAGGAGTTTGATGAGGCTAGGCTGTCATTGGTGCGGTGCCACTGCCCAGCATGCAGCAGCTGCCCGGACTTCCTCCATCTTCTGCAGCTAATGCCATCAGACTCTTTCCTGGATCTCAGAAGACTGTGAGTGGCAGCAGTTTTCATTTTTAAATATTATTTCATATGAAATTGATATGTGTGTAATATGACAGTATATATACAAGTGCATCTCACAAAATTAGAATATCATCAAAAAGTAAATTTATTTCTGTTCTTCAATACAAAAAGTGAAACTCATCTATTATATAGAGTCATTACAAACAGAGTGATCTATTTCAAGTGTTTATTTCTGTTAATGTTGATGATTATGGCTTACAGCCAATGAAAACACAAAAGTCATTATCTCAGTAAATGAGAATAATTAACAAAAACCACCTGCAAAGGCTTCCTAAGCATTTAAAAAGATTCCTTAGTCTGTTTCAGTAGGCTCCACAATCTTGGGGAAGACTGATGACAGATGTCCGGAGGGCAGTCGTGTCTGCGTATTGTACCATACGTATTATATCTGTGCACCATGTCTGCGTACCATGTGCGCGTGCATGTCTGCGTATCCTGTGCGCGTGCATGTCTGCGTATCCTGTGCGTGCGCATGTCTGCGTACCCTGTGCGTGCGCATGTCTGCATACCCTGTGCATACGCATGTCTGCGTACCGTGTGTGCGCGTGCGCATGTCTGCATATCGTGTGTGTGTGCATATCTGCGTACCGCGTGTGTGCGTGCGCATGTCTGCGTACTGCGTGTGTGCGTGCGCATGTCTGCGTACTGTGTGTGTACGTGCGCATGTCTGCTTACCATGAGTGTGTGCGCATGTCTGCGTACTGTGTGTGTGTGTGCATGTCTGCCTACTGTGCGTGTGCATGTCTGCTTCCTGTGCGTGCATGTCTGCCTCCTGTGTGTGTGTGCATGTTTGCATATGTGAAGGATGAGGGGACAGGCTGGGCCCTGTGTTGTATACCTATATTTCTCCTCTGTATCTGTGCATCAATGGTGGTATGTGTTAAAGGGGCCCACTGAGACTCTTTCGCCCAAAGACCACAAAAACCTGGAGCCAGCCCCGGATATAGGCTATAAATAGAGGAAGGAGACTTGACTATATATGCTATATGTGGGGGAGGGGGACTTGACTATATATGCTATATGCTATATGTGGGAGAGGGGAACTTGGCTATATATGTAATATGTGGGGGAGGAGGACATGCCGGGTCAGAATGGCTCACCAGAGGCATACTAACCGCTCTGTTACTTACAAATAGTGAGCCGCAGTCTGATACACTCACTGCTGTCCTGGGTTGTCTAACTCTGGGAGGAGCTGCAAGCAGGACATTCTCCCAGCCTCTACGTCACTACTCCTTGCAGCTCCTCCCAGAGTTAGACAACCCAGGAGAGCATTGCACGCGTCACTGACGGCATTGAAGACACTCTCGCCTGCTGTAGACTGCGGCTCACTATTTGTAAGTAACAAAGTGTTGTTGCGCCCTGATTACTTTTTATGTCACCGCTCTTCCCTGCGTTGAACAAGCAGGGCAGCCAATCAATGTGAGCTTTCATTGTGTCCTCTTCTCCCCGGCTGTACAGCAAAGCTCAGATAATGAGCTGTGCTGTCATCCATAACACGCGCTCCTCTTCCCCACAATGTAAGCAGCAAAGGGAGTTATAGGACTCCCTACTACAGCTGCAATGATTGAAGGAGGGTTCCCTGAAGCCTAGCAGTGAGTAAGCCCTGACTGACTGAGCCCCCTCTTCCTGCATTACCCCTGACTGACTGAGCATCTTCTCCCTGTATCACCCCTGACTGACTGCACCCATTCCCTGTGTATCATCTTTGACTGACTGTGCCCCCTCCCCCTGTATCGCTCCTGACTGACTGTGCCCCCTCCTCTTGTATCACTCCTGAATTACTGAGCCCCATCTCCTTATATCACCCCTGACTGACTGAGCCCCCTCTCCCTGTATCACCCCTGACTTACTGAGCCCTCACCCTCTGTATCACCCCTGACTGACTGAGCCCCCCCTCGCTGTATCACCCCTGATTGACTGCGCCCCCTCCCCCTCTTTCACCGCTGACTGACTGCACCCCCTACCCCTATATCACCCCTCACTGAGCCCCCTCTCCCTGTATCACTCAGTTTTCTTCTTCCACTACTAACAAAATGAGGCCCATCATAAAAAGTTATGGCCTTATAGGTGGCAGAAAGATTTCCGTAAAAAGTGTACAAGGGATGTGAGGGAAAGCTATTTTGCTCTCACTCCAGTGTCATACATAATTGATTTAGGACCCCCACCACTATTAGTGGCTCTATTCACATAATGTATTTGCTGCTTAATTTCTACAATGGAATTCCCACAGCAAATGAACAGTGGTAATATCCACCCAGATATTGTGCAGATATTGCTGCTTTTACTACTACGCAATGATGCACCTTTACCATTGACCTGTTCCTTTGTATTGCAAAGGATGAAATCGAAGGTGAATATCCACAGCATAAATTGACACGTGATGTCAAATCCGCAGCTCCGGTCAATTCACGCCGTGGATTTTCTCAGCGTATGGATGAGATGTCATAAAATCCCTTTCACTCCGCTGGTGCAATAAAACTTTGGTTTAGCGGTTAGTAAACACCAGGGTACATTTATCATTGAGTTTGCACCAAAAATGTGACGCAAGCTCTTTCTATAACATTAAGTGTACTATCTTATATTATACGCTGATATTAGCGTGCTTTACCATACAATTGGTGGTCTTGTATTTACAGTTGTGCTCAAAAGTTTACATACCCCAGCAGAATTTTTCCTTTCTTGGTCTTGTTTCAGAGAATATGAATGATAACAAAAAACGTTTTCTCCACTCATGGTTATTGGTTGGGTGAAGCCATTTATTGTCAAACTACTGTGTTTTCTCTTTTTAAATCTTAATGACAACCAAAAACATCCAAATGACCCTGACCAAAAGTTCACATACCCTGGTGATTTTGGCCTGATAGCATGCACAGAATTTGACACAAATGGGTTTGAATGGCTACTAAAGGTAACATCCTCACCTGTGACCTGTTTGCTTGTAATCAGTATGTGTGCATAAAAGCTGAGTGAGTTTCTGGGATCCAGACAGACTCTTGCATCTTTCATCCAGCCTCTGATTTCTGGATTGTGAGTCATGGGGAAGGCAAAAGAATTGTAAACGGATCTACGGGAAAAGGTAGTTGAACTGTATAACACAGGTGTAACGGGTCTGGGAGGTGGAACCTCTGTGCAACTATACAAGGGGGCAGTCCATGTAAGGAAGCGGGTGGCTCCCAGGGAAGACGGGCAGGTAGTCACGACAAGTGACAGGGACAGTCTCTGGGTAGAGGACGGGTACTCACGGCAAGTGACAGGGACAGTCTCTGGGTAGAGGACGGGTACTCACGGCAAGTGACAGGGACAGTCTCTGGGTAGAAGGACAGCAGGCAGGTGGCTGGTGAGCGCTCCCAGGTGAGCGGGCGAGAGTCTCTGGACGGGCAGGTGGTCACGGCAAGTGACGGCAGAGCCTCCAGGTAGGCTAGCAGACAGGTAGCAGGTGAGCGCTCCCAGGTGAGCAGGCAAGAGTCTCTGGACAGGCAAGTGGTCACGGCAAGTGACGGCAGAGCCTCCAGGTAGGCTAGCAGACAGGTAGCAGGTGAGCGCTCCCAGGTGAGCAGGCAAGAGTCTCTGGACAGGCAGGTGGTCACGGCAAGTGACGGCAGAGCCTCCAGGTAGGCTAGCAGACAGGTAGCAGATGAGCGCTCCCAGGTGAGCAGGCGAGAGTCTCTGGACAGGCAGGTGGTCACGGCAAGTGACGGCGGAGCCTCCAGGTAGGCTAGCAGGCAGGTAGCAGATGAGCGCTCCCAGGTGAGCGAGCAGGCTGGTCCATAGACAGACTGACAGGTGTAGGAAAGCAGACCGTCGGACCGCAGGCTTGCAAGCAGGTAAACGGATATCAGGCAGGTATCAAGCAGGAATCAGGCAGGTAACTGGTAGGTAACAGGCAGGAATCCGGCAGGTGACTGGCAGGTAACAAGCAGGAATCTGGCAGGTGACTGGCTGGTAACTGGTAACGGGACCTGAGGGCTGAAGCAGAGTGAAGGCTTTGCAACAACATTGCTCGGGCACCTCCATTTTGGAGGAGGTGCCTTAAATATGGGAGGTCCTCCGGCAATTGGCCGGGGACTTCTTAGGACGGCGCGCGCGGTCCCTTTAAGAGAGGGGGAGCGCGCGCGCGCGCGCCCTAAGCACACTGCCGGGGAAGGAGCGCGTGCCGGAAGCAGCGGGGAGAGAAGCGCTGGAGGACGCCGCGCCAGGAGCGGGGAGGTGAGAGGAACGGCGTCTCTGCCTAGTACGGGGCAGAGACGCCGATGCTACAGTACCCCCCCCTTTAGGCCCCCTCTTTTTTTGGCCAGAAAGAAATTTTTCAAGGAGAAGCGGGGCGTTGATGTTCTCCCTGGGTTCCCAAGTTCTCTCCTCAGGACCAAACCCCCTCCAATCTACCAGAAAAAAGGTCTTTCCTCTTACCCTCTTGGAGGCCAGAATACTCTCTACCTCAAAGACGTCATCAGCGGAAAACGGAGCAGGAGGGGCACCTGGATTATTGGAAAAAGAGTTAAAGACAACGGGTTTGAGGAGAGATACGTGGAAGGAGTTGGGAATCCGTAGGGTGGCCGGGAGTTTTAATTTGTAGGCCACAGGGTTAATTTGCCTGAGGACTTCGAAGGTACCGATGAATCGAGGGCCCAACTTGAAGGAGGGTACTTTGAGCCGCACATGTTTGGACGAGAGCCAAACCTTGTCTTCCGGACGGAATTGAGGCGGATCCAGACGTCTCTTATCAGCATATCTCTTCATCCGCTCAGAGGACAGAAGAAGAGCGGACCTGGTACTCTCCCAAATAGTAGAAAATTCGCTGACAAGAGACTCCGCAGCAGGGTTGTCCACAGAAACGGAGACAGGGAGCGGAATCCGGAGGTGCTGGCCATAGACAATAAAGAACGGGGACTTGGAAGAGGATTCGCTCTCGTGGTTATTATAAGAGAACTCGGCCCAAGGAAGGAGGTCCACCCAATCAGAATGGTGGGCATTAACAAAGTGCCGGAGATAGCTGGTAAGGATCTGATTGATCCGCTCCACTTGACCATTGGACTGAGGGTGGTAAGCGGACGTCCAGCAGTTTACATGTGGCTCTCCAGAAGCGTGAGGTAAACTGAACCCCTCGATCCGACACGATGTGGAGGGGTAGGCCATGGAGACGGAAGATATGGCGAATAAAGTCCTTAGCCAGCTCAGGTGCAGACGGAAGACCAGGCAGGGGAATGAAGTGGGCCATTTTAGAGAAGCGGTCCGCGACCACCCAAATGACAGTACACCCGGCAGAGACAGGAAGATCGGTAATGAAGTCCATAGCGATGTGTTGCCACGGAGCAACAGGTATGGGAAGCGGCAGGAGATGACCAGCTGGTAAGTGTCTGGGAATTTTGTTGCGGCCACAAGATGAACAGGTAGAGACGAAGTCTACCACATCCTTACGCAGGGTAGACCACCAGTAATGCCGGGAAATGAGTAGGAAGGTCTTCTTTTGGCCGGCATGGCCAGCTAGTTTAGAAGAATGACCCCAGCGAAGAACCCTCTCACGGTCTGGAGGCGCCACGAACGTCTTGCCGGGTGGAAGACGAGTCAAATCCAAGGGGGCCACATTCATCACCTTGGAGAGGTCGATAATGTGCATAGGCTCCTCCTCTTGGTCGGAGGACAGGAAGGATCGGGACAAGGCATCAGCTTTGACATTTTTGTCCGCCGGGCGGAAATGAAGGATGGAATCGAAGCGGGCAAAGAACAAAGACCACCGGGCTTGACGTGGATTAAGTCTCTGGGCATTTTGGAGATATGCCAGGTTCTTGTGATCCATATAGATGATCACCGGGTATAGAGCCCCTTCAAGCAGGTAACGCCACTCCTCCAGCGCCAATTTAACGGCAAGCCGTTCTCGGTCTCCAATGGAGTAATTGCGCTCAGAGGAGGAGAAGATTTTAGAGAAAAAGCCGCAGGTTACCATTCTCCCGGAGGAAGACTTCTGGGTGAGCACTGCTCCGGCTCCAGAGGAGGAGGCATCAACCTCCAGGTAGAACTGTTTGTTGCAGTCCGGACGGTGCAGCACAGGGGCAGAGGAGAAGGCTTGTTTCAGGGAAAGGAAGGCCTCCTCAGCTTCGGATGACCATACCTTGGGATTTGCTCCCTTACGGGTGAGCGCAGATATGGGCGCAGTCCGTGACGAGAAGTGAGGAATGAAGAGACGATATTAATTAGCGAAGCCCAGGAATCGCTGTATCGCCTTCAAGCCCTCCAGACGGGGCCACTTTAGGACAGCAGAGAGCTTCTCGGGATCCATTCGCAAGCCTGTCTGGGAGATAACATAGCCCAAGAAAGGAAGAGAGGTCTGCTCAAAAAGGCACTTCTCGTATTTAGCATAGAGGTGGTTCTGCCTGAGCCTAAGCAGGACCTGACGAACATCCCTCCGGTGTGTGGGAAGATCCGGAGAGAAGACCAAGATGTCGTCCAGGTATACCACCACGCAGGAGTAAAGAAGGTCACGGAAGATGTCGTTGACCAGTTCTTGGAAGACGGCGGGAGCATTGCAGAGACCGAAGGGCATCACACGGTACTCATAGTGTCCGTCCCGGGTATTAAATGCTGTTTTCCACTCGTCTCCCTGACGGATACGGACCAGGTTATAAGCTCCACGTAGATCCAGCTTGGAGAAGATCCTGGCGCCTTTAAGACGATCAAATAACTCAGAGATGAGCGGAAGGGGGTATTTATTTTTAACCGTGATCTGATTGAGTCCTCTATAGTCAATACAGGGGCGTAGCGAGCCGTCTTTCTTTTTGACAAAGAAGAATCCGGCTCCAGCCGGGGAGGTAGATTTCCGGATAAATCCCCTAGCCAGATTCTCTTCAATGTACTCAGACATGGCCCGGGTCTCGGCTGCAGACAATGGGTAGATATGCCCACGGGGAGGAGTGGTGCCAGGTACCAGGTCGATCGGGCAGTCATATGGCCTATGGGGTGGCAACGTCTCTGCTTCCTTCTTACCGAAGACGTCCGCATAGGGCCAGTAAGGAGCCGGGAGACCTGGTAAATTAGCTGGAGTAGGCGGAGGGCGAACTGGGCGGACCGGAACCAGGCAGGTCCTATGGCAGTCTGGACCCCATCGGAGTACTTCACCGGATCGCCAGTTCAATACGGGTTCGTGTGTCTGGAGCCAAGGTAGACCTAGCAACAGGGAGTGAGAAAGTCCGGACAACACATGGAATGAGATTTCCTCAGAGTGCAGCATTCCCACCTGCAGGGTAATGGGTTCAGTGACGAGCAGGATGGTCTCCGAGAGAAGTCTTCCATCCACGGAGGCAACTGATAATGGTTCAGCCAGGGACTTGGTGAGAATACGGTATCTCTCTACCAGAGACTGGGAGATGAGGTTTCCAGCAGCTCCAGAATCCAGGTGGGCAAGTTCAAAGTGACGGTTTTCTCCCCAAGCAATAGAGACCGGTAAAGTCAGAGACGGAGAGGGCTTACTTTTGTCTAGGACGACCTCTCCGAGCGGTCCTAGACACTGGCGTTTCCCGGCTTCTCCGGGCAGGAACGGATGAAGTGCTCCATACTGCCACAATAGAAACAGCTTCCCTCGGCTCGGCGAGATTCTTGGCGAGATTTGACCATCTTGGTCTGGTCGATCTGCATAGGTTCAGGCGAGGGCACCCGCGGAGTGACTGATTGAGAGGCAGGTCTCAGGGAAGTAGGAGCAGAGCAAGAAAAGTCTTTCTCCCACGTAGTCTCCTTGGCACGTTCTTGGAACCGGATGCCAATCCGGGTAGCTAGTGACACCAGGTCATCCAGAGTGGTAGGAATGTCCCGACCAGCTAACTCGTCCTTAATCCGACCGGAAAGACCCTCCCAGAAGACAGACACCAGAGCCTCATTTTCCCAGGCAAGCTCAGAAGCGAGGGTGCGGAACCGTATGGCATATTGGCCCACGGTGAGACTCCCTTGGCGGAGACGTAGCAGTGAGGAGGCAGAAGAGGTTTTCCGTCCAGGTTCATCGAAGACTTTCCGGAAAGCAGCGAGGAAAGACGGCAGGTCGGACACCAGGGGATCCCCTCTCTCCCACAGGGGATTTAGCCATGCCAGTGCCTCCCCAGTAAGATGGGACATGATGAAGGCCACCTTGGCTCGGTCGGAGATGAACTGGTATGCCAGTAGCTCAAAGTGCAGGGTGCACTGGTTTATGAAACCCCGAGCTAAAGTAGGTTCGCCGGCAAATCGTGGAGGTGCCAGAAGCCGAGGTCCATAGTCGGGTACCATGAAGGGACTGGATTGCGGTACCGCAGGAATGGGCACGGCTGGACCAGAGGTAGACATAGACAAGTCACACAATGTGCCTAGACGAGAGTTAACGGACCGTAGATAGGACAGTACCACCTCCTGCTGAGTTTTCTGACGTAAGACTTCCTGGTGCAGATCGGAGATCTGGGGGCCACCGGGTTCATGGCCCGAGCAAACTGTAACGGGTCTGGGAGGTGGAACCTCTGTGCAACTATACAAGGGGGCAGTCCATGTAAGGAAGCGGGTGGCTCCCAGGGAAGACAGGCAGGTAGTCACGACAAGTGACAGGGACAGTCTCTGGGTAGAGGACGGGTACTCACGGCAAGTGACAGGGACAGTCTCTGGGTAGAGGACGGGTACTCACGGCAAGTGACAGGGACAGTCTCTGGGTAGAAGGACAGCAGGCAGGTGGCTGGTGAGCGCTCCCAGGTGAGCGGGCGAGAGTCTCTGGACGGGCAGGTGGTCACGGCAAGTGACGGCAGAGCCTCCAGGTAGGCTAGCAGACAGGTAGCAGGTGAGCGCTCCCAGGTGAGCAGGCAAGAGTCTCTGGACAGGCAGGTGGTCACGGCAAGTGACGGCAGAGCCTCCAGGTAGGCTAGCAGACAGGTAGCAGATGAGCGCTCCCAGGTGAGCAGGCGAGAGTCTCTGGACAGGCAGGTGGTCACGGCAAGTGACGGCGGAGCCTCCAGGTAGGCTAGCAGGCAGGTAGCAGATGAGCGCTCCCAGGTGAGCGAGCAGGCTGGTCCATAGACAGACTGACAGGTGTAGGAAAGCAGACCGTCGGACCGCAGGCTTGCAAGCAGGTAAACGGATATCAGGCAGGTATCAAGCAGGAATCAGGCAGGTAACTGGTAGGTAACAGGCAGGAATCCGGCAGGTGACTGGCAGGTAACAAGCAGGAATCTGGCAGGTGACTGGCTGGTAACTGGTAACGGGACCTGAGGGCTGAAGCAGAGTGAAGGCTTTGCAACAACATTGCTCGGGCACCTCCATTTTGGAGGAGGTGCCTTAAATATGGGAGGTCCTCCGGCAATTGGCCGGGGACTTCTTAGGACGGCACGCGCGGTCCCTATAAGAGAGGGGGAGCGCGCGCGCCCTAAGCACACTGCCGGGGAAGGAGCGCGTGCCGGAAGCAGCGGGGAGAGAAGCGCTGGAGGACGCCGCGCCAGGAGCGGGGAGGTGAGAGGGACGGCGTCTCTGCCTAGTACGGGGCAGAGACGCCGATGCTACAACAGGAAAGGGATACAAAAACATACCCAAGGAAATGATAATGCCAGTCAGCAGCGTTCAAACTGTGATTAACAAATGGAAAATCATGGGCTCTGTAAAAACAAAACCACGGTCAGGTAGACCAACAAAAATTTCAGCCACAACTGCCATGAAAATTGTTCGAGATGCAAAGAAAAACCCACAAATAACATCAGCTGAAATTCAGGACTCTCTGAAAACTAGCGGTGTGGCTGTTTCAAGATGCACAATAAGGAGACACTTGAAGAAAAATGGGCTGTATGGTCGAGTCGCCAGAAGAAAGCCATTACTGCGCAAATACCACAAAGTATCTCACCTACAATGTGCCAAACAGCACAGAGACAAGCCTCAAAACTTCTGAAACAAGGTAATTTGGAGTGATGAAACCAAAATCAAACTTTTTGGCCACAACCATAAACGTTACATTTGGAGAGAGGTCAATAAGGCCTATGGTGAAAGTGACTCGCCCCCTGGGCCACGTTTGCGCACGTGTGTGGGGTACCCGGAACCAGGTCTCTGGGGGGGTTGTAGTCTCCATGGCAGCGACCCGGTCCCGTGGCTCAGGGTGGTCAAACCAGTGGCAGTCTATTTGTAAGCTTTAAGTTACTTGTCCGACTACGCCACCCGTGGATTGCGGTCAGTGTGGACCGCCGCTGCAAGGCAGACCGCTGGGGCTGATGGGGTATGCAGCTGAGGTAGTGTGACTCCCCACGGGAAGAGTGCAGCCCCAGGGCAGAGAATGTGGATGATGGGAGTGATGGTGCATGAGCGTCCCAGCACTAGTAGTGCTGGTGCGGCGATGAAGCACAGAGACGTGGGATTGCAGTTCAAGTTCTTTACTCACAGTTCTTTATGTCCCAAGTCATTCCGTGGGCAATGACTGCCCAAGCCGTGCTGCGTCCACCAGGCAGGGGGCTCGGTCGACCCACAGGCAATTCCAGAGTGTGTCACAGGACTCACTTCTACTCCTTCCTCTGGCCGTGCCCCACCAGTGACACTACGTCTGTCCAGCTCCCGCGGGCCTTCTCTTGAGAGGGCTTCGTGCTCACCTCCCTGACCCTATGTGGTGTGCCTTTCTAGTAGGTGTAGTGAGGGGTCGCACCAAGATATGATCGCGACTGCCAGTCCTTGGCTGAGGATTAGTCACCTCCACCAACTTGGGATCCGGTACCCTGTTCTGCCAACCCGTCACCCGCAATCTCCTGGGCCTTTGGGGTTCCTTCTGCCTTCGTGTCTCTGGGCCTCTCTTGGTGTTCTGTTCCTTTCTTCCTTTCCTTTCTGTTCCTGTCTTTTCTGCTGGCTCTGGCCTCACAGGCTAGGCCCGCCTCCGTAGCAGAGCTCCACAGAGGCCCTGCTCTGTCACTTCCTCTCTCAGACTGAACACTGTTCTAAGTTGGTGCCCACCTCTTATACCTCCCTCTCTGTGTATGAGCCCAGGTGACTTGCAACCAATGGGCTCCTACCTATGCCCAGAAACCCAACCCCTATCTGCTCCTACATCACTGGGTTTTCCTCCCCCCTCCCCACTCCAGCCAGGGACAGATTCTGTCGTGCCTGCATTTCTGTCTAATGGGAGCACCGTTGAACTGTCCCTCGGAAATGGGGTGTGTGTGATGCATGCAGCTAAACGAGCCCTGGTCCACACTCCATCCTTACCTGGGAGTGGAATATCACACCTCTGGCAGAGGTGCAATACCCCTGTAGCGACCGAACCCTTGGGGCGCTACATTCCCCCCTGGTAAACCACAGCACGCCCTCGGGCTGGAAAAGAGCAAAGACAATTCAAAAACATGCAATACTTTTTCAAACTTTTCACATAGAAAACGGATGACATTATTTAATTCCCTTTATGGGAAACACTTTCTTCTTTTTCAACATTTTTCTTTCACTAGATATGGTGATTACTACCGGAACTCTTTTGTCATATAAAACACCTTACCAAACATTTGCATTTTTACTTTAGCAGCATATAAAACCTTTTCATTATAAAACATTTTTAGGTAAACATATTCTTGGGTACTGGCCGCGGTGCAACTTGCGACCAGCTGTTCTTTCTTCTTAGGGGAATGGCTGCTCTCAGTCCCCAGCCAGATTAGGGAAAAGGGATGGCTGTTTTCAGTCCCCAGCCAGATAAGGGATATAGGGGGTAAGTTCTACACAGTTCTATATCAGTCCCAACGGGGACCACACTTTCTCTGGAAACAGTCCCTTTAACAGTTCTCATACCCTGACGGGTAACTATGTACAGTTACACTTTACCGTTCACTGGTAACGGTGTCCTCCTGATGCTCCTTGCTCCTCCTGGTGGTAGTCTTCAGACCCGTCCGGGTCCTCTTGGTACTCGGGGTCTGAGTGGTACTGCTCCTCCTCTCCTACCACTCCATGGACGTGGAGGGCGTACCCGCCCCTTGCGCTGCGGTGCAGTAGGCCTTGCGGCGGGGTCTGGAGAAGGCCGCTGTTGATGACGCCCGGGGTCAGAGGGTGCGACTTTGGGCCTGGGCGCGTGCTGGTGGCGGCAGTGCCCAGGGCTGGAGGGCTCGGCTGCAGGGCTTGTTGCGGGGTCTGGAGCAGGTCGGTGTCTGCAGCGCCCGGGATCGGCGGCTCCACCAGGGGGCCCGGGAGCAGGCTGACGCTGGCAGCGTCCGGTACAGGGAGACTCCTCTTACCTGTTCCCGCGACCGCTCCTGCGTCACGCGTCTTCTCCTGGCGCTAGTCGGGACCCGCGACGGCTGGGGCACTGCCGATGCTGGGCAGCTTAGTCTGCTGCCGGTCCGCCATCTTGCTCTCCGTTCCTGATGTCTTCCTCCCCCCCGGTTGACCGTGGCCTACCTTCCGGCGATCCTCTTCTGTAGGCCGCGGCTCCGCTCGCGATGGTCTGCGTTGAGGACCTGGCGTCGCGCGCTGCTGACGTCAGCGCTCGCTGGGCTCCTTCCAGGACCTTGTGCGGCGTCAGCGCGTGGGGCGGGGCTTCGGACTTCGCGCGTTTTTGATGTCCCTGCCCCTCTTCTTCCCGCGCGGCATCCTGAAGATGGCGTCCGATGGCGGGAAAACGGCTGAAGATGGCGGGAAATGACCGAAGATGGCGGGAAACTGCTCCGGATGGCGGGGAACCTCTCTCAGGTAAGTGCAACGTCTCTTTCAGGCACGCAATACCCGTTTGTGGCGGGTTGGTAACGATCCTGCCGACTACGCCAAAAGTTGACTCGCCCCCTGGGCCGCGTTTGCGCACGTGTGTGGGGTACCCGGAACCAGGTCTCTGGGGGGGTTGTAGTCTCCGTGGCGGCGACCCGGTCCCGTGGCTCAGGGTGGTCAAATCAGTGGCAGTCTATTTGTAAGCTTTAAGTTAATTGTCCGACTACGCCACCCGTGGATTGCGGTCAGTGTGGACCGCCGCTGCAAGGCAGACCGCTGGGGCTGATGGGGTATGCAGCTGAGGTAGTGTGACTCCCCACGGGAAGAGTGCAGCCCCAGGGCAGAGAATGTGGATGATGGGAGTGATGGTGCACGGGCGTCCCAGCACTAGTAGTGCTGGTGCGGCGATAAAGCACAGAGACGTGGGATTGCAGTTCAAGTTCTTTACTCACAGTTCTTTATGTCCCAAGTCATTCCACGGGCAATGACTGCCCAAGCCATGCTGCGTCCACCAGGCAGGGGGCTCGGTCGACCCACAGGCAATTCCAGAGTGTGTCACAGGACTCACTTCTACTCCTTCCTCTGGCCGTGCCCCACCAGTGACACTACGTCTGTCCAGCTCCCGCGGGCCTTCTCTTGAGAGGGCTTCGTGCTCACCTCCCTGACCCTATGTGGTGTGCCTTTCTAGTAGGTGTAGTGAGGGGTTGCACCAAGATATGATCGCGACCGCCGGTCCTTGGCTGAGGATTAGTCACCTCCACCAACTTGGGATCCGGTACCCTGTTCTGCCAACCCGTCACCCGCAATCTCCTGGGCCTTTGGGGTTCCTTCTGCCTTCGTGTCTCTGGGCCTCTCTTGGTGTCCTGTTCCTTTCTTCCTTTCCTTTCTGTTCCTGTCTTTTCTACTGGCTCTGGCCTCACAGGCTAGGCCCACCTCCGGAGCAGAGCTCCACAGAGGCCCTGCTCTGTCACTTCCTCTCTCAGACTGAACACTGTTCTAAGATGGTGCCCACCTCTTATACCTCCCTCTCTGTGTATGAGCCCAGGTGACTTGCAACCAATAGGCTCCTACCTATGCCCAGAAACCCAACCCCTATCTGCTCCTACATCACTGGGTTTTCCTCCCCCCTCCCCACTCCAGCCAGGGACAGATTCTGTCGTGCCTGCATTTCTGTCCCTCGGAAATGGGGTGTGTGTGATGCATGCAGCTAAACGAGCCCTGGTCCACACTCCATCCTTACCCGGGAGTGGAATATCACACCTCTGGCAGAGGTGCAATACCCCTGTAGCAGCCGAACCCTCGGGGCGCTACAAAAGGAACACCATTCCTACAGTAAAGCACGGAGGTGGATCGCTGATGTTTTGGGGATGTGTGAGCTACAAAGGCACAGGAAGCTTGGTAACAGTTGAAGGAAAGATGAATGCAGCACGTTATCAGCAAATACTCATCAGCCTGGAAGCTGCGCATGGGACATACTTGGACGTTCCAACATGACAACGATCCAAAACACAAGGCCTAGTCGACCTGTCATTGGCTACAGCAGAACAAAGTGAAGGTTCTGTAGTGGCCACCTCAGTAGTCTCCTGACCTCAATATCATTGAGCCACTCTGGGGAGATCTCAAGCGCGCAGTTCATGCAAGACAGCCCAGGAATTTACAGGAACTGGAGGCTTTTTACCAAGAAGAATGGGCAGCTTTACCATCTGAGGAAATACAGAACCTCATCCACAACTACCACAAAAGACTTCAAGCTGTCATTGATGTTAGAGGGGGAATACACGGTATTAAGAACAGGGGTATGTGAAATTTTCATGAAGGTCATTTGGATGTTTTTGGTTGTCATTAAGATTTAAATAGAGAAAACACAGTAGTTTGACAATAAATGGCTTCACCCAACCAATAACCATGAGTGGAGAAAAAGTTTTTTTGTTATCATTCATATTCTCCGAAACAAGACCAAGAAAGGAAAAATTCAGCCGGGGTATGTAAACTTTTGAGCACAACTGCATTTCTATGTAGCTACACAGTGGGCCCCAAAAATGATTTTCTCTGGTGGGCCCAATGTACTCCAGTCCAACGCTGCATACAAGTGCCAGCGAGAAGGTGTTCAAAAATATCCTAGAAAGGACTCCTAGACAAAGAAATGCTTCTCATTGAAAATGTTCAAATTTTTCTGGCGTTTAAGGATAATTCTGTGTATTAGGTAGCCCCTCAGAGTAAGACAATTGTGAATGCAGGTTGTTCTAGGCGTATCATGTTGATGGATAATTTTATTCATATTAATAGAAGCCAAGAAGAAGTAGAAAGAGTTACCATATTTTTCGGACTATAAGACGCACTTTTTCCTCCAAAATTTTCTGATCTTTCTGACCACGGGCCGCAGCACGCTCAGCGCGCGGCGCATACTTTCCCCTTGATGGCCGCCTACAGGAAAATCTACTCTCTGCTATGCGCTGTGCACAGACGGCGCATGGCAGTGACGTTCAAAGGCCGCCAGTCAATCAAGGCTGCGCTCGTCAGTGTTCGGCCTCTGATAGGCTGGTGGACATTGAACGTCACTGCTATGCGCCGGACGGTGACGTCAGTGCGCAGTGCATAGCAGTGATCTGAAAAGGCCTCCGGCCGGCGGGCTGCTGTCAGAGTTCAGCCTCTGAATGGACGGCGGAGACCACAGGGGCCCATGATGAGGATGAACCTGCAGAGGGCGCCGCCGGGGGTGTGCAGAAAGTTAAGAAGATTTTTTTTCCTTTATGAACAGGCAGGGTAGTGAAGGAATGGGGGGGGAGAGGATGCTATATATGGTCACATGAAGGGGGAGAGGATGCTATATATGGTCACATGAAGGGGGAGAGGATGCTATATATGGGTACATGATGGGGGAGAGGATGCTATATATGGTCACATGAAGGGGGAGAGGATGCTATATATGGGTACATGATGGGGGAGAGGATGCTATATATGGTCACATGAAGGGGGAGAGGATGCTATATATGGGCACATGATGGGAGAGAGGATGCTATGTATGGGCACATGATGGGGAAAAGGATGCCATATAGGGGCACATGATGAGGGAGAGGATGCTATATAGGGGCACATGATGGGGGAGAGGATGCTATATAGGGGCACATGATGAGGAAGAGGATGCTATATAGGGGCACATGATGGGGAGAGGATGCTATATATGGGCACATGATGGGGGAGAGGATGCTATGTATGGGCACATGATGGGGAAAAGGATGCTATATAGGGGCACATGATGAGGGAGAGGATGCTATATAGGGGCACATGATGGGGAAAAGGATGCTATATAGGGGCACATGATGAGGGAGAGGATGCTATATAGGGGCACATGATGGGGAGAGGATGCTATATATGGGCACATGATTGGGGAGAGGATGCTATATATGGGCACATGATGGGGGAGAGGATGCTATATAGGGGCACATGATGGGTGAGAGGATGCTATGTATGGGCACATGATGGGGAAGAGGATGCTATATAGGGGCACATGATGGGGGAGAGGATGCTATATAGAGGCACATGATGGGGGAGAGGATTCTATATATGGGCACATGAAGGGGGAGAGGATGCTATATATGGGCACATGATGGGGAAGAGGATGCTATATATGGGCACATGATGGGGGAGAGGATGCTATGTATGGGCACATGATGGGGGAGAGGATGCTATATATGGGCACATGAAGGGGGAGAGGATGCTATATATGAGCACATGATGGGGGAGAGGATGCTATATATTGGCACATGATGGGGGAGAGGATGCTATGTATGGGCACATGATGGGGAGAGGATGCTATATAGGGGCACATGAAGGGGGAGAGGATGCTATATATGGGCACATGATGAGGGAGAGGATGCTATGTATGGGCACATGATGGGGAAGAGGATGCTATATAGGGGCACATGATGGGGGAGAGGATGCTATTTAGGGGCACATGATGGGGGAGAGGATGCTATATAGGGGCACATGATGGGGGAGAGGATGCTATATATGGGCACATGATGGGGAAGAGGATGCTATATAGGTGCACATGATGGGGAGAGGATGCTATATAGGGGCACATGATGGAGGAGAGGATGCTATATAGGGGCACATGATGGGGGAGAGTATGCTATATTGGGGCGCATGATGGGGAGAGGATGCTATATAGGGACACGTAATGGGGGTGAGGATGCTATATAGGGGCACATGATGGGGATAGGATGCTATATAGGGGCACATAATGGGGGAGAGGATACTATATAGGGGCACATGATGGGGGATAGGATGCTATATATGGGCACATGATGGGGAAGAGGATGCTATATAGGGGCACATGATGGGGAGAGGATGCTATATAGGGGCACATGATGGGGGAGAGGATGCTATATAGGGGCACATGATGGGGGAGAGGATGCTATATTGGGGCGCATGATGGGGAGAGGATGCTATATAGGGACACATAATGGGGGTGAGGATGCTATATAGGGGCACATGATGGGGAGAGGATGCTATATAGGGGCACATAATGGGGGAGAGGATGCTATATAGGGCCACATGATGAAGGGGGAGAGGATGCTATATAGGGGCACATGAAGGGGGAGAGGATGCTATATATGGGCACATGATGGGGAGAGGATGCTATATAGGGACACATGATGGGGGTGATCATGCTATATTTGGGCACATGATGGGGGATAGGATGCTATATAGGGACACATGATGGGGGAGAGGATGCTATATAGGGCCACATGATGAGGGGGGAGAGGATGCTTTATAGGGGCACATGATGGGGGTGAGGATGATACATAGGGGCCCATGATAGGGAGGGAGAGGATGATACATAGGGGCCCATGATGGTTAGGGAGAGGATGTTACATAGGGTCCCATGATGGGTGGAGAGAGGATGATACATACAGGCCCAGGATGGGTGGGGGAGATACATGAGAGCCAAGGATGGGGAATATTATTAAATAAAGGTGGCCAGGATGGGTGACAATTACAGCATGGGGGCCAGAATGTGGTATTAATTTATGGTGGCAAATGGGGACATTATTGCTGTAGGGGACAATATTGCTGTACTATAATTTACTTTTGAGGATACTGTTCTCCATGGGGGAGTAACAAAAGGGAGATCCTGTTACTGTGCAGGGCGGCACTATGTCACTTTTTTTCTTCATCTGCTGTAGTGTAGAAATCAGGAAATAAGTGGGGAATGTGCTCGAGAAGTGATCAGCTATTGATAACTGTGGGTTATTTTCTGCAGTGACAAGTCCTGGATGGAAGAAGTAATGGCGGTCTGTGCTAGATGAAGGACTTCAACTAGAGACGTCACTGGTGAGTCAGTGTATTACATGTAAATGCACACTATACACTATATACAGAGCTCCTGTGTATAATGTCACTGGTGATCACTGTATTACCAGTACACTATACACTATATACAGAGCTCCTGTGTATAATGTCACTAGTGATCACTGTATTACCTGTACACTATACACTACACTGTGTTCCAAATTATTATGCAAATAATATTTTCTCAGATTTTCCCAAATTACCTATATGAATTGCAGTCATTGTAATTTCCAGTCAAATAACTATTAGAGTACAATTGAAAGGTTTTTGTACAAACTGCCTATGATAACAGTATATTAAAAAAAAAAATAAAACACTCAAACTGCACTCAAAATGCATGTTCCAAATTATTATGCACAGCAGAGTTTTCAACCTTTTCATTTTAATAAAGAACAAAAAAATGGTCATTTTTGAAATTATAAGCATTAGCAGGTTATTACAAACTGAAATCAAACAGTTTTAAACACAAAACTTTATTCTAGGTGATGTAACATTTGCACATAGGACCCCTTGTTCGAAAGGAGCTTCTGAACTCTCTCATTCATTGAATTTGTCAGGTTTTGGATGGTTTCTGCTTCAATTGTTTTGCATGAGGACAGAATACCCTCCCAGAGCTGTTGCTTAGATGTGAACTGCCTCCCGCCATCATAGACACTCCTTTTGATGATGCTCCAGAAGTTCTCAATGGGGTTGAGGTCAGGGGAGCATTGGGGCCACACCATAAGTTTGTCCCCTTTTATGCCCACAGCAGCCAGAGATGCAGATGTGTTATGTGCAGCATGAGACGGGGCATTATCATGCATGAAAATGATCTTGCTGCGGAATGCACAGCTCTTCTTCTTGAACCATGGAAGGAAGTGCTGTTTGAGAAGCTCAACATACATTATGGAGTTCATCTTTACCCCTTCAGGGATCCTAAAAGGGCCGACAATCTCTCTCCCCATGATTCCAGCCCAAAACATTACTCCACCTCCTCCTTGTTGGCGCCGTAGCCATGTTTGCATGGGGTGTCCATCAACCAACCATCCTCCACTCCATCCATCTGGACCATCGAGATCATTTCATGCATGATAATGCCCCATCTCATGCTGCACATAACACATCTGCATCTCTGGCTGTTTTGGGCCTAAAAGGGGACAAACTTATGGTGTGGCAGCCATGCTCCCCTGATCTCAACCCCATTGAGAACCTCTGGAGCATCATCAAAAGGAGTGTGTATGATGGCGGGAGGCAGTTCACATCTAAGCAACAGCTCTGGGAGGGTATTCTGTCCTCATGCAAAACAATTAAAGCAGAAACCATCCAAAACCTGACAAATTCAATGGACGAGAGAGTTCAGAAGCTCCTTTCGAACAAGGGGTCCTATGTGCAAATGTAACATCACCTAGAATAAAGTTTTGAGTTGAAAAGTGTTTGATTTCAGTTTGTAATAACCTACTAATGCTTATAATTTCAAAAATGACCATTTTTTGTTCTTTATTAAAATGAAAAGGTTGAAAACTCTGCTGTGCATAATAATTTGGAACATGCATTTTGAGTGCAGTTTGAGTGTTTTATTTTTTTAAAAATATACTGTTATCATTGGCAGTTTGTACAAAAACCTTTCAATTGTACTCTAATAGTTATTTGACTGGAAAATTACAATGACTGCAATTCATATAGGTAATTTGGGAAAATCTGAGAAAATATTATTTGCATAATAATTTGGAACACAGTGTATATACAGAGCTCCTGTGTATAATGTCACTGGTGATCACTGCATTACCAGTACCCTATACACTATATACAGAGCTGCTGTTTATAATGTCACTGGTGATCACTGCATTACCAGTACCCTATACACTATATACAGAGCTCCTGTGTATAATGTCACTGGTGATCACTGTATTACCAGTACACTATACACTATATACAGAGCTGCTGTTTATAATGTCACTGGTGATCACTGCATTACCAGTACCCTATACACTATATACAGAGCTCCTGTGTATAATGTCACTGGTGATCACTGTATTACCTGTACACTATACACTATATACAGAACTCTTGTGTATAATGTCATTGGTGATAACTGCATTACCAGTACACTATACACTGTATACAGAGCTCCTGTGTATAATGTCACTGGTGATCACTGCATTACCAGTACTATTATTCAGTCACTATGTGGTCTGGTCATGGTGTGGCGGTATTTGTCACTTGTATGTGGTGCTAATATGTGGTCTGATCATGGTGTGGCGGTATTTGTCCCTTGTATGTGGTATTATTCTGTTGTTATGTGGTGGTAATATGTGGTCTGGTCATGGTGTGGTGGTTTTTGGTCCCTTGTATGTGGTATTATTCGGATACTATGTGGTGGTAATATGTGGTCTGATCATGATGTGGCGGTATTTGTCCCTTGTATGTGGTATTATTCGGTTACTATGTGGTGGTAATATGTGGTCTGATCATGGTGTGGCGGTATTTGTCCCTTGTATGTGGTATTATTCGGTTACTATGTGGTGGTAATATGTGGTCTGATCATGGTGTGCTGGTATTTGTTCCTTGTATGTTGTAATATGTGGTCTGGTCATGATGTGACGGTATTTGTTCCTTGTATGTGGTATTATTGGTGTTTGTATAGGAGATTACGTTGTGTATGGAGGTCACTTGTTCTCTCTGATATTGTCACGGGTGTGTTGCCACGAAGATCGTCACGAGTACACAGCCTGACTTCTTGCAGCTGACTTGTTGGTGCTTTGTGTTTTCTCGGCAGTGTAGGAGTTAATTCTCTCTCTCTCTTGGCTAGCTGAGGTCCAGCCTCGCCCAGCTGCAATCAATGCTTCTTTAGTGAGACTCCTTTATATTCCTGCAGGTCTGTTTGGGAGGTGTCGGTGAAAGCTTTTCATTCAGACTTACAGAGCGGATCGTGGTGTTTGGAGTTGCTGAGATAAGTGTATTTGGAAGTGTGTTTTCCCTTTCCTCGCTTTATCATTTATCTCCTTTCCCGTTGGTGTTCCCTCTGTTGTAGTTGTTTAGAAGTTGTATGCAAGGTGGTTTTGGTTTTTCCCTTGTACTGTCTCGTTCGTCTAAATACTGTGTGTGGGCATATTATTTCTGGTTCCCTATTGTTGTGATCGGGGTCCTTCTCAGGACTAGATTACTGAGGTGCAGGGATCTTCAGGAGGTAGGGGTTACGCTGGCGGCCTGGACCTCTGTACCTTTAACAGTACCTCCAGGATGAGGGATTAGTCAGGGCCCCAGCTTAGGGTCAGCTTAGGCCCCCTACCTCCAGTATTCTGTGACAGTGTGACATTTTCACCGACCATCTTAGTTTTTCTCCAGCTACCATGGATCCAGTAGCCGGTCTAGCTCGGCAGTTGCAGAGTTTGTCCATGGGGCTGGCGGACGTTAGGTCCAAGGTTTTGCATCCTCTGGAGCAAGCCGGACCAGAACCTAAAGTAGCTCTCCCTGACAGGTTCACTGGGGGGCGGGACAAGTTTTTTGTTTTCCGGGAGGCATGCAAATTGTACTTTCGGCTGCGGCCTCGGTCATCGGGCAGTGAAGAACAAAGGGTGGGAATTGTCATCTCGCTCCTACAAGGGGACCCACAATCTTGGGCGTTCTCTCTTCCCCCAAGCTCCCCGGTTCTCCAGTCAGTGGATAGGTTTTTCGCTGCTCTGGGACTCGTATATGATGACCCAGATCGGATCTCCCTTGCTGAGTCTAAGTTACGTAGGATTCAGCAGGGAGATCGTCCGGCGGAGGAATTCTGTTCGGAGTTCCGTAGGTGGGCCACGGACACCCAGTGGAATGACCCGGCTCTTAGGAGCCAGTTTTGTCATGGTTTATCCGACAAATTACAGGATGTGTTGGCACAGTATGACTCTCCCGCGTCACTGGAAGCCGCTATGGCCCTTGCTATTCGCGTTGACAGACGGCTTCGGGAGAGGTGCGGGATAACTCTACCCCCTGTAATGTCTCCACCTCCTACAAGGTCCCCTCATATGGTGGTTCCCCTGGTCAGTCCGGAGGAGCCTATGCAATTAGGAGGGACATCATTTCGGGGAAGGGGACCGGTGGTGCGCCATAAGACAGGAAGGTGTTTTCTCTGCGGGAAAAAGGGACATTTTATTGGGGGGTGTCCATCCCGTCCCTTGCAGAGTAAAGAGTCGTCGAAAAAACTGTTGATCCCAGGTTGTGTGGTGGACGGCAATCTGGGAGTAGGTATTTCGTCCCTAGGTTCGTCTCAGTTTCTCGTACCGGCGGAGGTGGTGGTGGGTACGAGAACTGAGAGGATATCTGTTCTTCTGGATAGTGGGGCCGGGGCTAATCTGGTTGATGCTCGGTTTGCCCGGGTTCAAGGTATGCGATTGAGTGAGTTGGCTAAACCCATCCCCATATTCTCGATCGATGCCAGACCTCTCGGTCAGGGAAGTTTTTTGCAAGCTGTGCATGGCGTAAAACTTCAAGTGGGGGCAATACATAAAGAACTGTTGTCTTGCTACGTGTTGGAGGGTCTTCCCACTCCTATAGTGTTGGGCCTTCCTTGGTTAGCTAAGCATAACCCGGTTATTAATTGGCAAACCAGAGAGATAAGCCAATGGAGTAAATTCTGTAATAAAAACTGCATGAACACGGTCATCGGTGCGGTTACTCCTTGGGTCTTACCTCCATTTCTGGCGGACTTTGAGGATGTATTCTCGGAGAATGGGTGTCAGGAACTACCTCCTCATCGCGTGTATGACTGTTCTGTAAAACTGCTCCCTGAGGCCAAGTTACCTAAAGCTAGGTTGAATAACCTTTCTGGTCCTGAGAGGCAGGCCATGAAGGATTATATTTCTGAAAGTCTGGCTAAGGGGCATATTAGACCTTCATCTTCTCCGGTGGCCGCGGGGTTCTTCTTTGTTAAGAAGAAAGATGGAGGCCTACGCCCTTGCCTGGATTTCCGTGAACTTAATCGGATTACGGTCCGAGATCCGTATCCGCTCCCACTTATTCCCGATCTCTTTAATCAGATCGTGGGCGCCAAATGGTTCTCTAAGTTGGATCTCAGGGGGGCGTACAATCTGATTAGGATGAAGGAGGGGGATGAGTGGAAGACGGCTTTTAACACTCCGGAGGGGCATTATGAGAACCTTGTCATGCCATTCGGTCTGACTAATGCCCCGGCGGTGTTTCAACACTTTGTTAATGATATTTTTCGCCACCTGGTGGGACAGTTTGTTGTCATATATCTGGATGATATCTTAATTTACTCGCCGGATCTGGTGTCTCATCAGGAGCACGTTAGACAGGTGTTACAGATCTTGCGGGATAATAAACTGTATGCCAAGTGGGAAAAGTGTGTGTTCGCCGTACAGGAACTCCAGTTTTTAGGCTTCCTGGTTTCAGCGTCCGGTTTTCGTATGGACCCTGGGAAAGTGCGGGCAGTTCTTGAGTGGGATCGGCCGGAGAATCTTAAGGCACTACAACGTTTCCTGGGGTTTGCTAACTATTACCGGAAGTTCATTCGTAATTTCTCGTCCATGGTTAAGCCTCTCACAGACATGACTAAAAAGGGGACGGATTTTTCTAGGTGGTCTGACAAGGCTTGTCAAGCATTCTCCTCCTTGAAAAAATGTTTTGCCTCGGCACCCATACTCATTCAACCTGATGCGTCTCAGCCATTCTTCGTAGAGGTAGACGCTTCCGAGGTAGGGGTGGGAGCAGTATTGTCACAGGGTTCGTCCCCTGGTAAGTGGCATCCGTGCGCCTTTTTCTCTAAAAAATTGTCGTCCGCTGAGAGGAATTACGATGTCGGCAATAGGGAACTCTTGGCCATTAAGTTAGCTTTTGAGGAGTGGCGCCATTTTTTGGAGGGGGCAGTTCATCCGGTCACCGTCATCACCGATCACAAGAACCTGCTATATCTGAAGTCCGCTAAACGTCTGAATCCCAGACAAGCTAGGTGGTCATTGTTTTTTACCAGGTTTAATTTCGTCGTTACATATCGTCCTGGGTCTAAAAATGTAAAGGCGGATGCCTTATCTCGTAGTTTCCCTGGGGCCGGGAATACGGACGACCCGATTCCTATTCTTCAGGAGGGGGTGGTGGTTTCGGCAGTATGCTCTGAGCTGGAGGAGGAGATATTGGAGGCTCAGGGAGACGCCCCTGTTGGACCTCCGGGGAGACTGTTCGTTCCAGATCAGTTGCGACAAAAGGTGATCGAGGCACACCATAACTCAGTTTTTGCAGGACACCCGGGGAGTAAAGCAACTGTGGATCTCCTCTCGCGTCGGTTTTGGTGGCCTAACTTACATAAAGAGGTGGTAACTTTTGTCGCGTCCTGTGGGGTTTGTGCGCGCTCTAAGACCTCACATACCCGTCCGTCTGGGGCCCTCTTACCTTTGAAGATCCCGGAGCGTCCTTGGACTCATCTGTCTATGGACTTTATTACTGACCTCCCTCCGTCTTCGGGTAAAACGGTCATACTCGTTGTAGTGGACAGGTTCAGCAAGATGGCACATTTTATCGCTCTTCCGGCTCTCCCTAATGCTAAAACTCTTGCGCAGGTGTTCATTGGGGAGATTGTGAGGCTTCACGGGGTACCCTCCGAGGTGGTGTCTGATCGGGGGTCTCAGTTTGTGTCCAAGTTCTGGAAGGCGTTTTGTGCACGGCGGGGGATGCATTTGTCATTCTCGTCGGCTTTTCATCCTCAGACCAATGGTCAGACGGAACGTATGAACCAGAGCTTGGAGACATATCTTCGGTGTTTTGTGTCAGAGAACCAGGAGGACTGGGCTTCTTTCCTACCTCTGGCAGAGTTTGCTCTCAATAATAGGCGGAGCGAGTCCACTGGTAAGTCCCCGTTTTTTGGGGCATATGGTTTTCACCCCCAGTTTTGTACTTTCAGTAGGGGGGGCTCTTCGGGGGTTCCGGAGGAGGAACGATTTTCCTCATCTCTCGCTTCAGTATGGAGAGGGGTGCTGAAGAATCTGAATACTATGGGGAACCGATACAAACGTATGGCTGATAGGAGGAGAGTGTCTGGTCCGGACCTAAGTGTGAACGATCAGGTATGGTTGTCTACCAGGAATATTAAACTTAAGGTTCCCTCCTGGAAACTGGGTCCCAGGTTCATCGGGCCGTACAGAATCAGTTCTGTTATTAATCCGGTGGCATTCCGTCTTGACCTCCCCCCTACGTTTAAAATTCACAACGTGTTTCACAGATCATTGCTTAAGAGGTATGTGGCGCCGGTGGTACCGTCACCTTTACCTCCCCCTCCTGTGGTTGTCAATGGTAACTTGGAGTTCCAGGTATCGAGGGTCATTGATTCACGCTTTAATCGCCGGTCCCTTCAGTACTTGGTTCATTGGAAGGGGTATGGTCCTGAGGAGAGGATGTGGGTTCCTGCGTCGGATATTAACGCAGACCGATTAGTTCGGGCCTTCCACACGACTCACCCGGATAAACCTGGCCCTGAGGGTCCAGAGGCCCCTCGTAGAAGGGGGGGTACTGTCACGGGTGTGTTGCCACGAAGATCGTCACGAGTACACAGCCTGACTTCTTGCAGCTGACTTGTTGGTGCTTTGTGTTTTCTCGGCAGTGTAGGAGTTAATTCTCTCTCTCTCTGGGCTAGCTGAGGTCCAGCCTCGCCCAGCTGCAATCAATGCTTCTTTAGTGAGACTCCTTTATATTCCTGCAGGTCTGTTTGGGAGGTGTCGGTGAAAGCTTTTCATTCAGACTTACAGAGCGGATCGTGGTGTTTGGAGTTGCTGAGATAAGTGTATTTGGAAGTGTGTTTTCCCTTTCCTCGCTTTATCATTTATCTCCTTTCCCGTTGGTGTTCCCTCTGTTGTAGTTGTTTAGAAGTTGTATGCAAGGTGGTTTTGGTTTTTCCCTTGTACTGTCTCGTTCGTCTAAATACTGTGTGTGGGCATATTATTTCTGGTTCCCTATTGTTGTGATCGGGGTCCTTCTCAGGACTAGATTACTGAGGTGCAGGGATCTTCAGGAGGTAGGGGTTACGCTGGCGGCCTGGACCTCTGTACCTTTAACAGTACCTCCAGGATGAGGGATTAGTCAGGGCCCCAGCTTAGGGTCAGCTTAGGCCCCCTACCTCCAGTATTCTGTGACAGTGTGACAGATATCAATAAGTAGAAGATTCTTTATTAGAGATTAATTACGTTGACGTTTAAGCCTTCCCTGCCCTGTGTCTATTACACAGTAGCAAATATACACTTAGAGAGGTTCTCCGGTGAAAACAAGTAATCGCCTATCCTAAGGCCACATTCACACATTCAGTATTTGGTCAGTATTTTACATCAGTATTTGTAAGCCAAAACCAGGAGTGGGTGATAAATACAGAAGTGGTGACGTGTTTCTATTATACTTTTCCTCTGATTGTTCCACTCCTGATTTTGGCTTACAAATAAGTGATGTAAAATACTGACCAAATACTGATGTGTGAACGTGGCCTAAGGATAACTTATTGATTGGTGGGGGTCTGACTGCTGGGACCCGTGCGATCGGTAGACTGTGGAGCGTTTATCCCCATTAGACTGGAGCTCATGTGCGACTTGATCACTGATCCATACATTCCCTCAGTGGCTGCTCTTGTTTTTTTTCTGGAAGCCTCAAAGAGGATGAATGGAGCTGCGGTCAGACGTCCCACCTGCTGCTGCATTTTAAATGTGGATAAGTGTCCTGAGAGGGATAAAAGTTCCCCATTCTTCTGATCGGTGCGGTTTCCAATGGTCAGATTACACCGATCAATATGATATTGTGGCGCCCCTGCGGGTTCAGTCGCCACAGAGGTACTGCATCTCACTCAGAGGTGTGGTATCTCACTCTCGGGTAAGGATAGAGTGCTGCCCGGGACACTAACACCTGCATCCAACACATTCCACTTCAGTGGGGGTAGGGCGAGATTGCTCCTAAGGGAGAGCACAGTTCCTGGTCCCTAGCTGAAGGGTGGAACTATGTAGTGGGTGTGGGTGGAGGACGTAGTTCAGGGGAGCACAGGAAAGGAAGTGATATAAAAGAGGGAACCATCTTGGAAAGGGAGTGGAGTTCAGTCAGAGGAGGAGAGTGTGTGGAGCAGGAGCTCTGCTCAGGCGGAGCGGGCCTAGTCTGAGAGGCCCAGGAGGTGAGACAAACTGAGGAGAGGAGCAGGAAGGAAGGCTACAGGAGGAACGAGGGGATCCTAGGGGTAGTGCTGGAGGCCACCTGTGTGCTCGAATCTACCAGGACGTGGAAGGATCATGCCGCAGAGGGGACCGGCCCCTAACTAGTGAGAATTGCAACGTTCAGCTAGAAACCGGAGGCTTCTGTACTTCTAGGGTGCAGTTGCCACAGCCACAATTACATTGCTGAAAAGGTGGCCACAGAGGGTCCAGGGGACTGCAGGTCGCCCGACAAGACCCGAGGCTACCGGCTTGGGACACTGATTGTGAGGCGCAGGGCAGGAGGGTGGGAGCCAGCGCAGGAAGACGACTGAGAAAGGCATACAGAAGGGGGTCCCATTAAGCGCTGTAGCATCGGCGTCTCTGCTCTCTGCTAGGCAGAGACGCCGTCCCCCTCACCTTCCCGCTCCTGGCGCGGCGTCCTCCAGCGCTCCTCTCCCCGCTGCTGCCGGCGTCCTAAGGAGTCCTCGGCCAATAGCCGGAGGACCTCCCATATATAAGGCACCTCCTCCAAAATGGAGGTGCCTGAGCAAAGTTGTTGCACAGAATACTTACCTCTGCTTCAGCCCTCAGGTTCCATTGCCAGCCTGACTACCAGTCCTGTCTGTCAGCTTCTCTTTCCTCCTGCCCGACAGTGTGCCCCCACTCTTCCGCCAGTCTGTCTATGGGCAAGTCCACCTTCGTTCCAGGAAGCACCTGCCAGTTACCTGCCTGCTTCCTGTCGTGCCTGCTAAACCCGCTCACCTGGGAGCGCACGTCTGCTACCCGCCTATTACCTGCTAGCCTACCTGGAGGCTCTGCCGTCACATGCCGTGACCACCTGCCTGTCAGCCTAGAGACTACAGCCTGCTTGCCGTCACTTGCCGTGACCACCTGCTAGCCTACCTGGAGGCTCCCGCTGTCACTTTCCGTGACCACCTGCCTGTCAGCCTAGAGACTACAGCCTGCTTGCCGTCACTTGCCGTGACCACCTACTAGCCTACCCGGAGGCTCCCTCTGTCACTTTCCATGACCACCTACCCGCTTGCCAAGAGACTTCTTCCGTCACGTACCGTGACCACCCGTCAGCTAACCCAGAGACTGCTGCCTACCTGTTGTGTCCATCCCCTGCTGTCTGACCTGTGGGAGCCACCTGCTCTCTTACAAGGTCGTCCCCAGAGTAGCACCTGGTCCCTCTGCTCGGTCCCTCCCTGGTTACGGTGTCGTTTGCCGCGGTCCGACCAGGGTCACTCCGGGTTGATACTTAGTTACGCCCCTCTGGGTCCCTCCTTGCACCGCGGCACAGAGGTTCCACCTCCTGGACCCGTAACAAGCGCTCTTGAATTACCTGAGGGATTGCTGAACCCCTCCCTGAGTAAGCACAGGATGACGTGGGAAGTTACACTGGTACCTGCAACTTGGATTGCAACAACTGTGAGTAAACGCTGAAGACTGCACCCCACTGTCTCCGTGAATTACTGCCGCGCCATCATCCCTGCACTACATTGTACCACAACTGCTACAGCAACATCTATAACATCCCAGCAACACCCTGGAGCTAAGCTCGAACTGTGGAGAGCTAAACCAACTCTGCTGCATTAAACACCAGCTCCAGAGGCCCAGCTCCGTAGCGGCGGCTGTACATAGCCGCATACCACAGGTGGCATCACGAACATTAAATATAAAAACTATAAATCCCCTGTAAATAAACCCCTTTTATTGACCGCTCTGGGTCACGGACCGGGTTACCGCCACTGTGACATTTCCCCTAGCAACGACCGGCCCGGCACTGAGTACCCCACGGCCCAGGGGGCGCGTCAATATCACCTACCTAACCTGTGATTCGGTGATAACTTGTTTTCATCAAAGAACCCCTATAATGTAAACTACTGTAATTGTACATCCCAGTTATGGTGGCGCACAGTAGATGTGCAGGAGCCGCCTGTGTTTTACAGTCGACGCTCCACTATAACAGGGATAACTGCTAACAGGTATTTGCATATAGCTGTAGGGTGGGCCCCGAGGATCAATTCCTCCTGTGGGCCCCAGACTCCCCAGTCCAACCCAGGTTGAGGGGAATGAATATTCATTCTCTTTAACAGCGGGCACACGTGATCGCCGAGCCGCTGAAGGCTGCAGCTGACACTGTGAGGTATTAAAGAAAATGAATAATCACTCCTCTCCACACCCATAATCATCTCACTGTGTGAGGGCACATGGCAGTGACGTCATGCGCTGCTTGCAGGCTGATATCAGCTGCTGCATACCAGGAATGGTGATGAGGAGGCCATGCATACCAGGATTGGTGATGAGGGGGTCATGCATACCAGGATTGGTGATGAGGGGGCCATGCATACCAGGATGGGGAGGATGCGTCCATGCATACCAGAATGGGGATGAAGGAGCCATGCATATCAGGATGGGGATGAACGGGCCAGGATGGGTATGAGGAGGCCATACATATCAGGATGGGGATGAAGGAGCCATGCATACCAGGATGGGGATGAGGGGACCATGCATACCAGGATGGGGATGAGTGGACCATGCATACCAGGATGGGGATGAAGGGGCCATACATACCAGGATGGGGATGAATGGGCCATGCATATTAGGATGGGGATGAGGGGGCCATGCTTACCAGGAAGGGGATGAGGGGACCATGCATATTAGGATAGGGATGAGGAGGCCATGCATACCAGGATGGGAATGAGGAGGCCATACATACCAGGATGTGGATGAAGGGGCCATACATACCAGGATGGGGATGAAAGGGCATGCATATCAGGATAGGGAGGATGGAGCCATGCATACCAGGATGAGGATGAAGGAGCCATGCCTACCAGGATGGAGATGAGGGGACCATGCATACCAGGATGGGGATGAACGGGCCATGCATACCAGGATAGGGAGGATGCGGCTATGCATATGTGGCGCCCCTGCGGGTTCAGTCACCACAGAGGTACTGCATTTCACCCAGAGGTGTGGTATCCCACTCTCAGGTAAGGATGGGGTACTACCCAGGACCCACCCACTTGCATCCAACACTACACCATTCCAGACTAGCAGGCGGGGCAAGATACATGCGTACAATGCAGAGCCCTGTCCCTGGTTGGAAGGGGGGGAACCGAGAGAGGGGGAACCATGTAGTGGGTGTGGGTGGAGGAAGTATTTCAGGGGAGCACCTTCAGAAGGAGTATAAAAAAGAGGGGAACCATCTAGAAGCAGCCAGTCCTGCTCAGGAGAGCAGTGTAGGAGGGTCCAGGCTCCTGGCTCCAGTGCTTGGAGCGGGAGTTGAGTGGAGAGAGAGGAGTCAGGCCTAGTCTGAGAGGCCCAGGAGAGAGAGTGAGAGAGGACGGGAGTAGAGGGAAGGATCCAGAGACAGAGGGGATCCCAGGGGCATGGCTAGTGCTGAAGCCACCTGTACGCCTGAATCTACACGGACGTGGAGGGATCAGGCTGCAGAGGGGACCAGCCCCTAAACTAGTGGAGAATAATCAGGCTCAGCTATATATCCGGAGGCTACTGTACTTTCAAGGTGCATCTGCCAACTACCACAATTATATCGCCGAAAAGGTGGCCGCATAGGGTCCAGGGGACTGCACGTCGCCCGACAAGATCCGAGGCTACCGGCTTGGGACACTGATTGTGAGGCGCAGGGCAGGAGGGTGAGAGCAAGCGCAGGAAGACGACCGAGGAAGGAGCATACAACGGGGTCCCGTTTAAGTACTGCTGAACCCCTTTCTTGGTGAACGCAGGACGACGTGGGAGGTTATAATCTGGCAGTTGTAACCAGGAGCAGTGTGATAACGGTGAGTAAAACCTTGAAGACTGCACCCCACTGTGTCCTAGAATTATTGCCGCGTCATCATCAGCCCTGCACTACACAGCACCAACAACATCTACCTCATAGCATCACTATATCCTGCCCTGGAGCTAAGCTCTGCCTGTGGAGAGCTGAACCAACTCTGCTGCGTCACCACCAGCTCCCAAGGATCTGCACAACAGTGGCGGCCCCATATAGCCGCATACCACAGGTGGTGTCACGGAAATTATCTCTATAAAAACTTTATTCCCTTTTACTTTTCCCCTTTTATTGACCGCCCTGGGTCACAGACTGGGTCATTGCCACCATAACACCCCCAAGCATCGACCGGCCCGGCCGAGCACCCCACGGCCTAGGGGGCGCGTCACATACAAGGATGAGGATGAAGGGGCCAAGTATATCAGTATGGGGATGAGGGGACCATGCATACCAGAATGGGGAGGATGGGGCCATGCATAGCAGGATTGGGATGAACGGGCCATGAATACCAGGATAGGGAGGATGCGGCTATGCATACCAGGATGGGGATGAGGGGGCCATGCATACCAGGATGGGGAGGATGGGGCCGTGCATATCAGGATGACGATGAGTGGACCATGCATACCAGGATAGGGAGGATGCAGCTATGCATACCAAGATGGGGATGAGGGGGCCATACATACCAGGATTAGGATGGGGGCCATATATACCTGGATTCTTGGCCATATACAAGTGCTTCTCACTAAATTAGAATATCATCAAAAAGTTTATTTATTTCAGTTCTTCAATACAAAAAGTGAAACTCGTATATTATATAGTCATTACAGAGTGATCTATTTCAAGTGTTTAGTTCTGTTAATGTTGATGATTATGGCTTACAGTCAATGAAAACACAAAGTCTAGTGTATTGAAGAACTGAAATAAATTAACTTTTTGATGATATTCTAATTTTGTGAGAAGCACTTGTATATCTGGATTGAGGGACATATATATACCAGGATGGGGGATATTAGTATAGAATTGGGGTATATTTCCCCTATAACAGTGTCAGCAGAAGACCCCTACCTCCATAACAGTACATCATGATCACATTTTGTGCTTAAATTTTTATTTTCCTATTTTCCTCCTCTAAAACCTAGGTGCGTCTTATAGTCTGAAATATACGTTAACTATCATGATTTACACACTAGAGTGAAATTGTCCTTTCAGGAGAACTTGCAGTAGAATGTTTGTCTCCGCCTCTAACTCCACCCTCCTCCCTCCATAGAACTTTTTGAGCACCAACTGTCATCTTCTATCTCAGTAATGGGAAAATCTGTATTCACTAAAGATTTTACCCAAGAATTAAGGACATTGAGAATGAATGATAAGCCCAGGAGGAGAAAAAAACAGATCTCTTTAATAAAATATATTACAAAGTTTCTAATTTTCACGTGTACTATTGGTTTATGAAATAAATTAATACATTTTACTTTAATACATTTTATGCTAGGGTTACATGGTTGCATGTGTCAGTTGACGTTTACATTGTGCGCCTCATTGCAAAATAGAATCTAACAATTTCTTATGCTGTCGCATTGCGTTTTTAACCTGCTATGATTACGACACAGAGATACAAATGTCTAAAATGTTCTGGATTTTCTGATTTTCTTCATTACAGGAAAATAATGTGGCAAGACAAAGTTATATTTATAATCTTGTGTATTTTATTACTTCCTTATTCTTTAAACTTATAAATTTGAGGTTCTTAGTGCTCATTTTGATCAAATTGTGCAAGCCCATCTGCCAACGACAAGGCGACCTCAACAGATGGGGCCCTACACTAACAAACTAACCTATTTATTGTATTTATCTTATTCTTATCCTCACAATCTATTGATTATTATTACAACATTATTATACTTATTATTGCTATTATTACTCTAGTATTATGAGATACCTAGAATTAAAGCTGTTGATCCAGAAGAAGGCAAAAACCCCTGGACACATTCAGCCAATTTGTGTCAAGGGGAAAAATTCCTTCTCGACCCCGGGAAAAAGAGATCAGTCCTAGAACCCTGGATCAAACCTGATGATGCCTAATAATGTCCTATGCTATTATTATACTATTTCTAATAATGCTATACTATTATAACTTATTTTGCTATTTTATTACTACCGCTACTTTTTTTAACATTTATTTCTATTTTTTTACTTACTATTAATAATATTATAATTATTGTTACTAATATTTATATTATTTCTCTAGATACTATTAATTAGATCCTACTCCTAATGTTATTGATCCAGAAGAAGGCAAAAAAACCTGGACACATTCGGCCAATTTATGTCACTGGGGAAAAATTCCTTCTTGATCCTGAAAAAAGGCGATCAGTCCTAGAACCCTGGATCAAAACCCTAATATATATTAATTATTTACTAATTATTATAATCATTACCTTAGATACTATTTTTGTATTACTATTATTTGTGTTATTTTTAGTTTCCTGCTATTTTACTGATATTATTACTAATATTCTACTATTTTATGCTTGATGTTTTTGTATTATTGCTATTTTATTCTTACCATTATTGCTAACATTTGTATTGATATTTTACTAAATCTAAAAATTAGATCCTAATTCCTAAAGATGTTGATCCAGAAGAAGGCAAAAACCCCCGAACACGTTCGGCCAATTTGTGTCATGGTGGAAAAATTCCTTCTTGACCCCGGGAAAAGGCGATCAGTCCTAGAACCCTGGATCAAATCTCCTAATACTTATTCAAATTTTAATAATTAATATTTAATTTAATTAATAATTAATCATTTAACAAATATTATTAATATTTTATTTTTAATATAATAGTATACATTTATTATTACTTTACTAGTGAAATTATTCCTGTTTTATGGTCACTAATATTACGCTATATACTATATTATATTACTACTCCACTATTGCTAATTCTACTATAATCTTACTAATTCGTAGGTCCTTATTTCTAAAGCTGTTGATCCAGAAGAAGGCAAAAACCCCTGGACACATTCAGCCAATTGTTGTCTCAGGGGGGAAATTCCTTCTTGACCCCGGGAAAAGGCGATCAGTCCTACAACCCTGGATCAAACCTGCTGATGTTATTTTTATGTCTCTACCATTATTACACAAATTAATATTCTATTACTGCTATTATTACTGCTCCTAATATTATTAAAGTCTTTATTATGATTTTACTACATTTTTAAGCTTTCTTAATCTAATAATAACTATTTTATGTCTATTATTTTTATTATTTTTAGATTTGAAGCTGTTGATGTTCCTTCAGCTGGAATGTTGGTGCCTTAGAGTCCATCAACGTCTCGCTGATTTGAGGAGGATGGTCCAGATGATGTTCCTCCTTCCTCTGAGGTTGGTATTCACGTATTTAAGGATGGACTGCTGGCGGATCTTGTGTCTTCCTGCTGGCTGGTTCTCAACTCTTCTGGTCCAGGTGTTGTTCTTTTCTTCTTTTGCTTTTGACTTTTTAGCATCTTCTTCTTTTTTCCCCTTGGTATCTCCTGCCTTATCTTCTTCTTTTTTCCCCTTGGTATCTTCTGCCTTATCTTGTTGGTTTTTCCCCTTGGTATCTTCTGCCTTATCTTCTTTTTTCCCCTTGGTATCTTCTGCCTTATCTTCTTTTTTCCCCTTGGTATCTTCTGCCTTATCTTCTTTTTTCCCCTTGGTATCTTCTGCCTTATCTTCTTTTTTCCCCTTGGTATCTTCTGCCTTATCTTGTTTTTTCCCCTTGGTATCTTCTGCCTTATCTTGTTTTTTCCCCTTGCTTTCTTCTGCCTTATCTTCTTCTTTCGCCTTGGTGTCTTCTGCCTCATCTACTTCCATTTCTTCTACCTCCCAATACTTCATTGCCTCCTTCATCTCCTCTTCTTTCGGCTCTTCTGGTATCACTGATGTTGGCTCAGGTTTTTCTTCATCCAAAGGAAATGGTAGATATTTCTTCTGAGCTTCCCGGTTGGTCGGCATGAGGCGCTAATAAAAGAAGATATTCATTCAGTTGACTATTGAGACGTTCCTTTTAGTGATGAGTGAGTATGTTCTATTAACCCTTTCGCCGAGTACGCTCGGGCCGAGCTCCGATTATTTATAGCTGCTCGGTGATATGGTTGAATCGCTCCCGTGTGCATGATTTGCGACTGTTTGACAGTTTTATTACATGTGAGGAATGTCAATTTCTTACACATTCCTCCCATGTAATAAAACTGTCAAACAGTTGCAAATGATGCACACGGGAGCGATTCAACCATATCACCGAGCAGCTATAAATACTCGGAGCTCGGCCCGAGCATACTCGGACAGAACATACTCGCTCAACCCTAGTTCCTTTACATCTATGGAGAAAACATGGACAACGTATTCTGCGGTATGATCAGTGACCTCCATGTTGAAGATCGGAGATGGCAGGAATCTGGTGCAGTATATCAGGAGTTGTAGATCCCTTTCTTCTTTTGTTCTTGGACAAGCTGGAAAGAAAAAACAAGCACATAATGGGATCAATCACACAAAGCCCAGAGGTATCAAATCTTTAAATTACTGGTAAATTTATTTAATCCAGCATCCAGTTTCGGCCCACCAGTAGCCAACTCCAGGACCCCACTTTTCAATTAACGTAACATTATCCTCAGTCATAAATCTATATAACAATGAACTGGATAGATTGTTCAGTGAATAAGATGCTGACTTTGTCTGTACATAGAGATTCAAGTATATTGTGCCAAGTACTGTTCATATCAGAGGGTGGTGGCCCACCGGAGGATTCTCCCGTTTTCCTGTTGGCCAGTCCAAGCCTGTTAACATCAACGTGACCTGCTGAATTCGGAATTATTCCCGGCATAGAAAGCAAACAATCTACTATTGGAAACTGTCTTCTAACTGACTTTCTGCTCAGTCTACATTGTGTTTCAATTCTGTACTGAACTAATAGATGGTCTGCATTATCAAATGCTGGATTAACCCCTTTAAAGCCTGGGGCGTATTAGTACGCCCCAGGCCATCACCCCCGGTTCAGTAAGGGCTCCGGCGGTGAGCCCCCATTGAACCGAGCACATGTCAGCTGATTATTACAGCTGATATGTGCCCGCAACAGCTGCAGGTGAAATCGCGATCCACCCGTGGCTGTTAACCAGTTAAATGCCGCTGTCAATCTCTGACAGCGGTATTTAACAGCGCTGCATCAGAGGCGCGTCACTTGCCACTCCTATCGGTGACCCCGTCACATGATCGCAGGTCACTGATGGGTGGGCATGACAACCCTGGGTCTGCAGCAGACCCCAGTGGTTGTCATGTAAAGATCGCTATGAGCTCCACCTAGTGGTCGGCGCTCATAGTACTGGAGCATTTCTGCTACATAGAGGTGATCTGTTTTATTTAGCAGAGGCGATCAGACAGTTGCTGCTTCTAGTCTCCTATGGAGACTATAGAAGCAAGCAAAAAGTGCATAAAAAATGTTTTAAAAATATGAAAAAAATAAAAACAATATAAACATTTAAATCACCCCCCTTTCGCCCCATTCAAATAAAATAATAATAAAAACAACCCACATACACATATTTAGTATCGCCGCGTTCAGAATTGCCAGATCTATCAATATAAAAAAAGAATTAATCTGATCGGTAAACGGCGTAACGAGAAAAAAATTCTAAACGCCAGAATTACGTTTTTTTGTCGCTGCAAAATTGCAATAAAATGCAATAACGGGCGATCAAAACATCGGATCTACCCCAAAATAGTAACAATAAAAACGTCAGCTCGGCGCGCAAAAAATAAGCCCTCACACAGACCCAGATCCCGAAAAAATGGAGACGCTACTGGTCTCGGAAATTGGCGCCATTTATTTATTTTTTTTAAGCAAACTTTGGATTTTTTTTTTCACCACTTAAATAAGAAAGAACCTATACATGTTTGGTGTCTACGAACTCATAATGACCTGGGGAATAATAATGGCAGGTCAGGTTTAGCATTCAGTGAACGTGGTAAAAAAAACAAAAAAAAACCATCTGTGGTATTTCACTTTTTTTGCAATTTCATCGCACTTGGAATTTTTTCCCCTTTTTCCCATACACGATATGGTAAAACCAGTGATGACATTTAAAAGTACAACTCGTCCCGCAAAAAATAAGCCCTCACATGGCCATATTGACCAAAAAATACAAACACTATGACTCTGGGAATAAGGGGAGCAAAAAACGAAAATGCATAAACGGAAAATCCCGAGGTCCTTAAGGGGTTAATGGCACAATATTTTCAGATTAATGGAAAAAAAAAATATTTAAAAAAATAATCTCACATGAGAAGAGTCCAGGTCCGAAGACACATTCCTGTTGGAGGTAGACGTCCTAAAGAAAACAGAATCTGATGAGTGTCCACTTATCATTCACCAGGGATGAAGAATAGGATAAGGGGTCTGGTTATAATAAAGCTGCTGACCCCCCAAGATCTGCGGCTCGCGGCCATCCTGTATCTATTCTCTTTTGCAGTAGTCATAGGAAAAGCTGTGAATCCAAAAAAGACTAAAGGCCCCGTCACACTAAGCGATGCAGCAGCGATCCCGACAACGATACGACCTGTCAGGGATCGTTGCTGCGTTGCTAATACATCGCTGGTGAGCTGTCAAACAGGCAGGCTCACCAGCGATCAGGGGAGCAGCGATATTGTGGAAAGAATCGTTCCACGATGTCCTGCTCCCGTTACCAGCCTGCTGCTGAAGCAGGAGAAGGCTGGTAACTATGGTAAACATCGGGTTACTAAGTGCGCGTGTGCCCCTAGTAACCCGCTGTTTACCATGGATACCACTCTGCTACGTGCGCGGGAGGTTACCGTTCACCTTAGCAGAGCGGTATCCATGGTAAACAGCGGGTTACTAAGTGTGCGCGTGCCCCTAGTAACCCGATGTTTACCATGGTTACCAGCCAGATCGTTGGTCCCGCTGGTCACACACAGTGATGTGTGCTGGCCAGCGGGAGGCCAACGACCAAAAAATGGTCCAGGACACTTTGCAGCGATCAGCGACCTCACAGCAGGGGCCTGATCGTTGCAAAGTGTCACACATAGCGACATCGCTGGTGAGGTCGCTGGTGAGTCACCAAAACCGTGACACAGCAGCAATCTCGCTAGCGAGCTCGCTATGTGAGACTGGGGCTTTAGTCACAGACCTGATAAAGACACAAACAGCTTTCCACATTTATTCGTAGTGAACGTCCCCCCGGTATCGGACCCCCATTACACACATACACTCATATGACCACATGGAGCATAGCCTTTACTGGGTGTAAATAAAGATATATGACATTCATGTATTTCTATGTTCTTCATTCCCATAAGTACAGGAAACCCCCTAAAAACAACTGCCAAAGTGACTTCATTAACAGCGGATAAAGCCTAACCCCCATTATCAGTGCCAGCACACTCATCCCATTGACAACAGTGGCATAAACCCCTCAATAAATAATACTGGCAGCAGAGTGTCCTGTGTGACCTAATGATTATAGATGAGCGGTGTTCGACTAGAACTGTTCGCCAATCTCAAATTCGAGCTGTTTTGGGCGGTGTTCGAGTTGTTCGACGAACCCGAACGATTTGCAAAAAATTCGGCTGTTCGAGGTTATGTTCGATAACTGTTCGTGCACCAAAAGCGTGTCCTGCATGTCTGGCGCTATTTAGAGCACCCATCATGCAGGGATTGTCTGCCACTCACTGTAATGCCACAGCCATGGTGGTTGTGGCATTACAGTGATTGCCCAAATCGATGGGAACAGTGCTCACAGTGAAACATGAAAAGCCGGCAATTCAGCAGCGGCATACACCGGTACCCGACAATTTAGAACCGAAAGAATAGAGCTTCACACATAGATTAGATAGATATAAACATGTCAGCCACATATATACGAAGTACAGTGAAAGTGTTGCTTACTGTACTTGTCATTTAGCGTAAAGGATTTATCAAAAAAAATAATAGTGTTTTCATGCACCGTCTCTTTAAAAAAGCCGGCCGGCAATTCAGCAGCGGTACCCGACAATTTATAACAGACAGAATAGAGCATCATACATAGATTAGATAGATAGAAACATGTCAGCCACATATATATGAAGTACAGTGAAAGTGTTGCTTACTGTACTTGTCATTTAGCGTAAAGGATTTATCAAAAAAAATAATAGTGTTTTCATGCACCGTCTCTTTAAAAAAGCCGGCCGGCAATTCAGCAGCGGTACCCGACAATTTATAACAGACAGAATAGAGCATCATACATAGATTAGATAGATAGAAACATGTCAGCCACATATATATGAAGTACAGTGACAGTGTTGCTTACTGTACTTGTCATTTAGCGTAAAGGATTTATCAAAAAAAATAATAGTGTTTTCATGCACTGTCTCTTTAAAAAAGCCGGCCGGCAATTCAGCATCTGTACCCGACAATTTATAACAGACAGAATAGAGCTTCACACATAGATTAGATAGATAGAAACATGTCAGTCACATATATATGAAGTACAGTGATAGTGTTGGTTACTGTACTTGTCATTTAGTATTAAAATAAAGGATTTATTATTAAAAAAATTGGCGTGGGGTTCCCCTTAATTTTAGGCTCTAGCGGAGGTTAAGCAGACGGCTGGGGCAGATGTTTGAAGCCTGGGAAGGGGGTAATACCCACGAAGCTTCCCAGGCTACTAATATCAGCCCCCAGCTGAATACATAGCCTTTACTAGCTATTAAAATGGGGGACCCCCCCAAAAAAATGACGTGGGGTCCCCCCTAATTTAATAGCTAGCAAAGGCTAGGCAGACAGCTGGGGGCTGATATTAATAGCCCAGGAAGGGAGCCATGAATATTGGCCCCCTCCCAGGCTAGAAACACCAGCCGTCAGCCGCCCCAGAAATGGCGCATTCATAGGATGCGCCAATTCTGGCACTTAGCCTCGCTCTTCCACGCTGCCCTGGTGCGGTGGCAGGGGGTAATAGGGTTGGGGTTGATGTCAGCTTATAATGCCAGCTGACATCAAGCCCAGGTTAGTAATGGAGAGGCGTCTATAAGACACCCCCATTACTAACCCCATAGTCAAAGTTAAAAAAAACACAAACACCCAGAATAAAGTCCTTTAATTGAAATAAAGACACAATCCTTTATTGTTCTAAATTAAACCATACTTACCGTCACGCCCATTCCAGCTGAAGCCAACGATCTCCTGCAATAAAAGAAAAATAATAAAGCAACCTCATCCTTACCTTTCCATGGTTCCCACGACAGCTTCAGCTCTGCTACATCGAGATGACTGGCTGGACCGCAGCAGAACGCTGCATCCAGTCTGTCATCCCGCAGACACTGAGAAGCGCAGGCATGCTTGCGCTCCTCACTGTCTCGCTGTGACGGCATCCAGATGAGCCGAGGTCATGTCCAATGAACTCGGCTCACCTCATGCACGTCACTGACAGCGTGGGAAAATTCTCACGCTGAAGTGCTGAGTGCAGGAGAATACTCCCACGCTGTCAGTGATGTGCATGAGGTGAGCTCATGTCCAATGAACTCAGCTCACCTCCTGCACGTCACTGACAGCGTGGGAAAATTCTCCTGCAATCAGCGCTTCAGCGTGAGAATTTTCCCACGCTGTCAGTGACGTGCATGAGGTGAGCCGAGTTCATTGGACATGAACTCGGCTCATCTGGATGTCGTCACAGAGAGACGCTGAGCAGCGCAAGCAAGCCTGCGCTTCTCAGTGTCTGCGGGATGACAGGCTGGATGGCAGCGTTCTGCTGCGGTCCAGCCTGTCATCTCGATGTAGCAGAGCTGAAGCTGTCGTGGGAAACATGGAAAGGTAAGGATGAGGTTGCTTTATTATTTTTCTTTTATTGCAGGAGATCGTTGGCTTCAGCTGGAATGGGCGTGATGGTAAGTATGGTTTAATTTAGAACAATAAAGGATTGTGTCTTTATTTCAATTAAAGGACTTTATTCTGGGTGTTTGTGTTTTTTTTAACTTTGACTATGGGGTTAGTAATGGGGGTGTCTTATAGACGCCTCTCCATTACTAACCTGGGCTTGATGTCAGCTGGCATTATAAGCTGACATCAACCCCAACCCTATTACCCCCTGCCACCGCACCAGGGCAGCGTGGAAGAGCGAGGCTAAGTGCCAGAATTGGCGCATCCTATGAATGCGCCATTTCTGGGGCGGCTGACGGCTGGTGTTTCTAGCCTGGGAGGGGGCCAATATTCATGGCTCCCTTCCTGGGCTATTAATATCAGCCCCCAGCTGTCTGCCTAGCCTTTGCTAGCTATTAAATTAGGGGGGACCCACGTCATTTTTTTGGGGGGGTCCCCCATTTTAATAGCTAGTAAAGGCTATGTATTCAGCTGGAGGCTGATATTAGTAGCCTGGGAAGCTCCGTGGGTATTACCCCCTTCCCAGGCTTCAAACATCTGCCCCAGCCGTCTGCTTAACCGCCGCTAGAGCCTAAAATTAAGGGGAACCCCACGCCAATTTTTTTAATAATAAATCCTTTATTTTAATACTAAATGACAAGTACAGTAACCAACACTATCACTGTACTTCATATATATGTGACTGACATGTTTCTATCTATCTAATCTATGTGTGATGCTCTATCTTTCTGTTCTAAATTGTCGGGTACCGCTGCTGAATTGCCGGCCGGCTTTTTTAAAGAGACAGTGCATGAAAACACTATTATTTTTTTAAATAAATCCTTTACACTAAATGACAAGTACAGTAAGCAACACTGTCACTGTACTTCATATATATGTGACTGACATGTTTCTATCTATCTAATCTATGTGTGAAGCTCTATTCTTTCTGTTATAAATTGTCGGGTACAGATGCTGAATTGCCGGCCGGCTTTTTTAAAGAGACGGTGCATGAAAACACTAATATTTTTTTTAATAAATCCTTTACACTAAATGACAAGTGCAGTAACCAACACTGTCACTGTGCTTCTTATATGTGTGACTGACATGTTTCTATCTATCTAATCTATGTGTGATGCTCTATTCCTTCTTGTCTAAATTGTCGGGTACCGGTGTATGCCGCTGCTGAATTTGCCGGCCGGCTTTTTTAAAGAGAGTGTCTTCTGAGCAGTTTGTCAGCTTTTGGACACCTTTGCAGGTGTTTTCTATGTGTTTCTATGTGTTTTTGTTTGCCTGCCATTGGTTTTAACGGTGTTCGACGGTGTTCTAAGGTGTTCGACGAACAGTTCGACGAACAGTTCCTCGAACATCCCGGTGTTCGACGAACCGAACCGAACCCGAACACTACGGGGGTGGCTCAACACTACTAATGATACAATTCTGCTTTCCTGCAGCCACTAGGGGGAGCACAGTGCACCAGTAGATATATATTGTACTGATAGCTCCCCCTAGTGGCAGGTGACAGCAGCCGTTCTCTCCTATATTGAATTTAGGTGAGATCAGTGACATCAGATGATGGGATGGGAGCACTCACCGACATCCATCTTCACCGCTCACTGTCCTGTAACAGACTGAGGATGAATGACAGTTTGCTTTATTTTCAAATTCAAATCCAGCGATCCTATTGGCTGAGCAGTGTTATGTAACACACTGAATTTAAAGGGACAGAACGCTCTTATTTCTCTTCAGTGTATTTCATGTGTGCGTGTTGTAATTCTGCTTATAATATGAAGCTGTGGAGATAATCTGAGCTTTAATTTACATACAGAGGGACTGAAATCTCATTAGATATCATATCAGGACATTCATTAAAGGGATTGTGCCATCAAAATTTTATTTTCGGCAATTGAAAACATGTAAACTGTTAATTTTTTTTTTTAATATTAACATTTGTTTTTAACCACTTCACGACCTTGCGATTTTCCATTTTCGCTCTTTGGTTTTCTGCTCCCCTTTTTCCCAGAGCCATAACTTATTTATTCTTCCGTCAATATGGCCGTACGAGGGCTTGTTTTTTAGGGGACGAGTTGTGTTTTTGAATGACACCATTGATTTTACCGTATAGTGTACTGAAAACCGGGAAAATAATTCAAAATGCTGTGAAATTGAAAAAAAAGTTCATTTCCACAATTTTTTTTTGATCATGTTCTCTAAATGGTAAAACTGCCCTCCATTATGATTCTCCAGGTCATTACGAGCTCGCAGATACCAAACATGGAGAGGTTCTTCTTAATCTAAGTGGTGAAACAAAATCTGAAATTTGTAAGAAAAAAAATTTAGCTTATGTCGCCATTTTCTGAGACCCATAGCGTCTCCGTTTTTTAGGATCTGGGGCCGGGTGAGGGCTTATTTTTTGCGCAACAAGCTGATGTTTTTATTGATACGATTTTGGGGTAGATCTGATGTTTTGATCGCCCTTTTTTGCACTTTATTACAATGTTGAGGCGATCAAAAAACGTAATTCTGGCTTTTCGATGTTTTTCTCGTTACGCCGTTTACAGATGGGATTAATTTACTTCATATTTTTATAGATCGGGAGATTCTGAACGGGGCGATACCAAATATGTTTATTTTATTTTTTTGTTATTGTTTTATTTTCTATGGGGCAAAAGGGGGATGATTTGAACGTTTGTTTTTTTATTGTTAAAATATTTTTTTAAACTTTTTTTTTACTTGCTTCAATATTCTTCATAGGGGACTTGAAGCTTCGATCATCTAATCGCTTGTGCTACACATAGCAAGGCTTCAGCACTGCTATTTGTAGCAAAAATCACGATCTCCCATGAATGCCGGCCACACGCCGGCGTTCATAGAAGATTCCCAATGACAAGCACAGGGGTGTTCTGCAGAGCCCCTGACTGTCATGACAATCCATGGGCGGGACATATGATGCGCTTTCGGCTGACGCTTATTTTAAATGCCACTGTCAGTGATTGACAGCAGCATTTAAGTGGTTAACAACCACGGGTGGATCTCGGATCCTTCCGCAGTTGTTAGAGGCACATGATAGCTGATCAGATCAGCTGTCATGTGCATGTATTTAGACATGTGACTGTACTTACCCCTCCCTCTGCACTTGGTGCCATTTTTTTTTCTGCATTTAAACCATGTATGCCTGTAACTGGTTATGTATGGTTGTCCTGAGGAAGGAGTCTGTGGACTCTGAAACGCGTTGACAATAAACCTACAATTCTATTACCAACATTTGTCTCTTTGGAGAGCGCGGAAATATTTCCTATCCTGCTATATAAGTCTACTGAACACTGCGATACTCATCTCATCCTGGACCTCCGCTCAGCATTCACCGCATCCCTGCGCCTCCTGTCACTGCTCGCACTGAGCTGTGTGAATGGTGACAGGGGGAAAGTGTAGCTCGCAGTACAGCTATGGGCTTCAAAAAACATGGTGCCGATCTCCCACAGTTGTGACCTGGACAGCCCAGGAGGCGTGCCTAGGTCACAGCAGCAGGCAGCCACAATGTGTCACGGGTGTGTCAGAGGTGACAGTCGCCCTGCAGTGGGTTGCAGGAGATCTCTACGTTTGGCATTGCAGACAGCTTCTTAGATAAGAGGCTTTCTTTAGGACCGAGCGGCTAACTCTCTCTTGCTAATTAGCTCTCTGGCCTGGGTGTATATATACCTGGTGTGTCTGAGAGGGAGTCGCTGGCATATTCATTTCTACTTGTGAGGCTTAGACGGAGCAGTACTTTGTCCTCTCTGGAGCTTGAGGCCGTGTGCATATTTGGACTCATCTAAAGCTAAGCAATTTCCCCGTGTTTTGTCTTCCCTTGTTGTCTATAGTGTTTAGTGGAGGTTGACTAGTGCTCATCTCCTTCCATCCCTAGCCGTAGCCATGCGCCAGGGAAAGTAGAGCGAGGCACGTGTGCGGCGATTGCTGAAGAGGCAATATAGGGATGGTAGTTGAGACAGGGTGACGCTAGACCAGACTAGGAGGTCTCCACTTCCCCCTTTCCCTAGTGTCTGGGCTCCCTTTCCCTCTGTGTTGCACTAACACCTGGTGTGACACAATGCAGGAAATGCAGGAGGACACAGTACACAGAGGCTGCCATATTTGAAGTGTGTAAGCTTCGTGCTCAGACAATTACACATCAGCAAACTTATATGGCCGCCCACTGTGGCTGTAGATAGAGTTAATAAATTCAAAAATATTAAACCAGTGCATTTAATTTTGTATTAAAAATAATTGATTATATACTCAATAATTATTAATACAAAAATAAAAATCACGGCACCTTCCATTTAAGATTGACATTGTATACCCCAATTTTAATGATGGAGTATTTTATAGTTGGATGCATCAAATTCATTAAGGGGCGCACACCACTTAATCAATAAAACACATCTTCTCAGTGGTGTCACCTCTGTGTATTTTGCCAACTATTTAATTTTTCAGTCTGCCTTTAAATGACTGAATATTTTATTCTATAGAGTGTTTATTTTTCTCTCTTTTAATGTTTACTTTGTTGTGTTGCAATGTATTACTGTGACCTCTAGATGGCTCTGGTGCAGCAATGATATATAGCAGATTACTGACAGAGTACTGAGCGGTGTGAGGTGTGAGCCACATGGAGTGCTGGGGGAACCTGTTACCTCCTACCAAAAAGCTGAAGGACCTGGAATAGATAATATTGTGATCAGTCAGAGAAGGAGGAGAGCAGCGACTGAGAAAAACAAGCTGTGGGTCCTGCAGAAATCATCGGCATATCTCACAACCGTCCCGGATCCAGTGGGGCTATGACCTGGACGTCAGCTGAAGTCAGCATAGTCTGCGCAGCACAGATGCAGCACACATTGTTTAGTTCCACTTTGGAGGAAGGGCCGGCATATGTCTGTGCTCTGTACAACATTACATTCACACAGGGTCGAACTGGCCTGGCAGGGCACCGGTGAAATGCCCGATGGGCCCCAGAGAGGAGGAGGAAAAGGGCACTGGCTTTTTAAAAGCGGAGGATGCAGGAGCGCTCGCATGCAGAACTGACCTACCATGACAACAATGGCTGGCGACACCACCCCATGCACGCAGGCAAGTACTGTGGCCCAGGGAGGGGGAAACGATGGCGCGCTATGGGGCCCGTGCAGCCACCGGGGTCCTCCCCACCCTCATCCCCTCCCCCATCTCTCCTCGTTCCGAACAGCTCCAGTGTCTTCTAACTCTGATGTGTCAGGGCAGAGGGCGCAATGACGTCACCACAGCGCGCCCTCTGACCTGAGCACTCCAGAGTTTGAAGACGCGCTGGGTATACCGGACCTGCGGGGAACGGGAGAGGTGAGTAATTGATATTTTGTTTTATGTATGCAGCATCATATGGGGCCATTATACTGCATGGAGCAATATATGGGGCCCAGTATATACTGTATGGGGCCATTATACTGTATGGAGCAAAATATGGGGCCCCGTATATACTATATGAAGCCATTATACTGTATGTCGCAAAATATGAGGGTGGCCCATTATATACTACGAGCTATTGAACCCGTTCTACGCCCAGGTGGCGAGCATTTTTATTGGTATATGGTCTCCCATGCTGGTATGTGCTGCCCCCCCTCCTGGTATTTGTGCTGCCTCCATCCTGTCCCCACCATCCTATCCTGGTATGCATGGCACTCCTCATCCCCCAATCCTGGTATGCATGGCACCCCTCATCCCCAATCCTGGTATGCATGGCAACCCCCATCCCAATCCTGGTATGCATGGCACCCCTCATCCCCATCCTAGTATGCATGGCACCCCTCATCCCAATCCTGGCATGCATGGCACCCCTCATCTCAATCCTGGCATGCATGGCACCCCTCATCCCAATCCTGGTATGCATGGCGCTCCTCATCCCAATCCTGGCATGCATGGCACCCCTCATCCCCAATCTTGGTATACATGGCACCCCTCATCCCAATCCTGGCATGCATGGCACCCCTTATCCCCAATCCTGGTATGCATGGTGTGTCACCCTGGCCTGGATGCCACAAAGTGTAATAAAGCTGTGTCTGAGAGCAAGGGGGAGGTTCTCTAGTCAGGGGAATATTAGCATGCAATGCCTCCTGTCTCAGGCCAGTAGGGGGAGCTGGCTGCCCCTATAAAAGCTGGTACTGGGGGCAGGGTTAGGGAGAACTGGACGACCTGTCTCAGGATTCAGGTCCCAGAGCAGAGAGGGACAGTTGTATTGCACCCTAAGAGGAAGTGTGGCAGTAGGAGAGCCACAAGCCAGAGACAAGAGGCGAAGAGAGCCTGTCTTGGCAGATAACGGACTTAATTTACCAGACTTTGGTGTCTGAGGCTGGGAGGATTCCACATTCTCCAGCAGATAACCAGTCCGCAGGGGACTGTATATTCCTTGGCCTAAGAAGCCTGGAGGCCCTGCCACAACCGAAGGGACCAGTAAAGCCGTACAAGGCTGGGAGCAGAAAGGAACCCACGTCGCAGGCCATACAGGCGAGAATACACGGAGAGCTCGGAAGCGTGGGCTGTTACCCTATAAAGAGGAGATAGCCAGAAGGAGCACAGAAAGCACGGTAGGCCTACACCCTCACCCTGACCAGGGCCAATTTCCCCGTTGCTCTCAGACATCCAGGTCCCCTCCTAGCCGGGACTGTTTGTGGGTCAGTTTACTTGTTTTAGTAAAGACCCTGGACTGCAACCTGTTGTCTGTGTGCTCCTTGCTCCTCCAGCACTATCAGCACTGGGACTCTCACTACCATCACTCCCACCATCCATTATACTGCCCTGGGGCCGCACTCTTCCCGTGGGGAGTCACGCTACCCCAGCTGCACACATCATCAGCCCCAGCAGTCTGCATGCAGCGGCGGTTCCTAATAACCGCAATCCACGGGTGGCGTAGTCGGACATAATCAACAGCACATAACGGACTACCACTGTCCTGACCACCCTGAGCCACGGAACCGGGTTGCCACTACTACTCCCACCGTTTCCCTATTGCCCGGATCCGAGTGCCCCACGGCCCAGGGGGCGAGTCACATGGCACCCCTCACCCCCAATCCTGGTATGTGTGGCCCCCTCATCCCAATCCTGGTATGTATGGTACTCCTCATCCCTATCCTGGCATGTGTGGTACTCCTCATCCCTATCCCGGTATGCATGGTACCCCATCCCTCATCCCTATCATGGTTTGTATGGTATCCCTCATCCCGGTATGCTTGGCACCCCTCACCCCCAATCCCGGTATGCATGGCACCCCTCATCCCCAAATCCTGGTATGCATGGCACCCCTCATCCCCAATCCCGGAATGCATGGCACCCCTCATCCCCAATCCCGGTATGCACGGCACCCCTCATCCCCATCCTGGTTTCCGATCCGACGCCTTACTCCTGCCCCGGTCTCCGGCATAGAGAGGCGCCGCGGCAACGCTCCTCCCGGTCAGGTAAGTATCTAAGTATGGCGCCAGAGATCGCGGTATACGTTCAGTGTCTACGTATACCGCGCCATACACTCCTCTTACCTGTAACGGCTGGATGCGTGATTCTGCCTGGAGCCAGACTGCGCGTCATGCATGCGTTGTCTATAAAGGCTTCAGATAGAGACACGCATCCCCGGTAATATTATAGATAAGGGGCCATTATACTGTATGGATCAATTTATGGTGCCCAGTATATACTGTATGGAGAAATATATGAGGCCCAGTATATACAGTATGAAGCAAAAAATGTGGCCCTTTATTTATTATATGGGGCCATTATACTGTGCAGCAATATATGGGGCCCAGTATATACTGTATGGAGCAATATATGGGGCCCAGTATATACTGTATGTAGCCATTATACTGTATGGAGTAATATATGGGGCCCCTTATTTACTATATGGGGCAATCATACTGTGTGGAACAATTTATGGGGCCCAGTATATACTGTATGGAGCAATATATGGGGCCCTTTATACTGTATGGAGCACTATATGTGGTCATTATACTGTATGGAGCAATATGTGGCCCATTATATACTATATGTGGTCATTATGCTGTATGGAGCAATATGTGGCCCATTATATACTGTATGGAGCAATATATGGGGCCCATTATATACTATATGGGGCCATTATACTGTATGGAGCAATACATAGGGCCCATTATATACTATATGGGGCCATTATACTGTATGGATCAATTTATGGGGTCCATTATATACTATATGGAGCAATATATGGGGCCCATTATATAATATATGGGGCCATTATACTGTATGGAGCAATAAATGGCGCCCAGTATATACTGTATGGAGCCATTATATTTTATGGAGCAATATATGGGGCCCATTATATAATACTTTACGTGGCAATTATAGTGTATGGAACAATTTATGGGGCCCAGTATATACTGTATGGAGCAATATATGGGGCCCATTATACTGTATGGAGCACTACTATATGTGGTCATTATACTGTATGGAACACTATATGGGGCCATTATATAGTATGGAGCAATATATGAGGCTCATTATATATTATATGGGGCCATTTTACTGTATGGAGCAATTTATGGAGCCCATTATATACTATATGGGGCAATTATACCCTGCAGCAGTATATGGGACCCAGTATATACTGTATGGAGAAATATATGGGGCACATCATATACTATATGTGACCCTTATACTGTATGGATCAATTCATGGGGCCCAGTATATACTCTATGGGGCCCAGTATATACAGTATGGAGCAACAAATGTGGCACATTATATATTATATGGGGCCATTATACTTTGCAGCAATATATGGGGCTCAGTATATACTGTATGGAGCAATATATAGGCCCATTATATACTATATGTGGCCATTATACTGTATGGAGCATTATCTAGGGCCCAGTATATATTGTATGGAGCAATATATTGGGCCCATTATATAATATATGGGGCCATTATACAGTATTGAGCAATTTATGGAGCCCATTATATACTATATGGGGCAATTATACTGTGCAGCATTATATATTATATTATATATACTGTATGGAGCAATATATTGGGCACATCATACACTATATGTGACCATTATACTGTATGGATCAATTTATGGGGCCCAGTATATACTGTATGGAGCCATATATGGGGCCCAGTATGTATAGTATGGAGCAAAAAATGTGGCCCTTTATATATTATATGGGGCCATTATACTTTGCAGCAATATATGGGGCCCAGTATATACTGTATGGAGCAATGTATGGGGCCCATATATACTATATGTGGCCATTACACTTTATGGAGCAATATATGGGGCCTATTATATACTATATGTGGCCATTATACTGTATGGAGCAGTATCTAGGGCCCAGTATATACTGTATGGAGCAATATATTGGGCCCATTATATAATATATGGGGCCATTATACTGTATGGGGCAATATATGGGCCCAGTGTATACTGTATGGAGCAATATATTGTGCCCATTATATAATATATGTTGCCATTATACTGTATGGAGCATTATATGGGGTCCAGTATATACTGTATGGAGCAATATATGGGGCCTGTCATATACTGTATGAGGCCATTATACTGTATGGAGCAATATGTGGGGCTTATTATATACTATATGGGGCCATTATACTTTATGAAGTAATATATGGGGCCCATTATATACTATATAGGGCGATTATACTGTGAATCAATATATGGGGCCAATTATACAATATATGGGGCCATTATACTATATGGAGCAATATATGGGGCCCATTATATACTATATGGAGATATTATACTGTATGGAACAATTTATGGGGCCCAGTAGATACTGTATGGAGCAATACATTTGGCCTATTATATACTACATGGGGCCTTTATATTGTTTGGAGCAATTTAGAGGACCCAGTATATGACGCGCCCCCTGGGCCAGTGTTGTGCAGGGGATACCCGGAGCTGGATCGCTGGGGGTTGTAGTCTCAGTGTGGCGGTGACCCGGTCCGTGCCCAGGGCGGTCAAACCAGTGGCAGTCTTAGGTAATAACAATGTCCGACTACGCCACCCGTGGATTGCGGTCAGTGGGGACCGCCGCTGCGCTGCAGACCGCTGAGGCTGATGTTGTTTGCGCAGCCGAGTATGGGATAACTCCCCACGGGAGAAGTATTGCCTCAGGGCAGCTAATGTGAGAGATGATGGGAGTGATGGTGTAAGCGTCCCAGTACTGATGGTGCTGGTGCGGCGATGAAACACAGAGACGTGTGGTGCAGTTCAGGGTCTTTACTGATGGTATAAAGCAGACCCTCCCGGGAGTACTGGTTAGCAGTAGGGGCCTGGTCAGTCTGTGAGCAAGCAGGATCTCCTCTGGCCAGGTGGAGTTGTAGGCCTCCCCGTCTATCTGCACTCTTTCCTGGCTACCTTGCTCTATGCGGGTAAAAGTAGCCCACGTCCCTGAGTATACCGTGTGGTGCTCACCCGTATGGCCGGTGACTTGGGGCCTTCTGTTAGCCTCCGCTTCACAATGGCGTTGCTGGTCCCTTGCTTGTGACCGTGCCTCTGGGCTTCTATGGCCAGAGGACATGGAATCCCCTGCCGGTTGGATTCTGCTGCTGGACCTGGATGTCCCCACAGCCTCGGACTCCGTGTCCGGTATTAGTGTCTTCAACCAGGGCGAACTCTGCTCAGCTCCAGCCCCTGGTATTCAGCTACTGTTCCTACAGAGCTCCTGGTTCTTACTTTCCCTCTCCAGGCTCTGACTCCCCTAATCCCGCCCCAGACCCAGTTTATAAGGGCAGATTCCTCCCCTCCCAGGTCTGGGCGGGCAGTGTTGCATGCTCAGGGCTCCTGACCAGAGAAACCTCCCACTTGCTCTCAGACATAATATTTCTATTACTGTGGCAACCAGACCCCTGGGGTGCCACATTCCCCCCTAGTAAATTTTAGTACTCCGGGACTAAACACATTTTTAAAGAAACATAAATACAAGGGTATAAACAATAACAAGTCAACATGAAAAAGTACATTTTGTGGTCACGGCGTGTCCGTGACCGGGTGTCCATATCACCCAAGGTGAAGTTCGTGAAACAAGAGGGTGTCCATGTCACCCAAGGTGAAGCTTTAAGCGAAGTAGGGGACCTGTCCAAAGAAAACCCCTTGCGTTGGCCTTGGGCGTGGCTGCAAGGCTGAAGCTAGCTACTTTGGGCCGCAAGGAGGCCACGCCAGACAGGTTTTCTCTTCCGCGGCCATCTTCGCAAGAGGCACCAAGGTGCAACTATCTACAAAACTGTTCCGGTTATCCAGCGTCCATAACCTGTTAGTCCAAAAAAATCTGCAGGGTAACTGAGAAACATAATTAGTAACAGGCAACAACAAAAACCATAAACAGTTAAACAGATAAATTCACAGTGCATTAGTTTATATTTTCCAGCGAGCGGGCATCTGACCTCTAGTGCTTCTAGTGGATCTACGCAACTCACTAACTGGTTCTGCACTACAGGGTGTAGGAGGTGTTATGGGTAAGCTGGGCAGCTGTCTGCGCACTCTTTGGTTCACTAGGGGCACGGCAGGCTCACTACTAGCAGAGGGTTGATCCTCCTGCGCTGCTGGTGTGGACTCTTCTGCCTCCTGGGCTGGCTGCTCTTCCAGCTCTACCTGGTCTTCTGTAGGCACTTGAGGGGCTGGCTGGAGAAAGGTGAGGACGGGCACCACGATAGTGTTGTTTACTTGTGTCCAGGACCGGGGAAAGTCTCCGAGTACGGTGCTGATCATTTCCTCCTTTTCCTCTACGGGTTGAGGGTCTTCCTGATCTTCATCCGTGCTTTGTAACCTCTCGGGGCACTTTTTCAGGTGGTCTCTGGAGACAGTGGCTGTGGTCTCTCCTCCATCCTTGCTGATGACGTACACCTTTGGATTATTGTGGCTTGAGGGCAGTACGGTGTACGGGTCCTTTTCCCACTGGTCGTCCAACTTATGGAGCCGCCTTTTTCTTTTCAAGACCTGCTCTCCAGGTACCAGGGTAACAGCGGGAGCATGTTGGTTATAAGTCCTCTCCTGCCTTTCTCTTGATTGACAGAGACTTCGCTCGATGCTCTCCTGTACTTTCCGGTACTGTTGCTGCCGTTCTGTATCCCAGTCTGCCTCTGGTGAGGTGTCCTCGGGTGTCAGGACTCCCATATCCAGGTCAACAGGCAGCTTACCAGATCTTGCTCACATGAGGTAAGCTGGGGTACAGTTGGTGGAACCTACCGGGATGTGGTTATACAGGTCCACCAGATCGGGCAGTTTCTCAGGCCACAGACTGCGTTCTTCCAGGGGCAATGATTTTAGCAGATCTATCACCACCTGGTTCATCTTCTCGCAGAGTCCATTGGTTTGGGGGTGATAGGGCGTTGTTCTTATCTTTTTGCAGCCATACAGGTTTCAGAACTCCTGAAAGACCTCCGCTTCAAAGGCTGGTCTTTGGTCCGTCAGCACTTGGTCCGGGTACCCGTGGGGGCGGCAGAAGTGCAGCTGGAAGGCTCTTGCTGCTGTCTGAGCCGTTAAGTCTTTGACAGGGACCACCATCAGGAACCGGGAGTAGTGATCCACGATGGTTAGGGCGTAGACATACCCGCTTCTGCTTGGAGCCAGTTTAACATGGTCCAGGGCGACCAGTTCCAGCGGCTGCCTGGTGATGATGGGCTGCAGGGGAGTCCTCTGGCTGGCACGGTCCCTTCTTCTTAGATTGCACGGGCCACAGTCTCTACACCACTTCTCAATGGCTCCTCTCATGCCTATCCAGTAGAACCGTTCACGCAGCAGGAACTCCAGCTTCTTCCATCCGAAGTGCCCTGCCCCATTGTGGTAGGACTCCAGCACCATAGCTGCGTCCCGTCTCGGTACCACCACCTGCCAGATCAGCTCATGTGTCCGGGAATTGACCATTCTGCGGCACAACTTCTCCTTGTAGAGAAACAGTCTGCTCTTTTCCGTCCACAGTTGCTTGGTCTCTTCCGGAGCGTCTGGGTCCAGGCGGGCGTCAGCCGGGTCAGCATTTCCTTCACCAGACGGACTGCGGGGTCACTGTCTTGCGTCTCCGCCCAGTTGTAGTGGGGTAAGGGGTTGAACATAGCGGATCGCTGGCCCCTCACACGGTGGGAATACTGGGTAATCCCATGACGGTGAAACGCAGGGAGTTCGATCTCTTCCAGTTCTTCTGGATCTTCCCCTCCGTCCGGTAGGTTCGGCATCCTGGACAGGGCGTCCGCGTTGGTATTGGAGCGTCCTGCCCGGTACTTGATCGTGAACTCAAAATTGGACAGGCGGGCCATCCATCTCTGCTCCAGGGCACCCAGTCTTGCAGTGTCCAGGTGGGTCAACGGGTTGTTGTCCATGTACACGGTGAACCTGGAAGAGGCAAGGTAATGCTTAAAACGTTCGGTTACTGCCCACACCACTGCCAGGAACTCTAGCTTGAACGAGCTGTAATTCTCAGGGTTTCTTTTTGTGGGTCACAGTTTTCGGCTGGCGAAAGCAATTACCCGTTCTCTCCCCTGCTGGATCTGGGACAGTACGGCTCCTAGCCCGATGTTGCTTGCGTCCGTGTGGAGGATAAAGGGCTGGCTGTAATCAGGGTACGCCAGGATTTCATCCCCCGAGAGGGCCATCTTCAGCTGGCGGAAGGACTCCTCTTCTAGCTTTTCCCACTTGAAGGGCGGCTTCTGGTTTTTGGCCTTCCTGGACTGGCCTATCAGGAGGTCCTGCATAGGAGCTGCCTTCTTGGTAAAATCGGGAATGAATCTTCGGTAGTAGCCTACCAACCCGAGGAACTGCCGCACTTCCTTTATGCTGGATGGTCTTGGCCAGTCCTTAATCACGGTGATCTTGTCAGGGTCGGGAGCCACTCCGTCAGCACTCACCACGTGTCCCAGGTACTGTACCTTTGGTTTTTTTACCTTTAGGCCATAGCTTGTGTAACGGGTCTGGGAGGCGGAACCTCTGAGCTACTATACAAGGGGGCGGTCCTTGTAAGGGAGCAGGTGGCGACCAGGGTAGATGGGCAGGCAGTCACAGCAGGTGACTGGGACAGTCTCTGAATGAACGGACAGGAGGTCACGGCAAGTGACCGGGGCAGTCTCTGGATGAACGGGCAGGAGGTCACGGCAAGTGACCGGGGCAGTCTCTGGATGAACGGGCAGGAGGTCACGGCAAGTGACCGGGGCAGTCTCTGGGTAAAGGATTGGTACGACCTGTGGCGGCAGATGATAGACGTGAGCTCCCAGGTGAGCAGGCGAGAGTCTCTGGATAATCGGGTGGTCACAGCATGTGACGACGGAGCCTCCAGGAAGACCAACAGACAGGTAGCAGATGAGCGCTCCCAGGTGAGCGGGCAGGAGTCTCTGGACAGGCGGGTGGTCACAGCACGTGACGGCAGAGCCTCCTGGTAGGCTAGCAGACAGGCAGCAGATGAACGCTCCCAGGTGAGCGGGCAAGCTGGTCCTTAGACAGACTGACAGGAGTTGGAAGGCAGACCGTCGGACCTCAGGCAAGAAGGCAGGTAGAAGATGTGCGCTCCCAGGTGAGCGGGCAGGCTGGTCCTTAGACAGACTGACAGAAGTTGGAAGGCAGACCGTCGGACCTCAGGCTAGCAGGCAGGTAGCAGGATATCAGGCAGGAATTAGACAGCAGACTGGCAGGTATCTGGCAGGTAACTGGCAACGGGACCTGAGGGCTGAAGCAGAGTAGTGAACAGTGCTACAACATTGCTCGGGCACCTCCATTTTGGAGGAGGTGCCTTTTATATGGGAGGTCCTCCGGCAATTGGCCGGGGACTCCTTAGGACGGCGCGCGCGGTCCCTTTAAGAGAGGGGGAGCGCGCGCCCTAAGCACACTGCCGGGGAAGGAGCGCGTGCCGGAAGCAGCGGGGAGAGAAGCGCTGGAGGACGCCGCGCCAGGAGCGGGGAGGTGAGAGGGACGGCGTCTCTGCCTAGAACGGGGCAGAGACGCCGATGCTACAGTACCCCCCCCTTTAGGCCCCCCTCTTTTTTTGGTCAGAAAGAAATTTCTCAAGGAGAAGCGGGGCGTTGATGTTCTCCCTGGGTTCCCAAGTTCTCTCCTCAGGACCAAACCCCTTCCAATCTACCAGAAAAAAGGTTTTTCCTCTTACCCTCTTGGAGGCCAGAATACTCTCTACCTCAAAGATGTCATCAGCGGAAACCGGAGCAGGAGGGGCACCTGGATTTTTGGAAAAAAAGTTAAAGACAACGGGTTTGAGGAGAGATACGTGGAAGGAGTTGGGGATCCGTAGGGTGGCCGGGAGTTTTAATTTGTAGGCCACAGGGTTAATTTGCCTGAGGACTTCGAAGGGGCCGATGAATCGAGGACCCAACTTGTAGGAGGGTACTTTGAGCCGCACATGTTTGGATGAGAGCCAAACCTTGTCTCCCGGACGGAATTGGGGCGGATCCAGACGTCTCTTATCAGCATATCTCTTCATCCGCTCAGAGGAGAGAAGAAGAGCGGACCTGGTGCTCTCCCAAATAGTAGAAAATTCGCTGACAAGAGACTCCGCAGCAGGGTTGTCCACAGAAACGGAGACAGGAAGTGGAATCCGGGGATGTTGGCCACCGACTATAAAGAACGGGGATTTGGAAGAGGACTCGCTCTCATGGTTGTTATAAGAGAACTCGGCCCATGGTAGGAGATCCACCCAGTCCGAGTGGTGAGCATCAACGAAGTGCCGGAGGTAGCTGGACAAGATCTGATTGATCCGCTCCACTTGACCATTGGACTGAGGGTGGTAAGCGGAGGAGAAATCCAGGGAAATGTCCAGCAGCTTACATGTGGCTCTCCAGAAGCGAGAGGTGAACTGAACCCCACGATCCGACACGATGTGGAGGGGCAGACCATGGAGACGGAAGATGTGGCGGATAAAGTCTTTAGCCAGCTCGGGTGCAGACGGAAGACCAGGCAGGGGAATGAAGTGGGCCATCTTAGAAAAACGGTCAGCGACAACCCAAATGACAGTACAACCGGCAGAAACTGGAAGGTCGGTGATAAAGTCCATAGCGATGTGTTGCCAAGGAGCAGCAGGTACGGGAAGGGGCAGGAGATGGCCAGCAGGTAGATGTCGGGGAACTTTGTTACGGGCACAGGATGAACAGGCCGCGACGAAGTCTACCACGTCCTTACGCAGGGTAGGCCACCAGTAATGCCGGGTAATAAGTTGGAAGGTCTTCTTTTGGCCAGCATGGCCAGCTAGTTTAGAAGAATGTCCCCAGCGAAGAACCCTCTCCCGATCTGGCACAGCTACGAACGTCTTACCGGGTGGAAGACGAGTCAGATCCAAGGGGGCCACATTCATCACCTTGGAGGAGTCGATGATGTGCGTAGGTTCCTCCTCTTGATCGGAGGACAGGAAGGACCGGGACAAGGCATCAGCTTTGACGTTCTTGTCCGCCGGACGGAAATGAAGAATGAAGTCGAAGCGGGCAAAAAACAACGACCACCGGGCCTGGCGAGGATTGAGTCTCTGGGCATTTTGGAGATATGCCAGGTTTTTGTGATCCGTGTAGATAATTACCGGGTAGAGAGCCCCTTCAAGCAGATAGCGCCACTCTCCCAGTGCCAATTTGATGGCTAGCAATTCCCGGTCTCCAATGGAGTAGTTGCGCTCCGACGAGGAGAAGATTTTGGAGAAGAAGCCGCACGTTACCATTCTCCCGGTAGAAGACTTCTGGGTGAGCACCGCTCCGGCTCCGGAGGAGGAGGCATCAACCTCCAAGTAGAATTGTTTATTACAGTCCGGACGGTGCAGGACGGGAGCAGAGGCGAAGGCTTTCTTTAGGGAAAGGAAGGCCTCCTCGGCTTCAGGCGACCATGTCCTGGGGTTAGCCCCCTTACGGGTAAGTGCAGATATGGGAGCAGTCCGAGACGAGAAGTGTGGGATGAAAAGACGATAATAATTAGCGAAGCCCAGGAATCGCTGTATCGCCTTCAAACCTTCAGGACGAGGCCATTTTAGAACGGAAGAGAGCTTCTCGGGATCCATTTGCAGACCTGTTTGGGAGATGACATAGCCCAAGAACGGAAGGGAGGTCTGATCGAAGAGGCACTTCTCGTATTTGGCGTAAAGGTGGTTCTGCCGAAGCCTAAGCAGGACCTGACGAACATCCCTCCGGTGTGTGGGGAGATCCGGAGAGAAGACCAAGATATCGTCCAGGTATACCACTACGCAGGAGTACAGGAGGTCACGGAAGATGTCGTTGACTAGTTCCTGAAAGACCGCGGGAGCATTACAGAGACCGAAGGGCATCACAAGGTACTCGTAGTGACCGTCCCGGGTATTGAATGCCGTCTTCCACTCGTCTCCTTGACGGATACGGACCAGATTATGCGCTCCTCGTAGATCCAGCTTGGAGAAGATCCTGGCGCCCTTGAGACGGTCAAACAATTCGGAGATGAGTGGCAGGGGATATTTGTTTTTTACCGTGATGAGATTGAGTCCTCTGTAGTCAATACAGGGACGTAGCGAGCCGTCTTTCTTTTTGACAAAGAAGAATCCGGCTCCAGCCGGGGAGGTAGATTTTCGGATAAATCCCCTAGCCAGATTCTCTTCAATGTACTCAGACATGGCTCGGGTCTCGGCTGCAGACAACGGGTAGATACGCCCACGGGGAGGAGTGGTGCCAGGTACCAGGTCGATCGGGCAATCGTATGGCCTATGGGGTGGCAACGTCTCAGCTTCCTTCTTACCGAAGACGTCCGCATAGGGCCAGTAGGGAGCCGGGAGACCAGGTAAGTTAGCTGGAGTAGGCTGAGGGCGAAGTGGACGGACCGGGACCAGGCAGGTCCTATGGCAGTCAGGACCCCATCGGAGTACTTCACCGGACCGCCAGTTCAATACGGGTTCATGTGTCTGGAGCCAAGGTAGACCTAGCAACAGGGAGTGAGAAAGTCCGGACAGCACATGGAATGAGATCTCCTCAGAGTGCAGCATTCCCACCTGCAGGGTTATGGGTTCGGTGACGAGCAGGATGGTCTCCGAGAGAAGTCTTCCATCCACGGAGGCGACTGACAATGGTTCAGCCAGGGACTTGGTGGGAATATGGTATCTCTCTACCAGAGACTGGGAGATGAGGTTTCCAGCAGCTCCAGAATCCAGATGGGTGAGTTCAAAGAGACGGTTTTCTCCCCAAGCAATAGAGACCGGTAAGGTCAGAGACGGAGAGGGCTTACTTTTGTCTAGGACGACCTCTCCGAGTGGTCCTAGACACTGGCGTTTCCCGGCTTTTCCGGGCAGGAACGGATGAAGTGCTTCATACTGCCACAATAGAAACAGCTTCCCTCGGCTCGGCGAGATTCTTGGCGAGAACCGACCATCTTGGTCTGGTCGACCTGCATAGGCTCAGGAGAGTGTAGCTGAGGAGAGATGGAGGGAGTGACGGGTTTCTGAAAAGTAGGAGCTAGACGTGGAAACCACCTCTCACGGGTGACCTCTTTGGCACGCTCCTGGAACCGCAGGTCAATCCGGGTGGCAAGAGTTATTAGGTCATCGAGAGTGGTAGGAATGTCCCGACCGGCAAGTTCATCTTTAATACGGCCGGACAGACCCTCCCAGAAGACGGAAACCAGAGCGTCATTATCCCAGGCCAGCTCCGAGGCAAGGGTACGGAACCGTATGGCATATTGGCCCACGGTGAGACTTCCCTGACGGAGGCGTAGCAGAGATGATGCGGATGAGGTCTTCCGTCCGGGTTCGTCGAAGACTTTCCGGAAAGCCGTGAGAAAGGCAGGCAAGTCGGACACCAGGGGGTCTCCTCTCTCCCATAGAGGATTTAGCCAGGCCAGGGCCTCTCCGGTGAGATGGGACATGATGAAGGCAATTTTGGCCCGGTCGGAGTTAAACTGGTGAGACAGGAGTTCAAAGTGCAGGGTGCACTGATTTATGAAGCCCCGAGCCTGGGCGGAGTCGCCTCCGAAACGAGGAGGTGCAGAAAGCCGGGGTCCGGGGTAGGATACCATGTTATTAGTGGGCAGTGGAGCTGCCGGATTGCGAGTCATGGCACTGGCGGTGGTTGCAGGCAGAGCAGTCAGAGTGTCCAGGCGAGAATTGACATTCCGCAGGTGACCCAGGATGGACTCCTGTTGGGACCTCTGACGGGACAGTTCATGACACAGGTCCGAGAGCGAGGGAGCTTGGGTGCCACCGGGTTCCATGGCCCGAGCAAACTGTAACGGGTCTGGGAGGCGGAACCTCTGAGCTACTATACAAGGGGGCGGTCCTTGTAAGGGAGCGGGTGGCGACCAGGGTAGACGGGCAGGCAGTCACAGCAGGTGACTGGGACAGTCTCTGAATGAACGGACAGGAGGTCATGGCAAGTGACCGGGGCAGTCTCTGGATGAACGGGCAGGAGGTCACGGCAAGTGACCGGGGCAGTCTCTGGATGAACGGGCAGGAGGTCACGGCAAGTGACCGGGGCAGTCTCTGGGTAAAGGATTGGTACGACCTGTGGCGGCAGATGATAGACGTGAGCTCCCAGGTGAGCAGGCGAGAGTCTCTGGATAATCGGGTGGTCACAGCATGTGACGGCGGAGCCTCCAGGAAGACCAACAGACAGGTAGCAGATGAGCGCTCCCAGGTGAGCGGGCAGGAGTCTCTGGACAGGCGGGTGGTCACAGCACGTGACGGCAGAGCCTCCTGGTAGGCTAGCAGACAGGCAGCAGATGAGCGCTCCCAGGTGAGCGGGCAAGCTGGTCCTTAGACAGACTGACAGGAGTTGGAAGGCAGACCGTCGGACCTCAGGCAAGCAGGCAGGTAGAAGATGTGCGCTCCCAGGTGAGCGGGCAGGCTGGTCCTTAGACTGACAGAAGTTGGAAGGCAGACCGTCGGACCTCAGGCTAGCAGTCAGGTAGCAGGATATCAGGCAGGAATTAGACAGCAGACTGGCAGGTATCTGGCAGGTAACTGGCAACGGGACCTGAGGGCTGAAGCAGAGTAGTGAACAGTGCTACAACATTGCTCGGGCACCTCCATTTTGGAGGAGGTGCCTTTTATATGGGAGGTCCTCCGGCAATTGGCCGGGGACTCCTTAGGACGGCGCGCGCGGTCCCTTTAAGAGAGGGGGAGCGCGCGCGCCCTAAGCACACTGCCGGGGAAGGAGCGCGTGCCGGAAGCAGCGGGGAGAGAAGCGCTGGAGGACGCCGCGCCAGGAGCGGGGAGGTGAGAGGGACGGCGTCTCTGCCTAGAACGGGGCAGAGACGCCGATGCTACAGCTTGCCAGGGCTTCAAACACTTCTGCCAGGTGTTCCAGATGGTCCTCATAGGTCTTAGAATAGATGATAACATAGTCCAGGTATAATAGGACCGTCTCGAAGTTCCGGTGTCCCAGACAGCATTCCATCAACCGTTGGAAGGTTCCTGGTGCGTTGCAGAGCCCGAACGGCATACAGTTAAATTCGCTGAGTCCCATCGGGGTGGTGAATGCGGTCTTCTCCCGGTCCGCCTCTGCTACAGGAACCTGCCAGTACCCGCTAGTGAGATCCAAAGTAGAGAAGAAGTTAGCAGATTTTAATGCAGCTAAGGACTCTTCTATCCTTGGTAACGGGTACGCATCTTTGTGTGTGATACGGTTGACCTTCCTGTAGTCTACACACATTCTCATGGTGTTGTCTTTCTTTTTCACTAAGACTAGTGGAGCTGCCCAGGGGCTACAGCTGTCCCTAATTACCCCAGCCTCCTTCACGTCTTTTAGCATCCCCTTGGCGTGTTGATAGTGTGCAGGGGGTACGGGTCGGTATCTCTCCTTTATGGGAGGATGGTCTCCTGTGGGGATGTGATGTTCTACCCCCTTTACTCGCCCGTAGTCCAGCGGGTGTTTACTAAACACTCTCTCATACTCTTGAACCACCCGATAGACTCCCTGTTTTTGGTGTGAGGGAGTGGAGTCAGTAACCAAATGCAGTTGCTGTTATGTTCTGCTACCAGAGCTAAGGAAAGAGAGGAGATCTGTCCCTACGATAGAACTCAGCTTTATCCCTACGATGTAACAGGGGACCTGATCCTGCGATCAGACCTGCTAAAGTCCTAAGCTAGTCTGTACGGAGACCTATAGATGTGGGAAGGAATCCCTACAAGTACTAAGGACTGGGAGGAAAATGGGACACCTCCTAACAGAAATAGTAGCAGAAAGACAAACAAACAAAATATATAGAACACTGAGGTCCGTAGACCAAGCAAACTAACAGAGTTAGATACAGAGCACAGGCTAGCTAGAAAGTAGTTATACAATGAAGTCCAGCAAAGCCAGAAGGGCGGAGCAGGATTAAATAGGCCAACAAGGTCATGTGACCAGCAAAGGAAAAAAACTAAGAGCAAGGTTCTAACAGTACCCCCCCTTCTAAGAGGATCCTCCGGATCCCCTAGGACCAGGCTTATCAGGAAATCTCCTGTGAAACGCTCTGATAAGTCTGGACGCGGAAACATCATCTGACCTCACCCAAGAGTTATCCTCGGGTCCGAAACCTTTCCAGGCCACAAGATACTGCAAACTACCTCTATACCGTCTAGAGTTAAGGATGCGAGAAATTTCATATTCCCCGTCCTCCACCACCGGAGGAACAGAGGCAGAGGCGTCACCATCCGACACAAAAGCTTTTTTTAACAGAGAGACATGAAATACCGGATTAATTCTCCAGGAGGTAGGAACCTCCAACCTAACAGCAGATTGGTTGATAACCTGAAGCACCTTAAAGGGCCCTACAAACTTGGGACCCAATTTCTTAGAAGGAATCCTCAACCGCAGATTCCTAGAGGACAACCAAACCATGTCACCAACAGCGAACAAAACCTCCTGTCGTTTCCTATCAAAGTAGTCTTTAGATTTTCTGTTGGCCTCCTGAAGATTACCACGCACATCCGTCCAAACTCTCTCCAAATCACCGGAAAAATTCTCCTCCTCAGGCACGGCAGATCCCAACTTGGAGAACGACCCAAACGACGGATGTCTCCCAGAACAACAAAAAAAAGGCGAACAACCAGCAGAAGAAGATGTATGATTGTTCAGAGCAAATTCAGCAAGTGGCAGAAACTCAGACCACCCCTCTTGATTGTCTGCCACAAAACAACGCAAGAACTGCTCAACATCCTGGTTTTTCCTTTCTGTCTGGCCATTAGATTCAGGATGATATCCGGACGAGAACGACAAATGAACTCCCAACCTGTCACAAAAGGCACGCCAAAAACGAGCCACGAACTGAGGACCCCTATCAGAAACAATGTCAGTAGGAACGCCATGAAGTCTGACAATTTCCTTGACAAAGGCCTTAGCGAGAGTTTTAGCGCAGGGCAGTTTGACGAAGGGAACCAAGTGACACATCTTGCTAAAATGGTCCACGACCACCCAGATGACAGTAAAACCCTCAGAGGGGGGAAGGTCAGTTATAAAGTCCATAGCCAAATGTGTCCAAGGAGCACTGGGAACCTCCAAAGGACAAAGCAACCCCGCAGCAGGAGTATGTGAGGACTTAGATCTAGCACATATAGTACATTGACGCACCCACTTAATGACTTCCTTCTGCCATCCAGGCCACCAAAAACTGCGACCCACCAGTCTCTTGGTCTCAGAGATTCCGGGATGACCTGCCAACCGAGATTCGTGACACTCAACAAACAAATCTCTCCTAAAGGTCCCAGGCACAAACAACCTCCCATGAGGAGTGTTAGATGGGGCATTCTCCTGTGCTTTAAGAATCTCATCTTCCAAAACGGAGTCCAAAGCAGCTATCACAACACCTTCTTGTAAAATGTTCTCCTCTTTCTCAGCACCGACTATGGGAGAAAAACTGCGAGACAAGGCATCCGCCTTAACATTCTTAGTACCAGGGATGTAAGTAACGGAGAAATTAAACCGCGAGAAAAACAGTGCCCACCTAGCCTGATGGGCATTCAGGCGCTTGGCAGCATCAAGATAAATCAGATTTTTATGATCCGTAAGAACCTGAACGGGAAATTCCGCACCTTCCAAGAAGTGGCGCCAGTGTTCAAATGCGAGTTTAATAGCCAATAATTCCCGATTACCAATATCGTAATTCAGTTCAGTCTCCGAAAATTTTTTTGAAAAAAAGGCACAGGGATGTAATCCATCCCCGTTATCCTGAGACAATACTGCGCCAACCCCCACAGAGGAAGCATCAACCTCAACCAAAAACGGCTTAGTCACATCAGGCTGCATAAGGATGGGAGCAGAGGTGAACCTCTCCTTGAGATACACAAAAGCTTCAATGGCCTCAGAAGACCACTGAACCGCATCAGCACCTTTCCTGGTGAGATCGGTCAGAGGTTTGACAATACTAGAAAATTTTTTTATGAATTTTCTGTAATAATTGGCGAAACCTAAAAACCTCTGTATCGATTTCAAACCAATAGGCCTAGGCCATTCCTGTACAGCTTGAACTTTAACCGGGTCCATCTCAAAACCTTCGCTGGAGATAATGTAACCCAAAAAACTAATTCTCTGTAGAGCGAACTCACATTTCTCCAGCTTAGCAAAAAGCGAATTGTCCATTAACAACTGTAATACCTCACGTACGCTCCGCCAATGAGACTCCAGATCCGGCGAATAAATCAAAATGTCATCCAAATACACAACCACATTTTTGCCGATCAAAGGTCTAAGGATGTCATTAATAAGATTCTGAAAAAATGCAGGAGCATTAGTAAGACCAAAAGGCATAAACCAGATTCTCAAAATGACCCACAGGAGTGTTAAAAGCAGTCTTCCATTCGTCACCCTCCTTCATGCGCAACAGATTGTATGCCCCCTTAAGGTCAATTTTAGAGAACCACTTGGCCCCCATTAACTGGTTAAACAGATCAGGAATCAATGGCAGTGGGTAAGGATTGCGTACAGTAATTTTGTTAATCTCACGAAAATCCAGACAAGGACGTAAACCGCCGTCCTTTTTTTTTACAAAAAAAAATCCAACCGCCACAGGAGACTTAGAGGGCCTAATGTGACCGGCGGCCAAACTTGTCTGTATGTATTCCTCCAAAGCTTTCCTCTCAGGAATAGTAAGGTTAAATAAATGACTTTTAGGAAGAGTCGCTCCAGGGACAAATTCAATAGAACAATCATAGTCTCTATGGGGAGGCAAAACCTGCGATTCCTTCTCAGAAAAAACTCTCCAAAAATCCTGAATAGGAACAGGCAATTCTCCCCTATCCAAAGCTGCAATACGCCCGTTACAACACTTGTCATAACATTTATGGCTCCAGGATTTAATTTCACTGGTAGACCAATCCAGTACAGGATTGTGAAATTTTAACCAGGGCAATCCCAATATTACTGGAGAAGGCAAGTTATTCAAAACTACCAAATCCAATTTCTCATGGTGAGCACCATTAATAGTGAGAGGAAATTCACAGACCTTGAGAGTAATATTCTTCAAAGGGGAACCATCCACAGAAACAACAGCAATGGGGGATGATAAAGCTTCGGGTTTTAAATTGAGTCTTTCCAAGAATCCCCCATCAATTACATTCAGAGTAGACCCACAATCAACAAACACCCGAAATTCCATTAATTTTTCCTGAGCAATCGTGGAAGCAGCTAAAAATACACCCTTGGAATTTAAACAGGCAATACGGGCATGACTGACCATTTTTTTTTCTTTCTTCATACGAAGCTCACAGCCTTTAATCAAATGACCAGATTTTCCGCAATAGAAACACAAGCCTTCAGAAAATCTGCGATCTTTTTCTTGAGAGCGAGGTGCCACCGATCCAATCTCCATCGGTTCACCACTGTTAGTACACACATTCTCATAACCAGAAACTGACATAGCAGAGGATTTGCTCTAATTAACCCTAGCACGCAGTCTCCTATCCACCCGTATAGCTAATTGCATAGCCTGTTGCAAATCTTCAGGTGTAGGATAAGCAATTAGCAGGTCTTTAACCCTTTCATTGAGCCCAGCAAGAAATAGACTTTTCAGAGCAGAATCGTTCCACCCTGTTTGAGTAGACCAACGACGGAAATGAGTACAATATTTTTCCACATTACCTGATCCCTGTTTCAAACGTCTCAACTCAGTCTCAGCTGATGCGACACGGTCAGGATCATCATATAATAGCCCCAAAGCAGAAAAAAAACTATCCACTGATCTGAAGCATGTATCACTAGGTTGCAAAGAAAAGGCCCACTCCTGAGGCTCTTTGCGCAAAAGTGACATTATGAACCCTATGCGCTGGGATTCATCCCCAGAGGACTTGGGTCTCAAACGAAAATACAATAAGCAAGCATTTTTAAATGAAAAAAATTCTCGGTGTTCACCAAAAAATAAATCCGGCAAACATACCTTAGGCTCCAAGAAATGTGCTCCAGGACAGTTACTCACGTGCTGACGGAGCTCGGCCACCTCCAGAGAGAGTCCCTGCAGGCGATGAGCCAAATCCTGAACCGACACCATCATGGAACAGAAAAATCTTTCCTTAGAGAATTTGCAGGCTGGACTTACTGTTATGTTCTGCTACCAGAGCTAAGGAAAGAGAGGAGATCTGTCCCTACGATAGAACTCAGCTTTATCCCTACGATGTAACAGGGGACCTGATCCTGCGATCAGACCTGCTAAAGTCCTAAGCTAGTCTGTACGGAGACCTATAGATGTGGGGCAGGAATCCCTACAAGTACTAAGGACTGGGAGGAAAATGGGACACCTCCTAACAGAAATAGTAGCAGAAAGACAAACAAACAAAATATATAGAACACTGAGGTCCGTAGACCAAGCAAACTAACAGAGTTAGATACAGAGCACAGGCTAGCTAGAAAGTAGTTATACAATGAAGTCCAGCAAAGCCAGAAGGGCGGAGCAGGATTAAATAGGCCAACAAGGTCATGTGACCAGCAAAGGAAAAAACCTAAGAGCAAGGTTCTAACAGTTGCTGACACCAGTCCTCCAGTGGTTTCTTACAGCCGTTACCTTCCTCTGGTTGAGATGGAGGCAAGGGTTCCACGGCCTGTACCGAGTTCTGGTTGATGGTGAACAATTTGGCTAGCGTGGCATACCGGGGCAGGTATACTTCTCTCTCCCCGATATTTATGATGCGGACTGGTACCCTCCCGTGGCGTACATCGACCACCCCACGTGCTGTCAAAATGGTGGGCCTACTGTCTGAGTAGACGGGTTCTACCATTGCTTGGTAGTCTCTACCTCTTAGACCAACCTGTTGCAAAATAAGAATCACCTCTGCAAGACAGTTTTCGATTACATTAGTACCTAGGGTTATTTTTGGGTGACTCGCGTGACGGTCAATATCCACAATGATCAGTCCTTGTGCAGGCAGTTCAACTTTACCGACCTTGATGGTCACCTCCTTAAATCCTATCTGTGGCACGGGCTGACCATTGCTGGCGATAATGCTCAGGTCGTCGTCTGGGTAGCGGGTTATGTCCGAGTCATTCCAGTACCGCTTGAAGAGCACGTACGGGATGGTGGTGACCTGTGACCCAGTGTCTAGTAGGGCACTCATAGGAATGCCATCCAGTACCACAGGCAAGACCGGACGTCCCCCTACGTATTTATCATGCCAGTTCGATGGGCCTGATGATCTTATGCCTGGGGGTTGGCCCTCTACCCCAGGTTGTGCCCGTTTAAATGACAGTACCTTGCCATATGTCCGGGTTGATTGCAGCGGTGGCAGATGGGTCGTCCGTCCTCGTTGTATCTGTCGCTGGGTCTTCCTCTGGCCGGTGGGGTCCTCCTCAGTCGGCGCCACGGGACGTCCTCTGGTCCGGATGCCAGCTGGATCTTTCCTGGAGAAGAGACCTGTAAAGACTGCACAGTTAGCGCGGCAACACTCTTAGTCAGCTCTTGGACCTGATGGTGCAGGTCTGTAGCCAGGTTATTGTTCAAAGCCTGCGCATCAGCTCCCACAGGCCCTGCAGACAAGGGTCACAGCGCCACCTGGTGCCGGTTCTCGGAGCACCCGGATGGCTCTGTCCTTGAACTGTGCAAAGTCCAGGTCAGGGTCCTGTAAGGCCATTGCCCGCAACTGGGTTCGGTGGGCATTGCACAGTAGACCCTCAATAAATTGTTCGGTCAACAGCTTGTCTTCATTCCCCACGCTGTCAGGGTCTGCCTGCTTAATGGCTCTCAGGGCCTCTTGAAGGTTTAGAGCATAGTCTCTTATACTTTCATGTGTCCGCTGTTTGCACCCGTAAAATCTGAGCTTTATTTCGGCTGAGGTGCGGGTATCAAATGTGTCTTTCAGCCGGGCTAGTATTTCTCTGACAGTCTTCTTCCCAGGTGACCAGGACTTTACCTCCCTTTGGGCTACCCCAATTAACTGGGCCACCAGGATGCTCACTTTTTGCTCTTCTGTGAGGGGGTATACCTGGAAGAGGCTATCCAGTCTTTCCCTAAAGTCACTTAGAGTATGTGACTCCCCTGAGTACTGGGGTAGTCAGGTTGCCCCCGGGATATAGGGCATGGTGAATGGCATGACCGCTGCAGCGGTTGCGCTGGCGGTGGCTGTGGCAGTGGAGCTCCCCTCGGTATCCGACATCCTCCTCCCCCCTAGTGGACTGTGGCCTACCTTGCGATGCTCTTCTTCCATAGGCCGCGGCTCCGCAGTCAGTCGTCAGGGTAGAGGACCTGGCGTCGCGCTCCGATGACGTCAGCGTCGCTCTTCCTCCCTTCCAGAAACTTGCGCAGCGTCAGTGCGTGGGGCGGAGCTTCGGATCTCGCGCGCTTTCGGCGTCCACGCCCCTCTTCTTCCCGCGCGACGTCCTGAAGATGGCGTCCGATGGCGGGAAGCAGCTGCGGATGGCGGGAAGACGGCGGGAAACGACCCAAGATGGCGTCCGATGGCGGGAAACGACTCCAGACGGCGGGAAACTTCACCACAGGTAAGTACAAAAGTCTTTTTTCAGGCACGCAGTATCCGGTGGTTGCGGGCACGAAATCCTGCCGACTACGCCAAAGTTGACGCGCCCCCTGGGCCAGTGTTGTGCAGGGGATACCCGGAGCCGGACCGCTGGGGGTTGTAGTCTCAGTGTGGCGGTGACCCAGTCCATGCCCAGGGTGGTCAAACCAGTGGCAGTCTTAGGTAATAACAATGTCCGACTACGCCACCCGTGGATTGCGGTCAGTGGGGACCGCCGCTGCGCTGCAGGCCGCTGAGGCTGATGTTGTTTGCGAAGCCGAGTATGGGATAACTCCCCACGGGAGAAGTATTGCCTCAGGGCAGCTAATGTGAGAGATGATGGGAGCGATGGTGTGAGCGTCCCAGTACTGATGGTGCTGGTGCGGCGATGAAACACAGAGACGTGTGGTGCAGTTCAGGGTCTTTACTGATGGTATGAAGCAGACCCTCCCGGGAGTACTGGTTAGCAGTAGGGGCCTGGTCAGTCTGTGAGCAAGCAGGATCTCCCCCTGGCCAGGTGGAGTTGTAGGCCTCCCCGTCTATCTGCACTCTTTCCTGGCTACCTTGCTCTATGCAGGTACAAGTAGCCCACGTCCCTGAGTATACCGTGTGGTGCTCACCCGTATGACCGGTGACTTGGGGCCTTCTGTTAGCCTCCGCTTCACAATGGCGTTGCTGGTCCCTTGCTTGTGACCGTGCCTCCGGGCTTCTATGGCCAGAGGACATGGAATCCCCTGCCGGTTGGATTCTGCTGCTGGACCTGGATGTCCCCACAGCCTCGGACTCCGTGTCTGCTCAGCTCCAGCCCCTGGTATTCAGCTACTGTTCCTACAGAGCTCCTGGTTCTTACTTTCCCTCTCCAGGCTCTGACTCCCCTAATCCCGCCCCAGACCCAGTTTATAAGGGAAGATTCCTCCCCTCCCAGGTCTGGGCGGGCAGTGTTGCATGCTCAGGGCTCCTGACCAGAGAAACCTCCCACTTGCTCTCAGACATAATATTTCTATTACTGTGGCAACCAGACCCCTGTGGTGCCACATATATACTGTATGAAGCAATATATGGGGCCCATTATATACTGTATGGAGCAATATAAGGAACCTATTATATACTGTATGGGGCCTTTATACTGCATAGAGCAATATATGGGGCCTATTATATACTATATGGGGCCATTATAGTGTATGGAGCAATAAATGGGGCCCAGTATATACTGTATGGAGCAATAATGGGGCCCATTATATACTATATATGTTTTTGTTAGCCAAGTTGGGACCATCCGGTCACCTGGAACCCATGGATAAACCCGGAGAAATAAAGGTTGGAATCACCTGTTCACTTGGTTCAATAAAGTATTGCTACACTGTTTAACCCTAACCCTGTGTTTTCCTAGTAGTATTATGCCCATGGAAGACCCCGTGTCTTCACAATAGTCCCAACAGCTTTCTATAAACAGTATGATGAACCCAACATTGTATGATGGCCCCTTCAGCAGTCCTCACATAGTATAAAGCCACCCATACTATATTATCCCCCAACAGCTTATTGTACACAATATAATGCCCCCAACATTGGCCCGCACAGTAGCCCCCACGTTGCATGATATCCTTCAGTAGTCCCCACAGTATATGATGGCCCGTACAGCTTCCTATAAACAGTATGATGAACCCAACATTGTATGATGGCCCCCACAGTAGCACACACATTGTATGATACCCCCTCAGTAGTCCCCAACTGTATAATAGAACCCACAGCCTTTTATAAACAGTATGATGCACCTATCATTGTATGATGACCCCCACATTAGTCCCTAAATTATATTATACACCCCCCAGTTATTATGGCCTTGTATGATGGCATTGTATGATGGCCCCCACATTAGTTCCCACACTGTATGATACCACCACATGAGTCCTCACACAATATAAAGCTCTCATACCATATGTTCCCCCCACAGCTTACTGTCCACAGTATAATGCCCCCCATATTGTATGATACTCCACACTAGTCCCCACACTGTATGATGCCACCACAGTCAGTCCAATTATAAGTATTAATAAAAAAACCATAAACATAATATACTTACCTAACACTGAATCCTAGTGAGTCCGCCGGCAGACAGTAGCTAGTCACAGGTAGACCAACATGGTGATCTCATCATGCAGAGGCACGCACGGGACATCAGAGTCACAGAGTGATGACTTCATCATGTCGCTCTATCCCCCTTATCCCTGCTATGGGGGTCTTTAGTGTGTCACCCTGGCATTCTGTATCAAGTCTTTCTGTATCAGCTTTACGCCCTCACCGATATTGTTAAGCTTTGGGTGGGCTCCTCGGAGTGAGGGGCTTGAGGCGACTTGCCCTTCTACTTCTCCAGAAGTAATGCTTCTGGGGGAGCAGTAAGATAAGTATATTTTTTACATTTTTATTTTTAACCTTTTGATGATTCTTTACAGTGTAGTAAAATAGAGGCCGGCTGTATCTGCACAGAAGTGAATTACAAAATAATACACATTTTAGTGAGTGAGGATTCTTTTACAGTTTGAGAAGATTAAATTCTCTCATCTCTTTTTTTAGAACGGAAATATTTTACTCTATGCTGAAATCTTTGTGAGATATTCTACCCATCCACAATTACATTAGGTCATCATGATATTAATAAAAATACCAAAAAGCAGTTCTGTATATGAGAAGAATCTAACCAGAATCAACATAGATGTTCAATATATTTATTTGTGCATATAAGTTGTTAATTATATGCAAAGATGAAAAAAGAAAGTCTGTAGATACAGTCACTTTCTATAGAAAGGAGCAGATGATGATTCCGCTCTTCAGGCCTTTGGTTGCACTTGAGCTGCTTTTGGACATCCAGGTCTGGATCACACATGACGGAGAGGAGAAGAGGAGGAATGTGTGACGTGTGATCTGTGAAGTTGGAGTTTTCCTGGATTCCTAGAGCACCGCGATCAACCATATGGCCTTCTGTCTGACCATGGGTAGGTAGTAGAAGGAGCAGCCGCTACCTTCTGTCTGTCCATGGCCTGGTAGTAGAAGGAGCAGCCGCATCCTTCTGTCGCTACATGGCCAAGTGTGAGAGGGAGCAGCCGCTTCCACCTCTCTTTACTTGGCCAATTTTAAGAAGGAGCAGCCGCTGCCTTCTTTTTTTCCACATCTGGTGGAGAAGGAGCAGCCGCTGCCTTCTCTATGTCCATATCCGGTGGAGAAGGAGCAGCCACTGCCTTCTCTTTGTCCATATTCGGTAGTCGTCTTCTTACCACCACATTGTAGATGAGTCGTCCAGATGGTAACATAGCAAGTATGGCTGAAAGAAGTCCTTCAATTTCAACCTTCAATTACTTGCTGTTTTGATCCAGAGGAAGGCGAAAAATAACCCTGAGGACTAGTTGTTGTATAATCCTCATATCAGGGGAAAAAAATTCCTTCCTGACCCCAAATATGGCGATCGGACTAAATCCCTGGATGTTTGGTGCTCGAATCTACGTGGCTGTTATGTGGTGGAAGCTCGGTAGGTTTGTCAAAGTCCGGTAAATGAGAAAGTCCAGTTTAGTTGTCTCTTCCGAGTAATGGAAAGCTTCATTCCTAGATGTTACTGGAATGGGGCTGATTTATATCAGCCTAATCCTCCTGTAAGAAGAGAAATATATTCACAATAAAGAAAGAGAAGCGATTCTGCACTATCATAAAGTCTGGGAGGAGATTACAATGTTGAAGGTTGCACATTTAAAAAAGGGTTCATGAACCACACGGGAGGTCAGCTAAATACACGCCAGACTGGGAAGCAATTGCAGTCAAAAAGAGAGAAAAGCGGCATTCTCTCCTTGCCGATATGTTTTACAGCAGATTAATAAAGAAGTAATGGTGAGTGCCACTTTGGGGTGAGTGCCGCTTTTCTCCATCTTAAGATGATAAATATACATGTCTGAGAATCGTCTCCTCACATATATAATGTATACTGGGGGATATAATGATAAGGTGTATAGTGGATATGTGTGTTACTGGGCACAGATAACACTATGGATGTCCCTATGTGCTATACTTACATTTTCATCAAATTTGAATGGTGGGTCGGCTTCGCCGGACTCCACGTCGCTCCAGTTTAGGGAGAGGAAGAATGGGCGCTCTCGGATGAAGGATGATATAGCATACCGGGCAGATGGAGTTTTGCAGAGAAGCTGGAAAATGAGAGAGACCATTAATCATTATATTATATATTATTATTGATACGTTATTACACAATGTCCATGAACTGTCCGCATCTTATCTTCTAGCTTTCTTTATAGTCCCTCATTTTCCTTCTTCTTCTGATCCTACTTACGCCTTCTAAGATGTCAAGTGCATCGCTGGGCATCCAGTCTGGAAAATCTGGGACGTCCACCTGCAGAGACCAGTGGTATTGATCCAGCAAACCACTGCTATAGAACGGCTTTTTCCCCACAATCATCATGTACAGGATGACACCAAATGAAAAGGAATCTGCCTTATGATTGAAGCTTTCTTCATCCATTATCTGTGGAAACATAAGATAGGAGATTACTATATCGGGGAGGGGATTTACACACAGAGGCCATGAGGACCGGTCTGTGATTAGATATGAGCAGGATCCTCAGATTAATACTCAGTCCTACTATCGGTATCAATCACACAGGGATGTTCCTTACCTCCGGTGCGATGTAACCATTCGTGCCAACAGTATCCTCCAATAGGACCTCATCGACCACATTCACGGCTGATAAGCCAAAGTCCGCGATCTTTATGTGTCCGGTGTCATGGATGAGGATGTTCTGAGGCTTCAGGTCACTGCAGGGAAAAATGATCAGACATGATTGTGAGGATAATTCATGAACAGAACTTTCTACAATAGATATGTAAGGAGACAACAGAGATTTATGAAGATGAACTGATTACCAATGTATCACGCCGTGTTCATGGAGGAACTGGAGTCCGCAAACCATTTCTGCCGCAAAGAGTCTGTGGAGTAGAAAGTAGAGGATGGATCAGTGGTTACATACACTCTAGGACCACAATGTATGGGCAGTAGAATATTATGATTCAGTCTAAGACATTTACCTTGATGTTTCCATATCAAATTTCATCGATTTTGCCATGTGGACAGACAGATCTCCTCCGGCAATATACTCCATGGCTATTATATATTCTGTTGGTACCTCCATAAACCCCCGCAGAGATGTTATGAAGCGGCAGTCGGTGGCCATACTCAGGACCTTTAACTCTTTAGAGATTGTGTCTTCATCACAATAATTCCTGTCTATGGCTTTAATAGCCAGAAGTTCTTCGCTGAACATATCTGATGCCAAGAGGACCTGGAGAAAAATCACAGGAGATCAGACCAAAATCCCATCTATTATAGGGATCTGTATAATGGATCACTGGTTTATCCCAATCACCATTACATATTAACATCCTGTAATGAATATGTATATCCTCCTGTGTATCTGGTGCAGGATACATTGGGGAGCACGGAGGAGGAGAAATTCACACTTACCTTTCCGAAATTTCCCTCTCCAACAACTTTGAGGATTTCAAGGTGGCGAAAGTTAATAGGATTTTCTATGTTAACCAATTCTCTCTGGGTTAAAGTAACGGGTCTGGCATCAGCAAGGTCTTGTGCTGGCATGTTCCCTACGTCAGAGGGCATCATAAGGCTTCCACCTGCTGAGATGATACAAGATTTGTTAATCTCTTTGAGAACACATAATGGAAATGTTTGTCATGTTGTGTGGTAAATGTATGGAGCGGATTCAGGAGCTGAGCCTGCATTTTACCAGGCTGATACCGACCGTATTGCATAGCTGCCACCTGCCTATAACAGCAGCAACTGGAGCACATGCTGATTACTGCAGTTTAACCATTTCAATGCTGACAGCGGTATTTAAATGAAGTGATTGCCGATTTATGCGCATCAGCACCCATTAGCCCCTACCAGGACACAATTGCAAGGGGTTAATTGGTTATAATGACTATCTGGGCCTGCTGAAAAACCTCGTGTTTCGCTTTCGTCCTCCTGTTCAGACCAGCCTGGTTTAATTTCTTATGACAACGTTAATAAAGCCATATACAGCGATACAGTTCCATCACTGTATATAGTGCAAGCGATCAGAAAATCACAGGTTCATGTCTTTTAAAGAGACTAAAAAATGAAATAAAAAATAATAAAAAAATAAAATAATAATTTGAAAAACATAATATAATTAGAATCACCCAACTTTCTTAATTAATAATAATAATTAAAAAAATGAAAAATAAGCATAACTGGGATTACTATGTTAGTATAAGAGGGATATACAAAAATATAAAAATAATCCCAAACAGTAAATATTAAAATGATAAAAAAATTGAAACATCAAAATTGGGTTTTTTAGAGGCGCCATATTTATCTAGAAATTGCAATAGAAAGATATCACCATGTCCTTTCTACCCAAGAAAGATCTAATAAAAGCTACAGCTTCCTCCACAATAAAGAAGCCCTTACACTGCGCCATCCAGGTATCAAAATCACAAAGTTACAATGTCTCAGAATATGGAGACTCAAATCAATGTTTTTTCTAATAAATTTCTAATTTTCACCACTTAAGTAAAAAGAAAACCTCTGCATGTTCAGCATTAGCACAATGGTCTCTGACATGGAGAATCACTTGATGGGGTCATTCTGACCACACAATGGACACAATAAAAAAAACAATGTCAGAATCCCCCTTTTTTCCCCACAATTTTACCACACTTTGATTTTTTTCCCTGTTTTCTAAAACATTGAATGACAAAATAAATTGTGTTGTTCACAACCACAACTCGGCCCACTAAAAAAAAATAAGCCCACGTGTGGCTATACTGGAAGACAAAGGGAAAAAAGTTATAGCTTTTGGAAGATGGGAGGAGAAAAATGAAAGATTGCCCGGTCAAGAAGGGGTTAATAGATATAGCTCCAGCGCATATATTATAATTTTAAACAGAACTATGTAAATGAGCAGGAAATGTCTAATATTTGGTCTCTCGTTTATCAAAACTGTCTAATAGCAAAAATGTCCCTGTTGCCCATAGCAACGATTCACAGCACAGATTCCATTTCTTAACATTCTATAGAACACTGAAAGGTGACTGGTTGCTACGGGCGACAAGGACAGTTCTTCCATT